>NC_141695.1:749357339-749749756 GCF_964263255.1 Lissotriton vulgaris
ACTTTATCTATCTATCGCCCTCACTTTATCTATCTATCGCCCTCACTCTTTCTATCTATCTATCTATTTATCTATTTATCTATCTATCTATCTATCTATCTATCTATCTATCTATCTATCTATCTATCTATCTATCTATCTATCGCCCTCACTCTCTCTATCTATCTGTCGCCCTCACTCTATCCATCTATCTATTATCCTCACTCTATCTATCTATTGCCCTCACTATCTATCTATCTATCTATCTATCTATCTATCTATCTATCTATCTATCTATCTATCTATCTATCTATCTATCTATCTATCTATCTATCTATCTATCTATCTATCTATCGCCCTCACTCTATCTATCACCCTCACTCTATCTATCTATCACCCTCATTCTATCTATCTAATGCCCTCACTCTATCTATCTATCACCCTCTCTCTATCTATCGCCCTCACTCTATCTATCGCCCTCTATCTATCTATCGCCCTCACTCTATCTATCTATCTAGCGCCCTCACTTTATCTATCTATCACCCTCACTCTTTCTATCTATCTATCTATCTATCTATCTATCTATCTATCTATCTATCTATCTATCGATCTATCGCCCTCACTCTATCTATCTATCGCCCTCACTCTATCTATCTATCGCCCTTCTATCTATCTATCTATCTATCTATCTATCTATCTATCTATCTATCTATCTATCTATCTATCTATCTATCTATCTATCTATCTATCTATCTATCTATCTATTGCCCTCTAGCTATCTATCTATCGCCCTCACTCTATCTATATATCTATCTATCTATCTATCTATCTATCTATCTATCTATCTATCTATCTATCTATCTATCTATCTATCTATCGCCCTCACTCTATCTATCTATCGCCCTCACTCTATCTATCTATCTATCACCCTCTCTCTATCTATCGCCCTCACTCTATCTAGCACCCTCTATCTATCTATCGCCCTCACTCTATCTATCTATCTAGCGCCCTCACTTTATCTATCTATCGCCCTCACTTTATCTATCTATCGCCCTCACTCTTTCTATCTATCTATCTATTTATCTATTTATCTATCTATCTATCTATCTATCTATCTATCTATCTATCTATCTATCTATCTATCTATCTATCTATCTATCGCCCTCACTCTCTCTATCTATCTGTCGCCCTCACTCTATCCATCTATCTATTATCCTCACTCTATCTATCTATTGCCCTCACTATCTATCTATCTATCTATCTATCTATCTATCTATCTATCTATCTATCTATCTATCTATCTATCTATCTATCTATCTATCGCCCTCACTCTATCTATCACCCTCACTCTATCTATCTATCACCCTCATTCTATCTATCTAATGCCCTCACTCTATCTATCTATCACCCTCTCTCTATCTATCGCCCTCACTCTATCTATCGCCCTCTATCTATCTATCGCCCTCACTCTATCTATCTATCAAGCGCCCTCACTTTATCTATCTATCACCCTCACTCTTTCTATCTATCTATCTATCTATCTATCTATCTATCTATCTATCTATCTATCTATCTATCTATCTATCGATCTATCGCCCTCACTCTATCTATCTATCGCCCTCACTCTATCTATCTATCGCCCTTCTATCTATCTATCTATCTATCTATCTATCTATCTATCTATCTATCTATCTATCTATCTATCTATCTATCTATCTATCTATCTATCTATCTATCTATTGCCCTCTAGCTATCTATCTATCGCCCTCACTCTATCTATATATCTATCTATCTATCTATCTATCTATCTATCTATCTATCTATCTATCTATCTATCTATCTATCGCCCTCACTCTATCTATCTATCGCCCTCACTCTATCTATCTATCGCCCTTCTATCTATCTATCTATCTATCTATCTATCTATCTATCTATCTATCTATCTATCTATCTATCTATCTATCTATCTATCTATCTATCTATCTATTGCCCTCTAGCGATCTAGCTATCGCCCTCACTCTATCTATCTATCTATCTATCTATCTATTTCCCTCTAGCGATCTATCTATCGCCCTCACTCTATCTATCTATCTATCTATCTATCTATCTATCTATCTATCTATCTATCTATCTATCTATCTATCTATCTATCTATCGCCCTCACTCTATCTGTCTATCGCCCTCACTCTATCTGTCTATCTCCCTCACTCTATCTATATATCGCGCTCACTCTAACTATCTATCGATCTATCGCCCTCACTCTATCTATCTATCGCCCTCACTCTATCTATCTATCGCCCTTCTATCTATCTATCTATCTATCTATCTATCTATCTATCTATCTATCTATCTATCTATCTATCTATCTATCTATCTATCTATCTATCTATCTATTGCCCTCTAGCGATCTATCTATCGCCCTCACTCTATCTATCTATCTATCGCCCTCACTCTATCTATCTATCTATCTATCTATCTATCTATCTATCTATCTATCTATCTATCTATCTATCTATCTATCGCCTGCACTCTATTTATCTATCTATCTATCGCCCTCACTTTATCTATCTTTCGCCCTCCCTCTAGCTATCTATCGCACTCACTCTATCTATCGCACCACCACAGCATCACTCAGGGGCACCCAGCATCACTCAGGGGCACCACAACATCACTATGCGCTACTACAGCATCACTGAATGCCACAGCATCACTCGTCGCCACCACATCACTCAGCGCCACCACAGCATCAATCTGTGCAACTATTCAACAACAACTGGTTCAAATATGTTCTCTCAATGTTTCAAGCTTTATTACAAATGTCACAAAAAGATGTTAATATTTCACTTCTGTTCTTGGATTTTCATCACAATAAAATACACTGAACATAATCCTCACAAAAGTTATTTTTTAAAGTTTAAGCTATTGCCATTATACATTACAATAACTTTTATTTAAGTATTAATTATTTAAAAAAAATAAAAACCATTGTTATTTGTAATATCAATGCATCTAAGTCACGTAAATACAAAACATGTTGCATTACAAATGCTATAGTTGTCACATTTGCAAAAGTTAAAAGCATTTGCATTGTAAATGACAAAGCTATTAATTTCTCTATTTTCAAAACCAACACATAAATAAAAAATGTGTCATTTACAAGACCAATAGCTCAAACTTTCCTAATGCGAGACCTATTGCATTGCAAATGCTTGTTTTTGATGGCGTTATCTGGCTGTTTACCTGTCTCCTCACCCTTCACGGCAGAAGGGCGCTGTCAGGGCCTGGCCGGACCAAGGCTCTCCTCAGACATTGCGCCACACTGTGAGGCATCTCTGGGACGGCCTGTTTGTTTTCCCACGTTCACACTGGGATGTTAGAATGAGCCCAGGGCACTGTGGGAAGCATTGCGGCTTTGAAGAGAGAGGCCAGTTTCCTACTTCGTGACAAAGTATGAGGTCACAGGCGAGTACTTACTTTGACAAGGGGAAGAAACGCACACACGCCACAGCAGCACGCACCCTTTTATCAATAAGCGAGACATGCCAAGCGTTCTGGCTTAAGGTTTAGACATTTCACTCGATGGCATATGGCAAGACTGCCTTCCTGTGTTGGATGCGGGGGAAGGCTAGGGACGGGTTGGTGGTATTCAGTAAGACACCAGGGCCACGCCCACGCACCAGAACACGTGATAAAACCAGCTGTGGCCTCTGGGTCTCATGACATGTAAGTGACATCAAAGGTCAACTGCTGTAAAGCATGCCGAAAAGCATCTTTATACAAAGAGCAATGCATTTGGGTGGGTGGCATGTTTCCTCAGATCTCATCAAACCAGAGGGGGACTTAGCTCTTATCATCCTGACACAATGTAGGTTGCTTAATAGCTATAGCACACGGGACATGTGGCAAGAAATTCTGTTGGTTTATAAGGAACATCAAAGGCAAATGGAATAGGACTGTGACATCTCTTCCTACAAATGCTTTGTTTCCAGATCTACAAAGGTTGTCCCTCGTCGTTTTTAATGGCCAGGTAATTCTAGCCGGGATGACAAATAGATTTTCCTCTTAATAGTGTGTGCGGGACTCAATATATAACGGACGTACTACACCTGCCAAACTCTAAATAGTACATAAGCATCAGTGACACATTGCACTAGTGCTTTATGAAGAGGGCTTTTGAGGCACGAAAGTGACACAATGAGTTATGGCATTTCTGACCCTTCTGTCAACCAGTGTTGATAGGGAGGTCCTGGAAGTGCACCTTAGCACGGCGAGGGGTAGTGATTTGTTATGAAAAGGCCACCACCGTGGTGGAACAGACTACTCTGCTTTTGGCACCATCTGCTGGCTTTGCTGATTAGTTCCCCGCCTTTAAAATGATCCGGTCTTCCCTGAAATCTGAAATGAAATATATGGGATCAGGAGACTATTGATGCCTATGAAGTCCACAGTATGAACAATGGTTTAACATACAGCAGTGAGTGAAAATGAGCGCGTGGTGAACATACATAATAACCTATCTCATGTAAGAAACAGTGGCCCGATTTGCTGCTAAAATGTGAGATATGTGCAAGATAATAGACTAGGCATGGGCGGAAAATCCGTTCCGCTCGCGGATTTTGCGGATTTTCGGGAAATCCGCAATCCGCGAGATTTGCGAATCTCCCGCAAAATCCGCAAATCCGCGAGCAGCGGATTTTGCTCTCACTGCTCGCACTGTTCGCGTGAGTTCGCGTGAGTTCGCGCCCCGCGAATAAGTGCAAAATTGCAGAAATACGATCTTAGCAAAACTGAAAGTAACTACTTACCAGGTTCAAAAGTTCAGGCTCATCATTAGTAGCCATTTCCTGTAGTGCTTCCTGAGGGGCCCCTCCAGAGTTCAGTTGCCAGTTGAAACTATTATGTGACCCTGCTCTGAACCTCAGAATAGTTACACATATGCCACAAAGGTCCTGAATTACAGCTAAGGGAGACAAGCAGGAGCCAGGCTGGAAGTTAAAATCCATTAATCAGCCCCTAATTCATTATTGTCAGTTGGGGCAGGGCAGGTGTTGTAACTAATTTTGCAACAATGAAAGCACTTAGCAAGTGCAAAAGATCACTAGTCAGGGCGCACTAAGGAAGCAGGTGCCAGCTAAAAAAATATTCTGTGACACATTAATCAGCCCCAAATTAATTCAGGTCACTTGAGGCAGGGAAGGTGTGCTTTGCTTTGCCGAAAATAATGTACACTGGACAACCAGAGGGTGTGGTGATGAAACAGAGGGTGGCATGGGTGGGCCAGAGGGTGGCATGAGTAGTCAGAGAGTGGCAGTGGTGACAGAGAGTGGCAGTGATGAAGAAGAGTGTCCCAAACAGGCTGGACACGTAGAAACAACAAGTTCGCGAAACTTGCGACCCGACAGGTAAGTTCGCAATTTGCGAAAGTGTACAAAACCCTCGCGAACTGGCAGAAACACGGGCGAACACAAAAAAAAAAAAATCCGCAAATTCGCGGGAATTCGCGGATTTTGCGGATTGCGAATCCGCAAATCCGCAAAATTCGCGAACGCGAGATCCGCAAAATTCGCTCATGCTTATAATAGACACACTTTGTTAGCCTTTCCGTAAAACACCCGGCTTCTCCGATGTTTTTGGTCATTCCTAAGAATAAAATGGAGCTCTAAAAAGATGAGTGGCTTAGCTCATTGTAAAACAAATTAAGGGAAAAGGGCTAGACCCCTATTGATTAATGTTAAATTGGTAAGCCCCCTTGGAATGTGTGACTCTTTCCTTAAATCTAGAGGCAACTTCCGAAAAAAAAAGTTTGCTACTCACAGGTTCTATAACACTTTGAGATTTTACATCCATCTCTAAATTTTAAGTAGACAGACTTTTAAAATATTAAAATCTTATTTCATTTTGCCATTATATTGCAGTTTCATACAAACAATTTCTCAATAAAACCAATCTAAGTGCTGGGATTTGAGACATTGGAAAACTTTAGAAACATCTCAAAGACTAAAGTGCACTTTGGTGGCAGACAGATAGTTAAATTTCTAATAGTTTCAGAATACCTGGCTTGCAGGTGTTATAACTGTAACACTGCCTTACTTGACCTGGAAATGGCTGCAGCCATTGATATAATACTCCATTAAATTTACAGTTATATGCACAGATTAGTTTTATGTGGCAATTCTATGCGGATGGTGCTGTTTCATACATTTTGCAGTGCCACTGTCTTTGAATGTGCAATAACCTCCACTATCCTAGTCCGTTGACAGACTGTGGGTCACCCCTCTATGTGATTTTCTAGCACTCACTGCGTACCAGGCTCTACTGTGTATAACGAGTGTGTGTCTCTGACTGTTATGCAGTGTTTAATTTGTGCCAGTGGTTTCCGGAACTGAAAGAGCAATTTATTATCAACACTGGAAATTATGAGAGTCTACCACATGGTGGCGCTGTTTGTCTAATTTAGAGACATGCTGTCACCTCAGTACTGGAAATAGCATGCACAGGGTCTTAATGTATTTAAGACAGTGGCAAAGGAACAGGGAGCGCAAGTGCCTATATTAATAGCTCTGCGAATATATTTTTCTAATATTAGCAATATTCTCTTCCCATCCCTTACAATCTAATTCATGACCATTCATTCTAAAAGTGCAGTAGAATGAGAAACCCTTGCCTTTTGCAATATGCCCTTGTAGTGTTTGTTTTAGTAGAGAATAGAACCAAAGATAAACGACAAACATGACACATTATTTCAGGCTAAGTGGTACAGCAAGGTACATTTACTCTCAGTCACTATCAATAGGGATGGAACTAAACTTAGAACTTTACCAGCTTTGCTAAGTGGTGCACAAATTAGATATTTTGCAAGAGAAATATTTTATCAATCCTCAGGTCGTTTTTATAAACTCAAAACTGCTCAATGGTGAGAGAAATGGACATAACCATTTAACAAATAAGGGGAAAGTATGGATCCTTGGGAAGTCTCAGTGTTAACGGTGGAGTAAGATGAGATATATTTATCAAGCATTACACTCTGTGACCTGTCTTTCATAAAACAGGTAAACAAGGATAGAATAGTCCCCAGTTCTGCAACTAGCAAGTCTGGATAGCTGCATGTTATGGTCAACAGTTTCAAAAGCTGTTTGCCGATCTAGTAAAACCAAAGCACTATTGTTGTTTTAATCAGCAGCCATCCAAAGATCATGTTGCAGCATTGCCAAAGTGGATTCTGTTATTCTGTTTGCATGAAAATCAACTTTACATCATCCAGAATATGTTATTCTTTGAAGGAAGGTGATAATTGGTCAGCCACTAAACTTTCTAAGATTTTTGCTATAGCGGGAAAGAGGGTGATTGGCCGATAGTTAGACATAATGTCTGCAATTAGCTCAGGGATTTCAACAGATGATTAACAGTACCCTATTTAAGGTCAGCTGCAACAAACCAAGAGTGAAGCTGACCCTTCTTATTACAGGTATTCCCAGACCTAAGACATTTTAAGAATAGACTAGAGAGGAGAACCAGATTTACAACTCTTAGTAATTGCGGAAACAGACTAATGGGAGATTATTAAACTGCTCAAGGGAATAAGTAAATATTTGTGCAGTACGAGCAATATTGAAATTAACTGAAGGATTAACTTTTATCATGTCACAAATATGAGTATTTATGCTTGAAAGAAATTAACTAATTCATTACAAATGTTTTGAGAGTTAACAGATTGAGAAATTATACGAATGACACCTGAATGTTCATCAGTAAATTTAAAGAGTTATTTTAGTTTTTTAGTAGAATCAGCGAGTTGGATGGTTTACTATTTTTTGTGAGTAGCTTGGGTAGCTGTTTTTTATAAGCCAACAATTTTTCTTTGTAGGTTTCTTTGTGTTCAGGGATATATACAGGTATCAGTTATTTTCGGCCTGCCCAACCTTTAGTTTTAGCTTGTGAAGTGTGAAACTGAAGAAGGGCAGTGATTTGGATTTACCCCAATTTTCTTTTTTAGAGACAGACACTCTAGTGTCTGAGTTTACGGTAGACCAGTGGATGTAGTCATTGATGTGGAAAAGTATATATCCCTATGAATGTACTACATAGATAACATAGTCAGTTCCAATTCTCACCCGCATTATCTCAAATCTACTGAGCTATCACACTTCTCACTGCACAAAGCTTCCTGGAAAGCTGCCAGCGAAGTCCTCCATGGGACACCACACCCTCCTTCACAGATAATAGTCCAGCGCTGAACCAAGGATCCCATTATGTCCTTGACAACAGCTGAACAGACACTAAGATGTATTTGCTCTCTTTTCTTCATCGTACCATGCATCTCCTGTCTCCCTCTATAGTTAGCTGACAAAGGGCATTCCCCACTCAGGAATGTAGCTTACTTTAGCTGCCTACACTGTACACCATGTTTTCTTTGTTATATGCATGTGCTGCATTTCTATATTACTATATTTTCACCTATATTTAGCACTGTACCCTCCTTTGGCTTATGCTGGTACTGCATTTCTATAGTGTATATAAAGACTACACACTGGTAACGTGGCAGAAGGTACCAGTTTTAATGTCATGCACAGGTGTACGTCTGCCCCTCTCCATTGGCTAGCCAACAAGCAATGTTACCTACAAATACATTTTGTCCATTCCTGATCCCTGATGTCTGGTGTATTCCTTTTGTTGCTCCGGGGTTGCAAGAGGTATTCCCTGACAAATGGTGCTGTGACTCAGATGTGTAATATGTCACACCACTTCAGAGCTTATAATTGAGCAGGGTTTTTCCTTTCTCTCTGGCTGTGAAACAGGGGACTGAGGAGTTAACTACGTGCCAGTAAGTTGGCTGGCAGTGGCGGATTTCTATGAGGAATTGTAACCCATGCAGAAGAGCATGTGCCTGAGGGGACTTGGAAGCCCCAGGATCACCTTACCGAAGTGGGGCAAGGGGATCATCCGGTTACTAGGTTGCACCGGAACACAGGCAAAGAATTTTGAAATGTGCACAGAGGGAATTGTTATTGATTAATAACTTTGTCTGACTTATATATTGACTGGTGGTGGTGTTCAGATGTATTTTTCTCAAATTCTCACATAGAACGGTGTTTCTTTGAATCATACCTGAAGTAGTGAATTACTGCATTGAAAAGCAAACTGCATCACACTTCACTCTATGCCATTTCACTCTATGCTAGTCGATTCAATGCTACTGCACTCTACGCTGTTACACTGTACACAACTCCACTCTATGTCACTACTCTATGCTAGTCAACTATAGGCTACTTCATTCTATACTAATGCAGTGTATGCCACTTCAGTCTACCACACTCACTCTACAAAACTATACCAAACTGTCCACAATTACATGTTCGTCACTCCATTCTATGACACTGCAGTGTACAGCACTACACTGTACACTCCTGTACTGTATGCTACCTCACTCTATGCTATTCCACTCTACACAACTCCACACCACAATACTACACTCTACGCTATTCCACTCTATGTCAGTTCAGTGTACACCACTTCACTGTACACTTTTCCACTCAATGCCACTCCACTCTATTACACTCCAGTGTCCAGTATTACACTGTACACAACTCCACTCTACGCCACTCCAATGTATGCCACTCCATTGTATGCTACTGCTGTCTATGCTATTCCACTGTACAACACTCCACTCTACGCCACTGTATGCTATTCCACCATATGGCACTGTATGCTATTCCACTATTTGGTATTCCACTTTACATCACTCCACTGTATGCACTACAGTCAACACCACTACAGTCTACACTATGCCCCTATACACCACTCCACACTAAGCCATTTCATTTTATGACACTCCACTCTATGCCACTCCACTGTATGACTCTCTACTGTATGCTACTCAACTCTGCGCTATTCCACTGTACATAGCACTACAGCATACAAGATTCACAGCCGTGGTGCTGATGTGACAATTGCCACGTCATCCGCGTATGCCAATATTTTATAGTCTCGGCCCTGAGCCCTTAGTGGCGCAATCCTATTGTTTAATTCCAGTCTACACAGGAGTGGATCAATATACAGAGTGAACAGGAGCGGCGAGCACTGGCACCCTTGGTGAGTCCCGTGCTGAATCTGTAAGGGATCAATATATCCTCTGTTTATTCTTAGCCGAACTGTTGGCCCCGTACACAGAGCCTGAATTGCCCTGACATACCCCTCTCCTGTACCATTCCTCCTCATAGTGGTCCAGAGGTAGTCCCAGGAGACCCTATCGAATGCCTTCTCTGCATCTAATAGTAAGACAGCCATAGGGTCTCCTGAGACCTCCACCTCGTCAAAAAGGGTAATGACCTGCCGTATGTGCTGCGCAGTGCCTTTTCCTGGAATAAACCCATGTTGGGTAGGGCTAACCAACCCTTACTCTGACTAATCTTAGTGCCAAGATCTTAGAGAAAATGTTTGCATCTGCGTTCATCAAAGTTATGGGCCTATATGACCCTGGCTCATCCGATGGTTTGCCCTTTTTTTAAATCACAATTATATCTGCCCCTGCCCAAGAATTTGGTATAGAGTCCCCTGTCTGTGCCCTCAACAGCATATCTCTCATGTCCTTACTTAAACATTTTTGAAAAGTCTTATAAAATTCTAGGGGTATCTGGTCATGGCCTGATGCTTTACCTGCCGCGAGACCATTTAATGCCCTTAAGAACTCCCCCATTGTTATAGGAAGATCCAGGAGCGCCTTATCTTCTTCAGAAAAACTAGAGAGAGGTGTATCCGTAAGGTATACCTGGGCCTCTGTACTGTCCCCTACCTGCTCTTCCTTATATAAATCCTCATAAAAAAGTCTGAATACCTCTTGAATCCCGCACGTATCTATTATAATGCCTCCTCTACCATCTGAAATTTCTCTTATTTCCCGGCTGCTGCCTTCTGCCTTGTGCGTTTTGCCAATGTATGTCCCACCTTTTCGGTTAATTCATGGCATATTTCTTTCTTAATTAAAAAGTTAGCAGTTGCTTTCTTAGCGACATTCTCCACCGCATCTGCCTTGGCAACTAAAAGCTTAAGCAGGATTTGTTCTATGGCTATCCCCTGCTGGATTGCAGTACATAACTCTTCTTCTACCAGTCCCACCTGTTTGATAAGCTCTGACGCTTTTAGTCTTTCCTCGTTTTGCTTATGTAGACTGAAGCTCAGAGTCTCTTCCCTTATGCCTGCTTTGAATGCAGCCCTGCTGATGTACTTCCCCTATTGATATCCCAGAAGTTAACCATCCAGTTGCTCATGTATTTTATGTAATCATCATCTTTTAATAAAGCCCTTTCAAATGACCATGGGCACTCCTATTTTATCATACTTAATGGTAATAATCAATGGGCTATGGTCTGACATAATCCTGGGTAGTTTCTCTATCTGTACTCTTGACATTAATGAGTTAGTAATTAAAAAAGAATATATCCTTACACAAACCTTGTGTGGTGCAGAGTAGAATGTGCTGTCAGTACCTGGAGGATTTAAGCGTGCCCAGACATCCACCAGTGAATTATGTTGGGCCAGTTTCACTATTGCGGCGCTTGTTTTTTTTTACGACCAGTACATGCCTGTCCACCATTTATCCCTAATCCAGCTAAACCATTAATATTAAAGTCTCCGCAGCATATTACGGGTTCCGGCCATAAGGCTAGTTCAGCATCCAAATACTCGAAGAGATCCGGATCATCCTCTGTTGACCCATAGATTGAAGCAACAGTGCATTCTTCCCCGTGTATTACACACTCTAAGAGAACCCATCTGCCCCATTGATCTTCCAATTTCCTATTTACGCTGATATCCCCCCTCTTAGCTAATACAGCAACCCCCCTAGTCCTAGTGCCTTGTTTAGTGCATGCCAATATGGAAAACCTTAACTGCTCTAATAAATAAGCCCTTGTCCCTTCAATATGGGTCTCTTGTAAGAATACCAAGTCCAAGCGCATAGTCTTCAGCATTGAGGCAACTTGCTGCCTTTTCACTTGTCCATTAAGCCCACATACATTTATGGATGCAATTCGAACATTCATTAAGATATCTTAAACGGGAATCACACCTTTTTCACCTTCCAGTTCAATAGATTCAGCCACCATCTTGTTCTAAGCTGTGCTGTGTATGTTGTGTGTGTCCCCCCTAGTGCCCCCCTCTCCCCCTTTCCCTGTCCCTACTCCTGTCCCTGCCCCACCCCTCCACAAGCCCTCCCATGAGACCTCCCCCTTTCACAGGCAAATAGGTCAGTGTCAGAACTTACTTTGCTCAAAACGGCTTCCAATATCTTGCACGGGAACAGAGATGCTAAACTCCCAAATCCCACTCGGCAATGCCAGCAGGTCTAGTTCAGAACCTTCTGATCATTACCTTGAGGGAAGGGGGAAATTGGATAAAATAACAAACAAGAAGAGACTGGTCCGGAATGGTTCCTTCAGTCAGATTTCCGAAGACCTTGTCTTAACTTTTAGTGGAACCTGAAAATTAACATAACATTACTACAGTGCTACCTATGCTTCAACTTTCCTCAGTAATTTCTCTACAGGATATCTCACCCACCCTATGTCTCCTGGACCTCGCTTCTCTTCTGATAATAATGGAATTCGGTCTCCCTCAACAGTTAGTTGTCACTAAAGAAAGAAACAAACATTAGCTTCATCTGCCTATTTATCCTAGTGGTCCTTATTAGATATTAGTAAGTGCACTTACTTCACTATCTGAAGGGGTAACCTTTTAGAATGGGGTTCTGTGTTTCTCCCTGTCTTTATACACTGTTGACCTTCTTCTTACGTGTCACCTCAAGGAACACTGTTTCTTTTCTCTCTCAGGTTTCCTGAATATGTAGTGCTATCAGGTAAATATTCTTCTTACATTCAGATTGCAATAGCACAAACGTCTCTCAATAAGTAACTAATGCTTTTTTTATTTTGCAGGTTTACTATTCTTGGCTCGACTTCTTCCTTGTCAGGTATATACAATATTTACATGTAACATATCATTAGTTCATTAAGTCTTTCATGTTTTTTCATTGAACAAATATTCTGACTTGTCTTTTCTGGAATTAACAACTCGATTTACACCGGAAAGTATTCTCCACAAAATCCTTCGATAATATTCTTTTTTACTTAGCTCTGTTGTCGCTTCTATCTCTGCTATCGGTACTCTGTAGCCGTTGATCTTCTCACTCGGACAACGGTGACTCAGTAAGTTTATCTCCTCAGCTTTCTCCAGAGTTTCACTGCCACTCGAACTGAAGATTGAAACTGCGAGGACGTTGGAAATATTACCCAAAACTCTCCGAACTTCGTATCTAGGGAAATAGTACACTTTGACTGGGAATAGGGAACTCTGAGGGACTGCTCTGCAACTACGACTTAACTTTTCAAGAAACTCGGTGAAGTGAGTCGTTGAAGAGGCGCTCACGCCGCTCACCTACTCCCCAGTAGCTGCGGCCTTGCAGACTAGACCGGTAACCTCTGGTTCTATCTGGGCGGCCATATCGGGTGCCATCTTAAGTCGCCTGGAGCGGATCAGTTCAGCCTATGTAGTTTGCTTCGAGAACTCCTGTTCCCTGCTTGAAGAGTACAGTCCACAAATACGTGCACCAGGTTTAGCGGTTCTGACAGTCAGCCATGACCTATGTGTGGTCGCAGTAGTTCGCAACCATCGCAGCCTCCTCCCACCCAACGCTGTCGTATGTCTCAGTGGTGTCCCCTAACCTTCCACCCTATGCCCAATAATTTCATTATCTTTTCCCATCTTTATTGGAGGGGAGTATCTATATTACCTACTCTTACATCAGAGCTATTTCATCATTCACACCCTCCTCAACCCTTTCAATTCCTCTATAAATTGTTGCGCCTTCACCTCAGAGAAAAAGAATCTAACCTGTCCTTTTGTAATCACCTTAAGTTTTGCAGGAAACAACAGATAAGCCTCAGACCCAAGGCTCTGAAATGAAGCAATCAGTTGCCTGAGTCTCCACCTCCGCTTTACGGTGGCATGACAAAAGTCCGGGCGGGCAAAGAACGTAACCTGATTATGTGTTCGTTTGGACTCGGGCTTAGCTTTATCCATAATCTCCTGCCTTAACAGATAGTTTCCCACATATACCAAAATAGCCGTAGGTCTGTCAAGCTGAGATGTCCCAGGTCCCTTCTTTAACGCCAGGGGATATCTATGCGCTCTCTGCACATCAGTTTCTCAATTCCAGCCTGTCAACTCGGGAAATGCCCGCTTAAGCAGGTTGATCACAAAAGCTCTTACATCCTGCCCCTCCATCACTTCAGCCACACCCAAGAGTCTTATATTGTTCCGTCTCTGACGGTTCTCGAAGTCTTCCATCTTCCATTGGGCAACCTCTGATATCTTCTCTTGAGCTTGCCTAAAGGAATGCCATCTGCTTACATCATCTTCAAGCTTTCCTGTCTTTTCCTCCACTTCAGGTACCCTCGTTGCCATGAGTTTGTACAGTTTGTTCATTTTTCTAAGGGAGGCTTGGATTTTCTTTGTTGCCTGTTTGGCCCTGTGATTTTAGACCCTTGACTCCCCCTGCATCTGTTTCAGGGTAATCATTACGAGATCAAATGTGGCGGCACATGGCTGGGCCTGAGGGGAGGGTGTTGCATGCTCTGCGTGCCCTGCTTGCTAAGCTTCTATTCCACCATCTTGGTACATTTGTGATGTGGCAGAATAATCCCATACTAATTTCCTGGTGGTATTGGCTGGGTTTCCCCTGTCTTTTCCCTTGTTCCGCCTTTTTTGCGTGCTCCCCAGGCCATATGAAGAACATTCTGAGGCCGAGTCAGTGTCTGTATCCTCCATTGAGTCCCCCTCGCTAGACATCAAAGACTCTGAGTCTTCATTCAGGGAGTAAAAACAGTCTCCTTCTATTGACCCTGCCCCCCTTTCATCCCCAATCAGGCCTGAATCTAACTGTAGCGTACTCACAGTTCCGTTTGTCGTGCCCGCATTACATTCCCCCAGGAGACTGCCTTTCTCGCTCTCCTCAAGCGCTGTAGAGCCCCCATTGATTCTGTCTTTGGATTCCTGCCGCTCTGCTTCACTGTACTCGTGGGTCTGCTTGGTGCTCCTAGTGTTCCCAGGCGGCGTAGTTTGACGGCGATGCTCGGCAACCAGAGTTCCAGCATCCTCGCGGTGAGCCCCAGCGTCCTTCTCTCGTCTGCTCAGCTCATCGATTGCTCTCACCGGCGTTGGATCCTGTGCCTTGCTAGCCTGCGCTGGATCCTGTGTTTTACTCGCAAAAGCCTCGTTCAAGGTAGGCTGTTGAAGCTTTGTATCTCTCGGCTCAACAGTGTCTCTATCCTCTCTGCTTTCTCTTGACACGCGGGGCTTTTGGATACGATCACCCGCTCCCGTGTTTAATATGTTTGGCACGGTTTTACCCCCCGGGTTCACGGTGCTGCCGCCAGCTGATTGCTGCAGATTCACCTTCTTGGATGACATTGCTGTGGGTCTCCTTACTCCTCCTGTAGACCGGAGTAGGGCGTTTGCCGCCTGTGATACCTTGTTACTGTCAATACCTTCCTCTGCGGCCCCAGCCTGAGCCTTAGGATCTTTCGCTTCTTTGAGTGGTTTTGGCCCTTGTGGTGCTATCCTCGCCGACTTTGCTATCGGCATTGTTAGCCGTGCCGCAATCCTTTTGTAGCCAAGTCGGACAAATGAGAATAATGATCCTGCCGAGTGCAGAATCCACCATGCCAAACTGGATCTTTAATATTTCGCACACACACTATGCTCTTGGTGTGTTAGGGTCCACTGCATCCTTCTAGATGTCTCTCTGAAGCATTAGGTCAGGAGCAGGAACGCCTGTGACTGAATGCTATGGACCACTCACTGCCATCTTTCCCTCTCTGAATACTACGGACCACTCCATCAATCTCGCTGTTTACTTCTATTAATCTTTTACATCACCATTACATCATCCTATAGTTCAAACATTTGTTTATTTGATACTCTTCTTATATAGCTCTTAATGTTCTCTCGTTGACTTGTATTATTATTCAACCTGTTTTATTCTTTAATACTGTTGATTTGTTATGCCGTTAAAACTAGTTTCCTGGAACGCTAGGGGATTAAACTCTCCTAGCAAAAGACAGAGACTTTTAAGTCACCTGGCTAAATTAGGTGCTGATATAGTGTTTCTCCAAGAAACTCACCTCACAGATGTTGAATCATTAAAACTAAAAAAGGGTTGGGTGGGGGAAGTTTTCTTTCTCAAGGGGATGGCAAACGTAATGGAGTTATGATACTTTGTCGTAAATCATTACCTGTTAATTTTATATCACAATAGTCTGATACAAGTGGTCGATGGCTAATTGTTAAAATGTTATTGTGGGGTGTTCCAGTCTCTTTCCTTAACGCCTATGCTCCTACTGGAGGTGAACATTCTTTCTGGCCCGCATTAGCTAAGCAAATCACTCTTAACATTGAAGATAATTTTATATTGGCTGGCGACTATATTCAGATTTTTGATCCATTTATTGATCGAAGCTCCAAAGTTCCTTTTATCCCAAATAAATCTAATAAATCTTTTGTTCACACTATCTCCCAACATAAACTTCTAGATGCATGGGATTATGCAATCCTACTACCAGGGAATATACTTTTTTCCCCCCGTTCATCATACACAATCACAAATTGACTAATTTTTTGTTTCCCATATTCTATCACGAACCCTTATGTATGCAGAAATTGATCCTATATTATTGTTGGATCACATCCCTGTTTCAATTGGCCTTGATATAATACCTAGGACTAGTGCTCCCAGAAGATGGCGTTTTAACAATACCCTTCTTTTGGATCCAGCATTTACATCTGCATTTATTACCTTTGAAAACTTCTTGCTCAACCAAAATGACTCCACACCTCTATCGACCATTTGTGATGCCTTTAAAGCTTCAGCAAGAGACTGCATCATAACATATGTTGTCAAGAAACGTAAATTAGCGCTTAAGCAAACTAATGCTCTCCTTCATGATATAAAGAGACTGGAACACTCTTACTATTCCTCTAATTCAAAAGATTGTCTGACAGCTCTCATAAACGCAAAACTTCAGTTCAATAAAGAATCAACAGATAATGCCTTACTATATTTACTAAAATCCAGTGCGAAATTCTATGGTGGCAAAAATAGATTTTGGCTAATTATTTGAAAATTAAACATAACAAACTAAACATTGAATCTATGTATGATGAACACTCAGGTTACAATTTAAGGATGCAGACATATTGAATGAATTCTCTCTGTTTTATACATCATTATGCAAACGATTTCTACAGACCTTCTCATGTCCCAATTTTTTCAACCATACAAAAACCAGAACATGATCCTACCAATTTATCCTCCCTAGAATCAGATCTTACACAACAGGAACTCCTGAATGCCCTCCAGCACATTACAAAAGATGATGCACTAGGACCAGATTGATTCACCATCAAATTTTTTCTTCATTTTTCTAAGTTGTTACTGCCCAAACTACATTCCATGGTAACTTCTTTGTGCTCTATAAATGGCTCTGTCGGATCTTGTTCGGAAGCGCATACTTGCCTTATCCCTAAAGAGGGTAAGGACTCAAAGTACTGTAAAAATGTCAGACTTATTTCCCTTGTTAACATCGATTACAAGATATTTTCTAAAGCATTAGCTCTTCTTTTAGATTCATATTTACCAAAGTTATTAGGCAAAGAACAATCCGGCTTTGTTAAGGAACGAGTTATAAATGATAACACACAACTCTTTTTCAACATTTTATCCAAATCTTCCCACCTAAAGCACCTTCTTGCAGCAATAGCATTAGACACAGAAAAAGTTTTTGATAGAGTTGAATGGCCTTACCTCTTTTTTACCCTTAGATGGTTTGGCTTCGGCCCTAAGTTTATCTCCCTAATCTCTCTCCTCTATTCTAATCCGCGAGCTGCTGTATGCGCGAATGGCCTGGTCTATCCATTTTTTGATTTAGGAAGAGGAGTGCGTCAAGGCTGCCCCTTATCCCCTTTTCTTTTCAATTTGGCTTTAGAGTCTTTTCTTTCTAAAATATGTCAAAATTCACATATACACGGCTTTGAAACACCAACATCTCACATTAAAGTTGCTCCCTATGCTGATGATATCTTGCTTTTTATTAAAAGACCAAATGATTCAATTCCTGTCTTTTCAGCAGAGGTGCAGTCCTTTTTCTCAATCTCTGGTGACAAATGAAATACTGATAAGTGTGAGATGCTGCCATTGACCAAATACATTTTCGAAGCGGATTTTACCCCTTCTGACTTTATGTGGAGTTCCAACCATATTAAATATGTAGGGCTGTTGTTCACTCCTTCAATTCCTGACACAGTAGCTTTATGTATGAGTAAATGTATTCAAAAGATTTCAGGGCTCACAACTAAATGGCATCCTCTTTACTTGTCTTAGTAGGGTCGCCTGGACACTTCAAAGATGATGCTCTCCCCCTTTCTATTATACACCATTTCCAACATCCCAGTCCCTATTTCTGCACAAATATTCAAAAAAGTTAATTCTATTCTCTCCTCCTTTTTGTGGTGTAATAAGAGATCTCTTATATCTATATTTAAACTAATTTGTCCTAAAACAGAGGGGGAGTTAATTTTCCAAATTGTTCTGCTCATCAAAAAGCTTTTCTTTTACATCAAGCCTCGAATTGGTTGCTTGATTCCACAGAAGACTTTCCTTTATGGACCTCAATTGAACGCTTATTTTTATCCCCTTTCTCTTTCCAAGAATATCTGTCTTTTTCTCGTAAGCCACAGTCCTTATCCACTCCCATAATAAAAATTTACTTCTAAACTCCTTGAATCAACTTCCCCTCCAATCCATGGGACTCTTGATTCCTTTCTTAACTCAACAATTTGGCATAATAAAACTTTGTTAATACACAACAAACCTTTTTATTGGAAAACATGGAGGCAAAAGGGTTTAATTTGGGTTCATCAATTATTCTCACAATCAAATTTTACACTGTTTCCTACACTGAGTCAATCATTTGGCTCACGGGCATCTTTTAATTCTAAATATAACCTCCTCAAGACAGCCGTGTTAGATACTTGTGCTCAATTTCCCACTACATCAATTAACGTTCATACTCCTGTTTCAGCTGAACACCTACACTCTCTCTTGCGCACTCTACCCAAAGCTTCCACAATTTATAAGTATCTACAATGTACCGACAATATTAGACAAAAATCTAAAATAGAGACTGCCTGGGAACACATTTTAAAGTATCTTGGCCATTATCTCTCTGGAGTAACATCTGGACCAAAATACGAAAATCTTCAAGAGCAGCTAATATAACACAAACATTGTTTTTTGTATTCAATAGACTTTGATTTTTCCCGGTTACTTTAAGTAAAAGGCTTTCCACTGTACCAGATACTTGCTGGACATGTTCATCCCCGAATGCTGATATATTTCATCTGTTATTCTCCCGTTCATTTGTGCATAGTTTTTGGAAACGTGTATGGACTCAAATTAATCTAATAATTGCTACTAACTTCCCCTTTTCCTTCATTTATGTATTTTTGGGTAGCCTCTCACCCATTTGGAACAAATTTATCTAATATCAAAATTATCGATTTGTTAGTAGCGGTTGCTTTCCAACAGATTACTAGAAATTGGAAAGACTTCACTAGAATCTCTTATAAAGCTTGATGTTACGCTATTTGTTATAATCATGGGTTAGATACCTCCTGTGTCTATCCTATCCATATGGCTACGAAACGTTTCGAACTATGGTCGCCTGTTACAATGTACATTGATGCATGTGCTAAAAAATCTTTCTCGCTGCAACCCTCTCATCGAGAAATACTTAAACCACCATGAATTCCCCAAATGTTCCTTAGTTCTCTATTTCAATGTTAGATATATTTCCTTGTGTAAACAAAAAAGAATCCACCAGAAAGTTCCGAAAATGACCCCTACAATGGTGGGGAGCACTTAATGTATTTTAAAATACCCCTCACACACCAAAAGGATTCTTGGTGTCATGCTTCATCATTGGGGTCTTCGCACCCCTCTACGGGATGCGGCATGCTGTGACCTACGACTACGCGGGAGCACTTATTTCAATGACTCTGCGTGGTGCGTGTGAGGGTTTGATGTGAGTGAGTGGTAAGGTTATAAGTGAGTGATAAGTTAAAAAGTGCCTGGCTCGTGGGGTGGACTAAAAGATTTTAATAGGCCCCCGGGCTGGTACTGCTAAAATAAATAGCAGGTGAGGTGTCTATGTAATATTAAGTACATCACTTCATTGTATGCGTCAACATGTTTCGGAGATCAACTTCTTCTTCAGGACGGGGTGCACAAATCCCCACCTTACTCACGTTTCACTATGTAAAAATGTGATTGATATTTACAAAAAAGTGAAAATTAAATGCAGGCTACAATGTGCCTAAAGCGAAAACTCCAAAGACAGCTGCTATTTGCATAATTTGCCTCATCAATGTTGTAAACCTCATGAGCCTGTTAACGTAGGGGGTGGGCGTGCCAGTCTGCTACGATCTCAATGAGAGAGAGAATCCACATGGATTCTCTCTCCTATTGAGATCGTGGGCATGCTAGTCTGCTACGATCTCAATGGTAGAGAGAATCTCTTGGAGTAAAGTTGTAATGTAATGACTTGTGATTCATTTTCTATACTGTTTATTGACACCCTTTTCCTTTCAATAAAAAAAATCTGAACTTAAAATACCAAAATCATAAATAAAAAGATTGTCACTTACAATGCCAATAGCTCAAACTGTTATGAATGCAAGACCTATTGCATTGCACAAGCTTGTTTTCTTTTGCTTTTATACCTTCATGAGTGTATGCATTTTCTTGCTCACTCCCCTCTCTCATCTGTGTGCTGCTTCCTCCTTCACCCCGCAATACCTATCACTTTCCATGTTGCTGTCCCACTAACCAGCTCGCCCATTGCTTCCTCTAACCCACTATGGCCCTGCATTTTATTTTATACCCTCACCTGCCAGCCCCATTGCTTCCTTGCCCTTTCTAGTTGGCACTGCCGGTGTTGTTCCTCTCAGTTACCTCCCACTTCTCTGTTCCTCCTCCACCTATCCATTATTTTAAAACATTTTTTAAACCTGCTTAAGAGGTCGTGGAAGCTGCAGCTTGCAGCCAAACTGCTTCTTTCTAAAAAAAATAACAAATAAACATTTTTTTCACCTTTTACTTATTTGTTTTTAAATTACTACTGCCATCTTGGGACAGTAAATTAAAAAAAAAAATTGCCAGCACATTTTGCATACATGTGCACGTGTGACAATACATGCACAATTATACATTAATGCTTTTTTTATTATTCCAATGCTGCGCAGCATCGGCAAAAACCATTGACAAAGCCAAAAGGTTGCTATTGGCATGCCAAAAGTCGAGATCAGTTCACTTTGCCAATGCTTGGTCATCATTTGCACCAGTTCTTCTGTCCTTAACTCAATGCTTAGCTTCCTTATCTTTCTGTCTCCTGCTAAGGGACATGTTGAGTACTGCTGACAGGTACTCAAGTGCTAGCTATTTCCGTTAAAGTATAAGGTGCACACACCTCTCCTCAAGGCAGGGATAAAATAATCACACCATTCGAACAATATCCGAGACCTGGGTAATCTCCATGATCTTATGAACTTCAGCAGAGTCCCACACCGCAGGGTCATATTCTTCTACGACAGTAATAGTTTCTGGGTCACAATCACTGACTTTCACTCCTTTGATGTACTTGAAGGTGCATAGGTGCTGGGGTGCCTCTAGGGCTAGGCCAGTCACAGTAGTGATCTCCACATTAGGCTATGTACAATTTGCACGAGCATTTAGCTTTAGCAAGTGAAAGAGGCCAAGACAAGAATAACTAGGATGGTCACTGTTACTTTAAGATTATTTCTCATTAAAAATAAAACAAAGAAAGGAAGATGTCAGTGCTGTACGAATGTGGAAATAGGAACATGACAGAGACTGTAAATGGGTGAAATATGTCAGTCACAGAAGATTAGTAGACGATAATGGAAGGCAACAAAATTGTCTGGGAAAATCGGGGAAGTGGGCTATCATACCCTCAAATTAAGGTGAAACAATTCAAAATTACCACAAAAACAGTGTCTCCATGGCAACTGTGGCAAACAACCCTGCTTCCTTCCAAAGGCTGCATCAATTCTGGGAAAGGATTTGCAAAGCCTCCCTCTAAAGCTTCCCTTGGACAGACAGCAAGAAGCTGTGCGGTGTCTGAAAAACTGAGAAGCCCCCTCCCTCCGAATTTAGCTCCCAAAAGGCCTGTGCTATTGTCTCACCGCAGGCCCCCACTCGGGATCTGGTCCCCAGTCGTGCCAATGGGTGGGCTTTTATATGCAGAAATCTGCCAAGCGTGCTCCATTTGAGATTCTGTCCGCTCTGGAGCAGAACAAAAGAAATAACGAGGCAGTGCTCCAAAATCTAGTTTTTAATCACTTCTTCTCAAGCAGGGAGAGCGGAGGAGTCTGGCAGGGCTCGGACCGGGGTTTTCAGACCCGAGTCAGAACATCCTGGTTTGCTACAAGGTCTGAGAATGGCCGGATGCAGAGATACCTGGAAGTGTGTTCCACTCCTCCCACCATTTCAGCTTTGAGGAGGTAAAAACATGGCGCTGTCTTATAGCGTGGATGGCAACGGAACAGCAACAGGCTCAAACAAACCCTGACAAAGTCAACAAGTCTGCTGCTGTCTTTTATTTATGTTGGGTTCTTGAAAGTACCAAGGATGTAGACAGCGCACTCTTTATAGCATTTTCTCAGTGCAGTCAGAATGTTGAGTGGATTTGTTAAGTATACATTCACCCTTTGTGGCATCTTGCAGTTTATCTAACTCTGCAGGATGAAAGGTTGAATGGACCGGCTGGTACCCGAACCTGTAACCATAAAGTGAAACATAGATTCCTATAGAGAACATATTAGTTCACTGAGCCATAAAACCAAGCATTATTTCATTGGTATCCTGTTATTGTTGCATCTAGCCTATGCACACTATTTGTATCATTTGCTTACTACACCCATTGTGTAAACACTTCACTGACTGTTCTAGATGCTTATTTAGGCATGTTGTGAATCCTGTTCGATTTGCCTCACGTGTTATTGTAGCAAGTCTGTAAACACTGCACTCTTTGTCTCGTTCTCAGAGTATCCAGACCATTACATCTCCTATGCTTAGTGCGGCCAATGTGTAAATACTGCACTGTATGTATCGAGTAATTAGTGCAGACAAACAGTAAATATTGCACGCTTTATATCATGTCCCTACCACAGACCACAGACAGAGAAGTGACTCTGCATCATGAGCGTAGTGTGGCTAGACTATAAAAGCTGTTATGTGCATTAGGAGCTTGGTGCAAACACATTTTAAAGTCTGTTATATGAAAGAAGTGCTTAGTGCAGGCAGACTGTAAGCACTATTATCTGCCACGTGTGCTGGATACTGTCAAACTGTAAACACTGTGGTACTGCGGAACTGTAGACACTGGCACTGCAGAACTGTAAACACTGTGGTACTACCGAACTGTAAGCACTATGTTCATGTCGACCTATAAACACTGTGGTACTGCCGAACTGTAGGCATTGTGGTACTGCCGAACTGTACACACTGTGGCACTGCGGAACTGTAAACACTGTGGTACTGCCGAACTGTACACACTGTGGCACTGCGGAGCTGTAAACACTGTGGTACTGCCGAACTGTAAACACTGTGGTACTTCCGAATTGTAAGCACGGTGTTCCTGTCGACCTATAAACACTGTGGTACTGCCGAACTGTAGGCATTGTGGTACTGCCGAACTGTACACACTGTGGTACTGCCGATCTGTAAGCACGGAGGTACTGCAGAACTGTATACACTGTGGTACCGCTGAACTGTAACCACTTAGGGCCTGATTTTGATGAAGGAATTAAGCCGGACACTGACCCGGTCCTGGGACTGACCTACACCCGGTTGGCAGCCCCAACCACCTTGTTAGAATGCAACCGAACACTGTTCAGTCGCATTCCTATATTTCAGTATGGGAGCATGCATTACAGCTGTAAACCAGCTGTAATGCATGCTCCCAAAGTAAAATGGGATGTGCGGTTCATCCCTGCACCTTAAGGTGCCTGTCACAAGGTGCAGGTATCAACTGGGGCACCATAAGTGCACCAAAGGGGGCCCTGCGGGGGCCCCCAAACATACTTTCCTACATGGTTTCCCTGTCTGACAGGCTGGCATGGAAATAATGTTGGGAATCGTGCATTGTAAATGTAAATGTATTTGAGCTTATATAGCGCACAGCTACCCGCAGTGGGTTTCCCAGCGCTTGCTTAGGGAACCCGTCCTGGTATTCCCCTGTGAGATAGCCCCGGCAGGGTATCCAAAAGGTGAAAGCCAGGCATCCCGCCGTGGAAAGGCCCGCCCTTGAGGTTTCCAGCCGGCTTCTGACTGGCGGAAGCCAGACAGAATGACCAGGTGGTTTCCTTTCCGACCGCCTCCATCATAATGAGGCAGTTGGAAAGGAAACCGAGCAGCCCATTATGATGCGGCCCTGAAAGCACCGACCACAGGTCGGAGCCTCTACAGGCTGCATCGTAATTCGCCCTTTAAACTTTAAACACTGTGTTACTGCCGAATTGTAAACACTGTTTTTGCTTTGCGCAGACAGAGTGTAAATTCTGTTATTGGCATCATGTGCTGAGCACAGACAAACTAGAAGCATTGTTCTCTGCATAATGTGATTGCGACAAATTGACTGTAAACTTTCATATCTGCACATTGTGCTTGGTATGGGCAGACTGTAAACTCTATTATCTGCTTTACATGCTTAGTGCAGACTGTAAACACAGTTATCTGCGTGTGCTTATTGTGCAGGGGCTACAAGGACAAAGAAGAAGGTGTCCAAAAAACAAAGGATTCCTCTTAACTGAAATCAGGCTTTTTTGTTGTATCTCCCCTTCTTAATAGGCCTAGGCAAAATTTAAATTATGCTGGTGTATTTCTGCAGTTTGCAGAATTTTGCGTCCTATTGCTAAATTCCTGAAATTATACTATTATGTTACATAACGTAATTACATAGTGTTCGCGGTAAAATATTACTGTGATTGGGCAGGAACAACTCTATCAGCGAGAGGAAAAGCTGCTGTTGCTCAAGCTGCTTATTCCTTTCACACTATTATTTCCTGAACAATGCATCCTCGCTGCTAAAATTAATGCACATTTCGCACTAAAGAGCTCTAAATTACTGTTTGAAGAGCTAGAGTTCCTTCTAAGAAATCCTAAAACGCATTGGAGTGACAGTATAGTGAATAAGTAAAGTTGAAGTTGTAGACTAATTAGACTATATGAAATTACATCTGATTCAATGGATCTGGCTGTCAGTACCTGTAACCATATTGTAATCAACTCACGCTCTTACTGCCTCCAACCAACAGATAACTTCTGCCATCTACCTGCCTTCTGCTTCAAACTCATCTCTACTGAAAAATCCTTTATGGTTCTTATTATTTACATTTTCTTTGTTTAATTCTTCATGTAGGTGTATGATTAAATATAAAGTCCAAAAATATTGTATTACAAAAATACTATGTTAAAAACATAGCAATCATAATAGTGACTTTCTTTAATCAATTTGTACATAATGACAATATTTACAACAAACATACTCTTAAAAAACATTGTAAAATCAATATAAATCAACAATATAGAATCTTAAAATATCTATAACACAATAAACATCAAATAAATGTAAATTAGCAACAGTATCAATAACAATGGACTGAGTGCCGCAATATAGTAAAAAGTTTGAACAAATATACTGTCAAATACAAAATAATATACCACAGCACAAAATAACATATTAATTAAATAAAATGATATTATAATTAACATGTTTAAAACAACAATTAAACAGAACAAGTAAAAAAGTGTAAATATGGAACATGAGAAACAACTAAACTGTTGTCCAGCTAGCCAACTGGAAAGGAAAAGCTGACTCTACCAAATCTAAATCCAACAGACAATATACCTCATTACACAAGGAAAATCTCTATATCCTGTAAAAAGGTATGTCTGCAATATCATGCTAATTATAACAACAACTAATGAACTGTTTTTATGTATAGTCCTAACACCAAACTGAATGGTAAAAACATGAAAAAACAGAAAAAACTGAAGCTCTGCACAAAACCAGGAACCAGTAAAAAACGAACACATTCTAAATATAAAATGCAAATAATAAAAAAGAATTAGCCCTAATCTTATCACCTTGTGTAATTAAAAAAACGAGCACACTTAATATCTACCAAAAGCAAAAGTATTATTCCAAATGTATATTATACATAGCCAATGCAGAAATCACTTACCATGGCTAACCATAATCAGCAAGTTGCTGCAGATTGCAACGATTTATTGCATTAAGTAAAAAGATGTGTTTTATTTTCTTTTTAAAAATTCATATCTCCTGAACCCATCCTGAATGTTTGCATTGAGGTGTCTATTAAGGGAAAAATATATAATCTATTTTTATAAATTGGTGTTGAATTTTTGTTGTGTTGTCTTTTACTTTTGAAGAACTAATATAGTACTTCTTAATAAAGTAGAAACGTGTCTGTGAAAAGGCCTGACTGTTCTGAGCACAGCTACCCAGAACTGAGCTAAGACTATACAAACAAACCTGCCAGGACCTGATGTTAAAAAGGGTTCCAAAGACAACCGGTAACCAAAGACCCTTTTATGTTGCCCGGCAGTATCGCCTCTATGACCCACCAATATTAATCAATGAAGAAGCAGGCGCTGGAGACTGGAAGGCGGGAAACGAGGATTTTATTCTCTCCGGAGGAGAACACATCAATTCAGACAGCAAGTATCGTCATGAGGTGCTCTAACCACATCTCTGAGGCCTGGCCTCTTATACTAGGGTTTACGACCTTTATTGCACATAACACATTCTCGCAATACTTTAGAACTTGAAAGAACATCCTCGGAATCTCCCCTTCAGACCCGTTCCCACACACATTTACAGTTGGATTCCCCACCCTGGTCACAACAGGTGATGGTCGTCGCACAGCAGGGCATTCCGCCGATTCACGGAATGCATGGGGTTGATCGGATCTCATGGGGTGGGGGCTTTGATCGGTTCGGGGGTCTTTTGATGGAGAGGGGAAGCTTCTTACTGTACGGGGTAATAAACAGTATCCGCAGAGCCAGGTGGCGGCCTGGGAACAGGGAAGACAAACGGGGGCACAGGAAAAAAGGGGTTTGTATCAGAAGGATCTGAGGCCATGAAAGGAATGAGGGGAGGTGTCGCGCTGGGAACAGGATGGGATTCCGTGGTGAAGCTGCGCTGAAGAGGGGTTTATGACCCGAGGCATGAGAGAGCGGGGGTTGTCAGCGTGCGGGGGAATGCTTGCGAGGTTAAGAGAGAGAGAGACGCGCTGGCTATTAGTGAGGGGCAGGGAGGCCATGGTGCTCAAAATGGCTGTCGCTTACGCGCACGAATGGGCCTGGAAAGGGGCAAGATGGCGCCGATAATGTTCACTAAGTTTGTATTTATTTTTCACAGTCCTCCCTTTAACATTTCCAAGACATCTTGCTGGCCTATTTCCTATCTACCCCTATATGCAGTGATCATAAGTAAGGGAGAGGGGACTTAGGTGAAAGAACTGTACGTAAACATCACATTATAAACATCATATTGAAAAATCTCATCAGTTAGTAGGCGGGTTTGTGTTAAGTTGATTGCAGGAAAAGTCATCGTAATGCAATATCAGACTAGAATTACGTAGCGAGGGCGTTGGGTACAGATCATAGAATAAGAACTGGTAAGTTATCATATGAGTAAGTCCTTTTTGTATACGGCGAGTGCGTAGTCAGTCCAATGGTGCTTGGGAGAGAAAGGAGAGACAGTAAAAATATCAGAGTTCTCGTTGTCTTTTGTCATCTTCTGTTGGCACTGTTAAGCACCTGGATTACAATTCGGTCCGTCAACAGGAATGTTCATGTGGATTGAGTCGTTGGAGGTCTGCGGGCAGGGGTACATTTTGTCTTGTTTCGCCAGGCCTCATAGGAGCAATGCGTTACGGTTTTGGGGCAGGTGCATCTTCTTCCGTAATGCAGAGCATAGATTTTGCAATGGAAAATGCAATTTGTTCCAGAACTGTGAGATCTGTTCGTTCCTTGAGTCTCTGTGGTGGGCACCTCCTGTTGCTTCCATCACCTTCAGGGTGCTTGGTAGCGGGCAGAACCACAGACTTTGTTTATCTTTTCTTCGGGGGTGACCCTTGGTGGAGTTCTAGGTCACCGTTCTGGGATTTAACATAGTTCGTGGTCTACTTAGTCGGAGCTCCCCCCCTTTCTGACGCAGGGAGTACTCTTCTCTGGGTAGCTCAGTAGGTTTTGGAGGAATTTGGGAGTTCGGATGGAAAGGTGCGGGTGTGAACAGTCCTTATGGTAGGTCGGAGGAGGAGGGGATGGAGCAAGGCCAAGTCGGGGACAGATCAGGGGGAGGCGGAGAGTTTGCGACAGGCGAGTCCGTAACCATGTTCAGAGAGCGGGGACTCTTGGCACACGTTGATCATAGAGCAGGGGCTTCAGGTCAGCCCTTTCCTTAGCTTTGTTTGAAACAGTGCCTCGTCCGGCGTCTCCTTACTGCTGTGGTCTCGCCTCGGCCTCCGTCGCTGATGTTCCACAATCCGCAGTCAGGCCGCGTGCTCCCACATCCGGTCTCTTTCTCCTCCGACAGTGATACCCTTAAATGAGTTTTGAAAAGACAGTCTTTAGGGATTTTGCAGAAAAAGGTAATTACATAAGTCTATTTCTCTCCCAACACCAAGCAACTGGGGTAAGCACTCGCTACATTGGAGATTCTTGCGGCTAACGTATAAACAATTGATGATGGGTTTGCTGGATTCCTTACAATTTCCTTTCGCTGGCTAATTCTTTGGCGCTTTGATGATTATTTCGTTCATTTGTCATATGTCTAGTATAGTAGATGTCAGTTCTTCTGGCAGAGACCCATTTCCCTAGTACAAGTCTTGAAAGGCTAGGCTGGTCTTCAGGGCCTTGTATTTTACAAAAAGTGCAACGTGCTATTCACCATAGTCTGATAGGCATCCTTCTGAGGGATGAACATAGGCTAAACAAGTCTGCATTACATAAAAGCATCTTATTTTCAACCATGCTTACTGCAACAAGTTCTTTCGTTTTTCAATCTAATTTTCAACTTTGCACACATCCTTCTAACTTTCTATATAAATCCTCGCAACCTGGTTACTACAAAAACTCGGGAGGGGTGGTTTGCAATAATTATTAAACTTATCCTCGGGGAAGGAGGGATCTTATGGATACCAAACTGGGGGCATTTTGGGTAGATGGGGGTGTCTCGATCATTTCTTACAGCTTGGGGTACGGAGACAATTTTCAATGGGGATGGTCGCATTACCACAGACACATTTTTATCATAGGAGCCACTGACAAATAGTTCCCTGAGAGTGGGTCAAATTTAGGGAACCTTAGTCGTCTTACCTGTCCCTTTCCTATCGGCCAATTTAAATTTCATCCATATTTTAGTAGAAAAGGAGAGGTAGTAACGTGGTACCAATACAATTTTATTTAGGACAAATTTGCGCAAATACTTGTGGTATTTGGGGCCAATCAGGAGGTGCACCAGGTTCGCCAATTAGGTGCCAGTTGCTAGGAAGAGGGAAAGTGTGGAGGGGTGGAAGAGTGAGTGAGAGAGAGAGAGAGAGAGAGAGAGAGAGAGAGAGAGAGAGAGAGAGAGAGAGTAAGAGAGAGAGAGAGAGACAATAGGCCGAACAGTACACGTGTGACATAGAGAATGACCGTGTATTGTTTGGGCTATTCAGTGCGTTACCCAACGTTAGACGTTTCGGGTCTGTGTTAGGAGGTAGGAAGCATGCAGTTTTGGGACAGAAAAGCGTTAGATTTGGTAAAAAGGTCGTGAGAGCGTCCTTGTTGTGCCATTTTGTAGCGCTAGTCCGTCTTCCTGCATCGGGCGTGACGTGGTTCCAGATCCCTTATGATACTCTAATCGGGATTCTAATGTAACCTGCAGAGGAAAAAAGGGGGGAAAAATAGGGGAGGTAGGGGGACAACATTCGAACACATCAAATGTAAGGGCACGAAAATCCTTTACTTACCACATACTCGTACTTGTCTCTTCGGGATATAATCCCTTAGGGTTCTGGTTTCTTAAAGTCATGGGGGCAGGCAATGTGATAGGTGGTTCATGGGGAGGTTCGAGGATGGCATTAAGGATCGTGTGTAGTGAAAAACGCTAAAAAGAGGAATCGGAGGTGCCTAGCGCGAGGTACCCGGTTTCGTAGATGTATCCGGTCATCGGGGTCCCTAAATCATTCCCAAAGCTGTGATGTTCTTAAGGCATACCAGTTCTTCGTTCAACTGTACCTTAGTACCTTCGACCACCATATCCTTATAACAATTTATCAATCACACCATTTTACTTTACCCACTCTCTGAAGTCGAGGTCCTTCTTCATACGTCAGTTCCTGAGCTTAGTCGCATATCTTGGAGGCAGCGTATCATACCTTCGATTTGACCATCAACCCAGGGCCGAACAACCATTTCTCGGATAACCTTAAAAAGAGAGCAGAACAGTTGCGCACAGAAAAACCCTCCCACCGATACCCGTATTTACAAAAGTACGCGATGCCTATCCATAGCTTTTAAGACTTTTATTTGTAGAATTATTCAGTACGTAAAATGTGAGAGCGCAATTCATATTTTGGTCTGACATGTCGTCGATGGAAGCACATACAGTAGGGGGTTATTTTGTAGTACAAGAACATGTAAAAAAGGTCTAATTAATTATTTGTAAGTAACCAAAAACATTTCATTGCGTGACGAAGGAATCAGGGGCATTTCAGTTCATAGATGGAAACACAGTCAAGCTCATCGTAATCACATTTCCTAAATGCAAAACCGCGGGCGTGCATCATGAGCGACGTTATGTATCAGTTACAACAAATATCAAAAATAAATTGTTCATTGAAATCAACATTTTTACGGAACCCTTCTTAAATGTTCGCCAAGTGAACCCTCCTCCCTTTAACATCGAGTGTGCAATGGTTCGTATATATATATATATATATATCTTAGTACATCCAGTTTCATTAGCTAAGGAATACCACGAGGCATCCGTTAGTTTCCATTGATACCAGCGCCATTTTGGGCGAGGCCGGTTTAGTCCGGAAGTAGCATCAGGGGCAAAATATCCCCGCCAATTGGCGGTTGGACCAGAGTCCCTTTCGGTAGTCCAAAAGAAAACTGTGCTAACAAAGGGGGCTGGTGGTGTGGACCGTCAATCAAGAGAGGGAGGGGGTAAAGTCTCTCTTACCAGGTCATGTTGATGTTCAGCCGGAACTTGCTCGAGTTCGTTAGCCCATAATATTCCTGGGTGGTTCAGACGGAAGCTGATGCAGACACGAGAGCACCGCCATCTTGTTGCTGTGCCGTGGTTATTTCATTTGAGATCAATGCAACTGTTCCTCACCGGAAGCCTAAAGAGGCCGAGGGCTCTTGGGACTTTGGTAGAATCTTCAAAGTCGAGGGGATGTTTGTCGATGGTGGGGGCTTGCGCCCAGGTGGGCAAGCGCCCGAGTTGCAATTTCGGACAAAGTTACTCCAGCGGCCTAGACCCGCCTTTCGAGGGCCCAGACGCCATTTTGAGGCCCTGCAGCAACCTTTGCCGTATCCATCAGGAGTGGAGGAAAACTTCTTGTGATGGCGAAAAACAGAGCATCATGCGGTTGGAGCAGGACATTTTGGTTCGGGGCGCCAGGGTGCAGCGGTGGAGCCTTCGTCTGGGGAGGTAAGGGAGGCTCGTCTGTGCCGTCTCCCTCTCCTGGCGCATCCTACACCGTCCCTTGGAATCAGGGGCGCACATGATGACCACCCTACACCCCTGATTCCGACTCTTGGGGGACCACTGTACATCCGGTGCTCCGTAAATATGCCCATCGGACATTGTGTGTCCTGTACCACGCAAGTATACCAGCCGGGTCTTGTATATCCTGTACTGAGAAAATATACGAGTCGGGCATTGTGTGTCCTGTGTTGCGGAAATATGGCCGTCGCCCGGCTGGAGGACATCGGTGTCGGGCCAGGGCAGGGAAGCCTCCTACCTGTGGAGGTGGAAGAGGCTCGTCCGCGTCGCCTCTTCCTCCCTGCCCACCCTGCATCCGTTCGATGGAGGAATTCGTGATGGCCGGACCAGGAGATACAAGGGAGGGGGTCACCTTCATCCGCCCCCTCCCTACTCGCGGTCCGGGGGACGCCATCCCTGGAAGGGCAATATGGGAAGACCATTTCATTGCCCGCTGTGTGGGGTCTCCAGTACCTTCTCGCCAGCAATCTCTTTTTGGGCTCATGGTTGCTGGCAGGCCCCGCCCCACACGTGCTATGTGTTTCGGATGGGCGGGACCATCGAACTGTTACATTTCGAGGACTTCCGGAGTGAGCATAACATGTTTTGTATTTTTCCTATTAGTCAAGTTTGCTTTTTAGAGAGTTCTACTAGTTATTCTATTTACTGTTGGTTGTGTGTTTTACCGTAATTAAATCCTAAGTTATATAATAGACGCTTGGCTTTCTTGAATCTTTTCTCTAACGGGGGGTTGTTTACACTGACCTGCAGTTGTGTTTGTTTTTCAGAGTGGGGGAGCAACAGAGAGCAATCAGTCCCAGAACTCTAACATGTCGTTAAAATTGGTCTGACGAAATCTGTGCCACCGAGCATAATCGAACGGGGTGGTCCTGTCTGTTCTGTCTGCACTAGTCTGATTGGTTTTTATCTCACGTCTTTTTCCTTTCTGTCGGTCCGTCCTTTCTGTCAACCCTCCATTCTTACCTATGCTTTGCAGAGTCGGGCATTGGGCTTTCCAGTGTCCAAGACATTTACAGAAAGCACATTGGTTTTGTTTTAAATCTGTCCGTCCTGTGCGTAATGTCGGGGGATTACCTTCGGGTCGTTGTGTTCCGGGGTTGGCTTGTCGGCACATCCCTTTACACCATTCGCTTTTCATGTCTACTCCTCGGGGCTGTGCCATCGCTGGTCCTTCCCTTTGCCTACTAGACGTTTGGAGGGTTGTCCGTCGTGTCCCTTCACCTTTTCTAAATTCGTCGCCTTCCCTTCGTTGCGTGGCTTCTTTGCGCCACATACCGAGACTATCGAGCATAATAGGTGTTGTTTCATTCCTACGAAGGGCTATTTCTACTGTTTCTATTTTGTCGAGATCAAAGGATCCTCTCAGTGGCCACTGTCTTTCTCGATCCCTTTTCGTATATTTATGCCACAGCTCACTATAGGCTATAGCAATCAATCCATGCTTCATGAACATGTCCTTATTAGGGGTGCCTTCCAGCGGAGCCGGATGGTTCATCTCTAATAAGCGGTCCGGGTTAAACAGGCTATTGACCAGTGGGGAGAAGACAGGCATGACGGATCGCAATGGGATAATAGTCAGCACTACCTATCTTATCACTGCGCGCAAAGACTAGACAGAATATTTCTATTCTACGTTGTTTGCACGTAGTGAATACCTCATGAACCAATTCTGAGCAATCAATCAATGTTAGGTCAAAAATAAAAAATCAATATGGTCAATGGGGAGAATAAGTAGGCTCGCAAAAGTTCGCGTCACCTACCCTTTCACTATCTGCAAAGAGGGGACCTATCTTTCCCTGTTTGCAGACAGAGAATCTCCAGAAAACAATCTATAACAGTTAATCAATAGGGGGAAGGGGCAATTGTTCAGTGGGGGAGAAAGATAGGTCCGACGGGTGCGTACCTATCCTTCGCTGTTTATAAAGGGAGAGCCTGTTGTTTCTCCGTTTGTAGACAGTGAATCTCCAATAAATTAACAAAAAGTAATACTAGTATTTTCTCAACAATTATCAATCACTTCCTATTATCTATCACTATCGCAATTTCGTCGTGTTTACACGACCTTACCCGGACCGCATGGACAGTTTCTCGTCTTCCGAATCCAGCGCCCGATCGTCCTCTTCTCTTCGTACTTCTCGTGGCACTCCTGATGGTTCCCAGTCAGGACCGCAGATCACTCGAGAGAGGTCTGTTCGGAACCAGTGAAGTTCGGATGATCGGCTGTCAGACGAGGGTCTATCGGACAGGGTACCTTCCGATCGTTGCAGTCGTTCACTCTGTCGTCGGGACCTCTCCCACTGGATCCACGAGTCGCTGATGGGCCCCACGTTTGGGACGCCAATTGTTAAAAAGGGTTCCAAAGACAACCGGTAACCAAAGACCCTTTTATGTTGCCCGGCAGTATCGCCTCTATGACCCACCAATATTAATCAATGAAGAAGCAGGCGCTGGAGACTGGAAGGCGGGAAACGAGGATTTTATTCTCTCCGGAGGAGAACACATCAATTCAGACAGCAAGTATCGTCACGAGGTGCTCTAACCACATCTCTGAGGCCTGGCCTCTTATACTAGGGTTTACGACCTTTATTGCACATAACACATTCTCGCAATACTTTAGAACTTGAAAGAACATCCTCGGAATCTCCCCTTCAGACCCGTTCCCACACACATTTACAGTTGGATTCCCCACCCTGGTCACAACAGGTGATGGTCGTCGCACAGCAGGGCATTCCGCCGATTCACGGAATGCATGGGGTTGATCGGATCTCATGGGGTGGGGGCTTTGATCGGTTCGGGGGTCTTTTGATGGAGAGGGGAAGCTTCTTACTGTACGGGGTAATAAACAGTATCCGCAGAGCCAGGTGGCGGCCTGGGAACAGGGAAGACAAACGGGGGCACAGGAAAAAAGGGGTTTGTATCAGAAGGATCTGAGGCCATGAAAGGAATGAGGGGAGGTGTCGCGCTGGGAACAGGATGGGATTCCGTGGTGAAGCTGCGCTGAAGAGGGGTTTATGACCCGAGGCATGAGAGAGCGGGGGTTGTCAGCGTGCGGGGGAATGCTTGCGAGGTTAAGAGAGAGAGAGACGCGCTGGCTATTAGTGAGGGGCAGGGAGGCCATGGTGCTCAAAATGGCTGTCGCTTACGCGCACGAATGGGCCTGGAAAGGGGCAAGATGGCGCCGATAATGTTCACTAAGTTTGTATTTATTTTTCACACTGATCAGGAATTATGACTTTGTTACATGGTGAGGTCGCACAACCACATCATATAATAAACCACAATATTCACACTTACTTTAACTCAACTAACATTGGGGATAGTGTTTAATTTTGAGGAGGTCAAGCTTGCTATTCTTTCTCAAAACTAGCCAATATTGGTGGAATTTTGGGTACATCAAGTTTACTATTCTAACTCTAATCCAACGGCCATCAATAATTTATATTAATTATTTAAATCTAATTTCGCAGAACCCATTGTAAAAATACTTATCTTTAAATTAAAATATTTTACTAGTCCTTAAAAAAGATATATCAAAAGGTTAATCCCCAAAAACACACTAATTTTAAATATGTGATTAAAACAAAATGTTACCATTTCAAATACATCAAAATGGAAATATATACATTTACTAATGTAATAAATAAATATAAACATAATATAATCTACCTAGTAATAAAATACCAACACTTCTCCCCTCTCATTCCCTTTTCAACATTGAAAAAGGTCAGATTTTTATTCCAGCCAAGGGCTTACATAAATCCATTTCCTTGGTGGGATGCAGAATTGATCACTCCCAGTTTACTTGGAGGACAGAGTAAGGTTTCTCCAGGGATAAAATTATTTTTCCTGTTATGAAAAAAATAATATGCATCTGCACAGGAATCCGATTCACCAGGTGCGTATTTCTCTGCTATGAACTCCATACAGCAAAAATTAGATGCTGCTCGGAATGTCACATGACCATCTTAAGAATGTATGGATGCCTGCAACTGACTCAGCTTTCCTAGTGTATTCCAAGGAATGTTGGTGAATTCCAGAAAGTAGAAAATCTACCCTCACTCGCAGGTGTAAATCTTCAAAGGTAGATTTGCCACTTTGTAAATCAGAGTGAAAGTGTTCAAAAAATTTGAAAAAAAACCATGTCTAGCTCATAGCTTTACATTTTTGTGTGTCATTGAAAATGTTATAAATTAATGAATGCTTTGTCATAAAACACTTTCTTTGCTCTTGATACACACGGAATTTTATACAATCATCTAAAGTTATTTGCATTCATTTTGAAAAATCTGATATTTTCTTGTAATAGGTTAATTAATGCCTGCTTTTCCCTCTAAAACCTGCCAATATATTGGTACAGTCTAGGCTTTATGGAACCGAAATGCCATTGGGCAGTGCTATGCGTACAGCGACGAGACATAGCACCACTCTGTCCCACACACACCATCTACCGAGGGTTTTCACTGTTCTCCTGTTCTGACCCCTTGAACCTTCCATTTGCTCATATGAACTAAGAAAGCTTCAAGAAAGTGATGCTGGCTGTAGAGGCACTCAGGTAAGGAGGTCTTTGAGGTGGCATAGAGGGCTAACAAGGCAGGTGATTGTGTCTGCTTGTGCGTTCAGTATGCTGAGGTCCCAGATCACTAGAAAGGAAAGGACTGCAGCTTTTGACCCATAGTTGTGGCCTAGAAATCTCAGCTGAACTGTAGGGGTGTGGATTTAAGCGCGGTTCCTGGTGCTGGGATGGCTATCTCAACCCTCATTTTCATTAGCAAGAAAAATGATCAACTTGGGGTGCTGTTAATGGTAGCCCATACCTGCTTCATTCGTCTTCCTTGTCCCACTCCTTACAGCAATGATCTCTGTCGAAGATTTCAGCCATAAGAAAAAGAAGGGTTCAGCTCCTACCAATAGGCTGCCCATGTCAACTTCCTGTGCCATAACTCATAAAAATCAACACCTGAACCACAGTTCTTCCTCATCCCTTAGCCAGAAAGAAAACACAAAAATGTATATTTAAAAATGTTGCAGGTGGGTAGGAAGTTCGAAATTTTCCTTCTTGTACCACCCTCATCCTTCAGGATGGAGGGCTGGAACAAATAGGACAAGGAAGACTATGACTCAGAGAAATTAAGATTACCAGTAAGTAATCCGGACATTAACTCCTTCATACGCATTTCTCAGCTGTGTCCTTACAACAATAAGCATACACCAAAGTGAAGAAATTACAATCATATACTATTTGGATTGCAAAATTAAAATAGACATAGATTCCAATGGGTCAGTGACATTTTCTTACACACAAGAAGGGTATAGGTCATGTACCTTACAGAATTCAAAACTGTTGTCCCAAAGAAAGAAGAAACAGCTGCCCTCATCCACTGCTAATAGTACCTTACAAATATATGAGGCCCAGGTAGCGGCTCCATAAAAACATAGGATCGAGATAATGAATACTGCCAGTATGTAGTCCATGCAAGTGGACTCTATGAATGGGTAAGGAGCACAATACATCCTACCCGTGGTTGTGCATCAAGAAGGGAGCACAGCTGCTGACTCTGCTGTGCATCTTTTGCCTGTTATGGTATCTTTCTCTATTACTGCCCATACTTTTCGAGGGCATTTTTACAATACAAAGCCCTATATAACACTCAACACAAATGGCTTTGAGGGCGCTTTTTTTGTTCAAACCACTTCACAGCACTATAAGGGTACCGAGACTGAGGATTCTGATGGCCAATAATTCCTTAGTCTTGTTAGTTAGCCACAGATCCCTCGGGCGGAAATGAATCCGCAGGCAGACGTGGGTCTAGCTCCCAACAGAGGTGTTGGAGGCCTTCGTCATATTACGTGCATAGTTTCTAAGAAAGCCAGATCCCTTCAGAGCATAAACATGTTTGTACAAGGAAAGCAACGGCAGCATCTTGAAGGGGTGACTCTGTTTTCCCGGGTGAGCAACTGCGAAAATAAAATCCCACTATAATGAAGAAATAATTTAGAAAACGAACCTCCACTAGATATCCATGTGCAGTCTAGAAAACTAAATGGATCCGAGAGATTGTATGCACTGTAAATCAGTTTTGTAGCCCTCTTGTTCAAGCTGAAACATTGCGTCTGACTTCGGGTTGCTGACATCATATTTCTCTCAAGCACAGCAGCTCAATAAACCAAATGGTGCTTTTATCACAGTGCGACAGATCCCCCCACCTTCTTACCTAATTGAAGGTTGAGGTGCATTTTTTTACTTTCAAACATTAAGCATGCTGACAAATATATCTGGAAAGGGAGGGCAAATACTAGGGGTGGGCGTAACTAACATAATTTTGTGAAGTGTAATTCAACACAATTACCAAAATAATATATGTAAATATGCAAAATGCATCATACACTCAAAAAATTACAGGGTCTCGAGGTCCCGCAGCAGTGAAGGTGTCCAGCCAATGCTCCGCCTTTTCCGATGTGGTAAAGAAGTGCGTTTTGTCACTTGCAACCACCCGCAGGTGCGCCGAAAAGAGCAGAGAATATTTCAAGTTATTTTGCTGAAGGTGCTTTTTCACCACCATAAATGAGAATCTCTGCCTCTGCACCTGGATGGTGTAGTCCGGGAAAAACATTAAATATGATTGTCTATGATTGTCTATGTGGATATCTTGCAGTTTCCTGGTTTCTTGTAGGATTGAGTCCCTGTCTTGGTAGTTGAGAAGTCGGAGGAGTAAGGGCCGCTGGTTTGATCCAGTAGGAGGAGGTCTCGCTGGAACTCTATGCGCACGTTCTATGACAAAGTGAGACAAGAGGGTCCCCTCAGGTAGCAGGTGTCTGAGCCATTTTTCCATGTGCGAGGTAGGCTCCCTTCCTTCTCAGCGTTCCGGCACACCAACAATGCGCACATTATTTTGCTGTGCTCGCCCTTCAGAATCTTCAGCTCTTTTCTCCAGGAACGCCACATGATTCAATTAATTCTATACATGTTCGTCTGTGTGAGCCACCTGTGGTGTGTTGTCAGCAAGCGTGGTTTCCAAAACAGTGGTGCGATCCGTCAGCTTCCGGTGATCTGCATGATTTTAGATTCCATGGAGGTGCGGGTCTGATTGATGGTTTCTTCCAACCATTCCATTACAGCAAGCACCCGCATCCAGTTTATTCGCAGTTTGGTCCGTGAGTTCCTGCTTCGCCATCCTGTCTGATTTAGGCTTGGACGGCAGTGGTGGGGCTTGTGTTCCTCCCGTTCCGGTCCACGCTCGGGTGCCACCCGACATGAGTCGTAAAGTACACACATCTATGCTATTCCGTGTGCGGTGGGACCCCAAAATGGTGTTTCCAGGGCATGAGCCTCACAGCGTGCCTGCGTCAACACCAACGGGTCACGATTAGCAACTGCTTCACAGCCCGAGACCTCAGTGGCAGGCCTCTACCGCCACGCGCAGGCACTCCCTCTGCAGCACAGCCGTCGTCCACACCATGCAATCACTCAGGCCGCGCCGAGCCGTAGTGCATATCCTCGCCACAACAAAAAGCCATTTATGTTTGGCGGCGCCCGTTGTGTGTTTCCCCGCGGGCACCAGCAAGGACCACCTCCGGAGGCCACCCGGGCAACCCGTGCTGGACTTTCCAGGTGTGGCACACCAGAGCATTGATGTGCCAGCCCTAAGAGTATTGCGCCTGTCAGATCAACAGTGTGTGCCTCGTTTCTGCCATAGTCACAACTGAGGACAGGGGAAACCTACTCACTAGGAACCAGGGTATTGGGTTTATATAAAGAAACAGTAGTTCTAGTGGCTAATACATAAACAGTTATGATAATAGGTAAGCACAATGGCAATAGGTTTTGTAAAGACCCTATTAACAACAGAGGGCAGAAGGGACAATCTACGCAGTTTTGATTTTTGATGATTTAATATATACACAGTTCAATAGTATGAAACACTTTCTTACATTCAAAAAGCGCTACACTACGTGAGTTGTGCCCCCAAGCGAAACATGAAAAACAAAGAACATTTGTGACTATTTACAATGTGCAATATGGGGTTTCCATGAAAATAGAAATCAACCATTCAATTCATTCATTTATCGACAGCTTAAGTTTGTGGTTACACTGTCTTTAGTTAGGTCTGATCTGTAAGGTTACTGACGACGTTTCAACCCACTATGTATGGGGGGTCTCTTTAGGACTGTAAGTATGGGGACATCTATGAAGAATAATAATAAAATAGTGGCATTAGGCCCATTTTAGTGGCACATATGCGAGAAACTAGATAGGGTCATACTGACAGGCATTTACCTGATGTCATATGGTGCAGCTAAAGTGTGAGTGGCGTGACCCAATGTGTTGAAAGGAAATTAAAGGACTTACATGACGACCCAGCCGGGTTCTTCATTGAGTGACCAAGGGAGGAAAGGACATAGTTACACGGGCTCTTGTTACTTAGATTATTTCCATATAGAATCATGGATAATGCAAATAACAAATTATCTCTTACCTCACTGTGAGGAAAGATAGCTGTCTCTCCTATTTGCCAAAACGGGCTCTTGCGATGCCCTGCTACATCCGTAGCAATGTGTTCAACTCGGAGAATCCAGAGTGTTGCTGAAGAAAGGAGGGGGCGGTTGCCATTAGGCAAGGAGAGTAAAGAACGCACTTGGTAGAAGTGCCTATATTTACCTACTTTATCCTTATCTGCGGAACGATCTCCGTCTGTTAAATGAGGCTCGCAAGTGAATCTGCGGCCTCTGCATGTCAGTTTCCGCTCGTGGTGCGATGACACCAAGCGCTCAGTACGGACTGCCTTATGTACTAATTTTACTGCTTCCCGTGTTCGCGTGGTGCAGGGAAACAGGAAGAACTCTGTTCGTGCAATCAATTCAGGGATCGGGCTCCCATTGCCATGGCAAAGCGCACGGACCTTGCCATATTGGATTCACGTCTGAAGTAGTTATTTGACGTACTGTTCATGTATTGCACTTACGCTAGTGAACTAGTGTGTGAGCTGGTTCTCAAGGTGTTTGAAAATGGACATACTTTACAGCGTTTGTGCTGGTGAGAGAAGCCCGGCTGGAGGCACGGTGCTTCACTGATGACATTAGACATTGTGTGTATGATGCATGAATAAGTACCTGGGGCTATGTACTCTAACCTATATAGGTAATGCCTGCAAATATAACATATGTTTGAGAGTGTGCAGACGAGTATGTACATTGCTTACTTAATCACAATCTAGCTCTTGTTGTACTGCTGCAGTCTGACATGTACGTTTTCGGTGTGTCTACTATCCTGTATGCCCTGTGATAGTAATTGCTACCATACATTGTTACAATTTCTGTATTGTACTAGTGTGTCGCGTTGTAAACGGTTTACATCTTGGAATGCATCATTATAAGTACACTTACATTTTAAGTTACATTTGTACATTCCGGTATATTCTGACATCTAGAAAAATTACATTGCCTTAGGTCATTGCATTTGGTACACTGTCGCGAGAACATAGTGTATAGCGCGCTCCTATTCTTTCAGAAGGGATTAGCTGGTTATAATTGACCCATGCAAGTTATAATTCAACAGTGGTCTCCTGAGGTTAGTGACCTATGTTAGTGCTAACGTGACAAGTTACAAGATGGATGATGATGCATAAGGACTTTCTAGAGTCAGTGACCTACGTGTAAATTGAAGGTTCTATGAGAGAATTCAGGAGTAAGTCAGATTGTAATTTAGTGATGTAAAGTAGTCACATATCCTCTCCATTCTTCAGCCGAATTCAATCCTTCTTCAATTGAATTGACTTTATCTATCCATCTGCACTCAGTGCGTTGTAGTATGCTGGCCAGATCTCCTACTCTTTCTGGTAAGGTGGCAATTTTTATCACTTGCCACTTCATTTCGTTAGCGGTGTGATTTCTTTCATTATAGTGAGATACCAAAGGTGCATTAGGAACGGACCTTCGGATCCTGCTACGATGTTGGCTGATTCTAGCTTTGACAGGTTGTTGTGTTTGGCCTATGTGTGGAAGATTACACAGGCACCAGATACAGTATACCACGTTACGTGTGTTGCAGTTGGAGAAGCCATTCACCATGTGTTTTATGTTAGCATGTTCAAACATGGTGGTCTTGAATGTAAATTCACAGGAAACACAGTTTCCGCATTTGTGGTGGCCTCTAGTTTTACGTAAGCCCCATGCGTTTGTAAGTGTATTGTGTGAGGACTCTTTTTTGTCAGTTGCTGATCTCACAAGATGGCCCTTGATGTTTTTTCCTCTTTTATATGCAAACAAAGGTAGTTCAAAAGCGGGGTCTATGCTTTTTATGATACCCCAATTTTTCGTGATCAGATTACGTACTTGGTTGGTGTGGGTACTGAAGTTGGTGACACAAACTACTTTGTCTATGCTCTTTTTTTCTTTAGTTTTGAGTAGTTCGTCTCTTGGGCAGTGCCAGGCCCTCTTAAGTGATCTTTTAACTAATCTGTTCGGTTATCCTCTGGTTACTAGTTTGACTCTCAGTATTTCTGCTTCTTTCGTGTAATCTGCTTTGTTTGTGCAGTTACTGCAGATTCTAAGAAACTGCCCGAATGGGAGTCCGTTTCTTAGGGTCCGTGGGTGATGACTCCGATAAGAAAGCAGTGTGTTCCTTTCTGTTATTTTTCTGTGGAGAGAGGTGTAGAGGGCACCATTCTCATGGCTGATGTTAAGGTCTAGAAATGCTATCATCGATTCATGTGTGGTGGACGTGAATGTAAGATTTTTTTGTACCGTATTCAAATGGGTCACATAGTGTTGAAATTCACTATCTGTACCGCTTCCAACATTTAATGTTGGAGCTGTACCTGTTGTTATCTGTGATGATGAACTTGTGTTCAATGTGATCCATATATATATATATTGGCAAGATTTGGAGCAAAAATTGCCCCCATGCTCGTACCAGAGTACTGCTGATAGTAGTTTCCACCAGAGATGAAATAGTTGCATTGAAGGGCAATGCGAAGAAGACTGATGATGAAACTGGTAGGAACTTGTGTGGGCCTAGGTCTTTTTTTCCAGGAGGCTTTTGATTGCTTGTATGCTCTCTTCTTGTGGTATATTTGTAAAGAGGGAGCTTATATCAAGGGTGGCTAATAGATCACTCCATTGATCAAATGCCATGCCGTCAACTAGATTAATCATGTACATAGTATCTTTTACATAGGTGTCCTCAATGGGTACCAAATCTTGTATGAAATAATCTACGTAAGATCCTAATGGTTCAAAAACTGAGCCACATCCTGAGAGTATTAGGCGGCCAGGTGGATTGGTTGTGCTCTTGTGTATTTTGGGTATCGTGTAGAGCACCGGGGTCCTCAGGTTGCTATTGTTAAGGAATTCAAATTCCTTTTGAGTGATGTACCCCTCATCTTTTGCTTTAATGGTAATGAGTAGGATATCTTTGCGAATTTTGGGAAGTGGATTACAATTGAGCTTCCTATAGTGTTTGGTCTCATTAATATGGTTTTTAATTTCTGCCTGTTAGACTGTGCGATCTTGGACTACTATCCCACCTCCCTTGTCTGCTGGTTTGAGAATTATAGACTCATCGTTTTTTAGAGCCTGTAGTGCCTGGCGTTCCTGAAGTGTGATATTGTACGGTATGTATGATCTTGTTGACTTCATATTGTCTATGCCTTGTTTGATTAGTCTTTCAAAGGCTAGTAGCTCTGGTGGCATCATCCCATTAGTGGGATAGAAAGTCGAGGGAGATCTTAGTCCAGTGCAGGAGTCTCTGCCATAGGCATTGGTGGAGTGTGTATCAAGATGGCATCCAGGTACCTGTACGGCGCCGGCTTGGGGGATCACCAGCTCAAGGAACCACAGGCATCAGTTGGGACAGGTTTAGATTTACCCCATGTGCCGCCACGCAGCTCCCTTAGTGACACCAGCAGTCCGTTTCATAATACAAAGCCTCACATATGTCCCGGCATGTCCCCACTGCAGCCAGCAATGTCCCAGTTAACATAGGAGAGCCTGGCGTCTCAAGAAGTGACCGGCGGGTCACAGCAGCCAACCTCCCAGCGGGGGCTCACCTTCACATATAGCGTCGTGAGGGCAGCGGCAGTGCAATCGATCCAGACAGTGTCGTCACTTGCGATCCTTCTCCCCCCACCGCATTGGCCAGCAGCCGATCTGGGGGATACAGGCAGGCGGCTCGGCAGGGGTCACAACTTCACTCCGCCGCCCGTCAGTGGTTATTTAGTGAGGTGACAGCAGGGTGGACAGTCGCGGTCTGCCTCGGTTGATTTATTCTGTCTGCGCCATCTTTTGCGTCCCTGTAGGTGGAGCTAAATCCCGGGCTCGCTTAGTCGGGTCCAGCCGCACAGGAGTTGCACGCCAGGCGGCCCACCCAGGGGGGATCCGCAGAGCGGGGCCCGGGCAAATTGGAAACAGCAGCGGAGCCCCGGGCTGCTGTCCTGGCAGAGTTACTCCTGGCAAGAGCATCCGCAGGCGACTACATACAGGCAGGGCCTGTTTAGGGGAGCCTCCCACGGAGCTCTACCCAGACACGTCTGCCTCCATTGCAGTCGTAGCCACGCCCTGTCAAGATGTTAGTCTTGACTGTCACTGAGGGTAGCTGGAGAGCAAAATGTATCTTTGCGTCAATGTTTGGTGAAAGGACACATTTAAAGGAAAGCACTGTGAACAGGAGTCGTTTGCATACTGTTGTTCACTTGTGTTTGTGGTAGATATTTTAAGTGAATGGCACATTTCTTTAAAAAAATGTTATCACAAATGGTACTTAATTACCCGAAATGGCAACGTGCATAAATTCGGGAATTTCACATACCAAACATAATGCACAATTCCTCAAACTACGTGAATTACGCCAGTAGAAGTATCTATCTCCAACTAAGAACCTTGGTAGACCATAGAAACTTGCTTAACATGTTTGTCTATAACTGCATAAATGAACATACTATTTTCAAAATGTTTTCAGCAGAAAGGTCACTCATTATTTGGATTCAATTAATCTCTGTACATACTATCTTATATTTTTGATGTAGCACTTTTGACATGTATTATTCTAAATAATATTGCATTGTCAACAAAATTTGGATTTTTCTAGTTGATTAATTTTATTTGTTTCTGCCATGATCCTATAGTTGTCTAGTTCCTATTATTTCAGTTTATTTCATAATTATGACATTTATGTTGTTGTACCAATATTATGTTGCACATAGTTTCTTGGAACATCAGTGGTTTTAAAAATCTAAATCTAATTAAATGTAACAATGCTCTGAGAATTTTTCTTTTGCAAGAAAATCATCTAAAGCACGGTGAGGACTTGACATTAAAAAGGGAAATTGGTAGAAATAGAGATAAATGTTACTTAAAAAAACAAAATAAAGAGGCTTGTAAAATAAATGTGGAGCCTCATTGAGCTGACTGCTGAATTAGAACTTTATGTCTGTCTGACATTTCAAGAGATACCTTTTATACATTGGAATGGTGTTGATGGTACTTATCTACCTTGATACAATCCTCTTTTTAAAATAGTAATTACCTTGAAATCAAGGTTGCTTGATTATTTCATATTTAGCAGAGGCTTTAATGTAAATTCCGATCTTGAATAGACCACAGTGGGAGGCAAATAATTCAACGTGGGAGAGAGTTCTGCTGATCACCATTTTAATTAAAATAAGGGACTGTTGAATATTAGGAGGCTGAGCAACCCTACATTGCATGATTACACCGTTTACTCTTCATCACATGCTATATATTTTAAACAGATTTACTATTCTGTCCGAACAGATTTACTATTTCTGCAGAAAAAGGCAATGCACATATATCACAATATGCTTTAAAGGAATTGGTAATGAAAGTTCTTTAAAAAGAAGAAAATCCTTTGTGTGGAAGCTAGAAGTATTCACTCTTAAATGTGTAGATTTCAGAATTGCAATTAAAGTGGAAAACAAAATCTCCCCACAAAGGTACACTGCGCTAAAGACATCAACACAGTTTTGAAGCGTTTTAAAATGTATTGAAGAGAACTTTAGATTTTAGAAAACTCAAAAAAAGATTTGTAAAATTAGAAAAGTTAAATAATTAGTTTAAAAATGTAGAAACTCAGGGCCAGATGTAGGTGGCCAAACAGCGATCTCTATGTGGCGGCGAGCAATGTAGGTGAGTTTTAACCTACTAGCAAAATAAGGAATCGCAAAATTACGATTCCTTATCTTGCATTTAAGGAATCGCAAATTGCAATTTCTTAAATGCAATGTAAATAGCACAAAAGAAAGTGCACTTTAGCCTTAAGGAATCGCTAATTACCACCAACTTCAAGTTGGTGGTAATTAGCGATTTCCTTTAAAAAAACACTTTTTTGCTTTTTTCAAAGTGTCAATTTGGCACACATTCATGCGCTTAGGGCATGTATGTGTGCCACATGTACATTTCAGGGGTGCAACAGGGTGTCCTTTTGACACCCTGGCACCCTTGAAATAGCAACCGCTATTTGCGATTCTTTAATTGCGAATCGCAAATCGTGAATATCTTCCCATTCATTCCTATGCGCCTCCTACCCCATAGGAATGAATGGGTAGGTATTCCTTATTAGCGAATCTCAATTTGCGATTCGTTATTAAGGAATATTAAGGAATCGCTAATATTTTTGCGATACCTGCCTACATTCAATTTTGCGAGTCCTTACTATCGAATCGGTAACATTCGCTATTAAAGATTCGCAAATTTGATTTTACCTACATCTGGCCCTCAATCTTTCAGAGCTTTATCTGATGTGAGACAAAAACGAATCAAATACAAATTAAACTGGGACCTCGCCAGAAAGTAAAATATATTTTTTTCTTTTTCTGAAGGACAATTCCTGGTGCAACATGACTAAATGTAGTAAACTTCCGGCAGTCATTTACATATAAAATTCCTTTGTAGGTCATAGTGCTCCAGTAGCAGGGAGACTACCAAACCAAGAATAAGTAAAGACATAATACTGCTTTTCACACATAATTCAAGATGGCAAATCTTTTCCTCTGACCTCAATCTCTGAGTTATTCCCTAGATGGCTCACAGTGCTTTGGGACATATAAATAGGAAGGCTTTGCATGTTATTATCAGAGGTCCAAGTGCATAAAAACAAGCATTGGCAAAGCCAATAGATTGGGCATTGGCTGCCAGTCTTTTGGCTTTGTCAATACTTGTTTGTTTGCTAGGTCCATGCTAATCAATACAAACATTTTTGGTAAAAGGAAAAGTTCTTTTGGTCTCAGGAAGCACACATTACTACTCGCCGAAAAAGCACTTCAACGCCTCGTCAGGGGTAGTAAGCGCTATATAAATGCAATTACAATACAATTGTCATAGTAGTCATAGGCACTGAATGGAACTATTTTGAGAGTAAATGTGCTTGTGAAAAGGCAGAAAGCCATTTCTCACAGTGAGGTCACCCAATAGCTAAAGTGGGCTGTCTTTGCCTCATGCTGTATGCTGTATTTGGCAGAAAAAAATGTGCATGACACAACAACTGACCAGTGGATAAAGAAGGCCGGCAGAAAGCCCTTGTAAATAAATTGAACACATAATTTTAGTAAAATGAAAAGGTCTTGGCTAACCCCAGGCCTAAAGAATGTGGAAACTGTGATTTGTATAGAGTCATCGTCTAGTTAAAAATAACAATAGATTTTGTAACTATTTTGTTGGTTTTTCAAGTACAAATAACAGGATATATCGTGTACTGCACACAACTAAATGAAAAATAATTACAAATTAAACTAATCTAGGGAAATGCATTTTTCCCTAAGGAAAGCTCAGTTGGTGGATGTGATGACTACAAATATGTGCGTGTATAACAGGAGGGTCACTAATTTGAACCCTGGTTGATGTATAGGGGGGACAGTGATGTGTATTTATGGTGCAATGGAAGTCCCAGCCTGTGACAGGAAGCACTGAAAATGTTGATGTCATTATTTATTTATAGTTTTATATAGCATGAACATGGCCGGAAAGGGTATCAGAGCGCTTTACAAATAATAAAGAACAAATATGACAATATAACACATATTCATGAGCGATACAGGAAGTCAAAAAGATAAGCTGGTTGAGGGGGACCTATCCAGAAAGTCTATATATAAGAACATAAATAGCACCATTATAATCGGAAACGATGCAGAAAGTTCCACAACCAAGCTGGGGAGGTAGTTCCAACAAGGCAAGTTCGATGAGTCAATATATAGTGGCGTAGAGGGAAATAAAAAGCCAAGTGTGAAGAGAGGATGCATCAAAACGTAACCCCCAGGTTGGAATTTACCTTCTCACTTAGAAACTTTTCTGGTTCTTTTTCTCATCAACAGTGACAGTTGGTTGTCCTCCTTTGTAGCTACAAGGAGAACTACAAGCTGCAAAAAACCTTTTCCTGGAAGTCCTGTGTTGACCATTGGCAAATGGTCCTGGACTCGACCCTGCTGTTGGACTCTACCTGAACTGCCTGACACCCTGTGAGTTTCTAAGTGTATCTCTTGATGTCCTTGGGGGTTTAGAGATTTACTCCTGTGGTGCATTTGACTTAAAAGACTAACAACCTGATCTAGAGTTTGGGGAATAGGATACAACGTGAGCTATCTTAATACTCGCTCTCTGGTTAAACACCAGTTGGAAATTTTTCATTACTTAGACTCCTTGAAACCTGATATATTGCTTCTGACTGAGACCTGGCTTAATGAGGAGTCTTTCCCAGATATTCTTGCAGCAATTCCCTCTGGTTATTATATTCTTCAAGCGAATAGAGCCTGCGACAGGCCAGGAGGTGGGGTAGCAGCAATCATTAAACATCCAATTAGATTCTCTACTCTGTCAACTGTCAGTATCCCTTTGGTCGACCTTCTTGTGCTGAGATTGGAATCTCCAATGACTCCCCTCACTTGTGTCCTCGCATATCGCCCTCCCCAGTCGAAGCCTGAGTTTCCAATGTTATTTGGCGACATGCTTTCCCAACTAGTGATTAATCACTCTAAAATTCTAGTTCTAGGAGACTTTAATTATTGGCCCTCTCACGAGAAGGAGAGCGCTTGTTCTGCTATGTTTTCCGACCTTTTAACTGGAATGAACTGCAGCCAACACATAAATGCAGCGACTCACATCAAAGGTCACGTCTTAGACCAGGTCTGGACTTTGAACTTGGATATTTCTGCCCCTCTCATCTCTCCCTGTTTAAGGTCAGACCATTCCATTATCTCCTTTCTCCTTACGGTCACCTCTTATCCCAGTAGGGCCCTAGAGGGTAACCATTCGGCCCGAAACTGGAATAGAGCTGACCTTAGTGAATTTGTCAACCTTCTTAGAACCTCAATCCCTTCCCCCTCTGATTCTGACCCTATTGATGCCCAAGCCTCCGCCCTTACGTACTGGCTCAAATCAGCCAGTGACGTTGTTGCACCTCTCAAGCAGATTAAACTCAAGCGCCTGCACGATGCCCAACGGTGGTTTACCGAAGATCTTAAAGGCCTAAAGCTTGGTCTCAGGCAAGCCGAGCGCCGCTGGCGACGAGGCTATGCTGCTGATACAAGACTGCGTTTTATGTCTCTGGTCAAAGAGTATAAAGCAGCGGTCCTACTTGCAAAGACCTCTTATTTTTCCAAAAAGATTGTTGAGTCGGCTTCCAAAACAAAAGATATTTTCTCCATTGTGGAGAAGCTGTCTCATCCAGATAGGGTCACCATTAAACCCCCTCCCTCTCGTGCGCTCTGCGATTCCCTCAATCAATTCTTTGTGGATAAAATTGCCAACATTAAAAACAGCATTTCTCTTGCGGGTTCTTCCCCTTCCCCTATGCTCAATTCTTTCTTGTCCTCTCCTAACCCTCAGCTATTGACTCAGATCTCTTCTATTTTAGAGGAGGAATTTTTAGCCCTCTTAAATAAGGTTGCTTATGGGTTCCCCACCGACTGTTGTTGTCCCCAAATTCTTCGTGAGGCTTTTACAGCCTGTCCTCTCCCCCCTTTGGGGCTTTTGAATAAGTCTCTCTCCTCTGGTCTAGTTCCCAACTCATTTAAAGTTGCAGAGGTTGTGCCTATCTTAAAAAAAACATCGGCAGACCCTTTGGTCATGAGCAATAACTGTCCCATTTCCCTTTTCCCTTACCTCGGCAAAATTATTGAGTCTCATGTGACCAACATCTTGAGCTCATTCGTCGAGAATTCTCAATATCTTGACCCCCAACAGGCTGGTTTTAGACCCTCTCATTCTATGGAGTCTGTTATATTGTTGTTCATGGAGGAACTGCGAAGAGGAGCGGACTCTAACATCAGTCAGGTTTTGGTGCTCCTGGACCTGTCGGCCGCCTTCGACACGGTCGACCATGATATTCTGGTCGACCGTGTCGGGGAGGCTGGCGTTCAGGGCACGGCTCTTGACTGGATCCGCTCCTTTTTAAGCAATCCCCTCCAGGCGGTCCGACTTTCGCAGTTCACTGCGGACATAGTCGAACTGACCTGCGGTGTCCCGCAGGGTTCCTCCTTATCCCCCTTCTTTTTAATTTATACTTGGTCCCCCTTATCCGTTCTTTGCAAGGCAGCCATGTCACCGCGTTTAACTTCGCGGATGACATTCAGCTGGTCTTCAATATTGACTCCTCGGACCAGTCCATTGTTAACTTTCAGTCAACCCTATGCCACATTAGTGACTGGATGGGGGCTAACCACCTCAAACTTAACCCCGACAAGACTGAGCTTGTTCTTGTCGGGGGTGCTGCCAACCCATGGAAATCCACCTTTTGGCCAGCGAGGTTGGGTCTCCCCCCCAGTCCAGTTGACTCAGCAAAAAGCCTGGGGGTGATCATTAGTAATGATCTCACACTGAAGCCCCAGATTAATGCCGTAGTCTCTTCCAGCTTTTTCCAATTGCGGAAAATCCGCAAGATTGCCCGCTTTCTGACCATTGAGGCCCTTACTTTAGTCCTGTTAGCCTTAGTCATCTCAAGGTTAGATTATGCCAATTCTCTCTATGTTGGCATCCCAGCGTATCTAATGAAGAGGTTACAGCTTGTTCAGAACCAGGCTGCGCGTCTCATCTATCATCAACCCAGGCATCAACACGTCCGTCCTTTGTTAAAGTCCCTCCATTGGCTTCCTGTATCCGAGCGCTGTAAATTTAAACTAGGCTGCACTATTTTTAAGTACCTTGCCGGAACGGGTCCGTCCTTTATCCCCTCACTAATACACCCTTATGTTCCCTCCGCAACCTCCATTCCTCCCATCTTGCCTTGCTTAAAGTTCCAACCTTTAAACGCAAGAAACACGGCTGTTTGAGATTTTCCTTTCTTGCCCCTTCCCTTTGGAACTCGCTCCCTCTAAGTATAAGATCTGCTTCCTCTTATATTCGTTTCAGGTCCCTTCTCAAAACTCATTTGTTCTGTAATGTTTATCACTAACACCTTTTGTTCTGTGGACTGTTTTTCCCCCTTGTGCTCGAGCGCCAAGAAACCGTCTGGTGTTAGTTGCGCTTTAGAAATATTTTTTACATTACATTACATTATCTTCACAAACATGACGGATATCCCATTTGCTGTATTACTTGTGCCATATGATACGATGCACATATAATACGTCAGACGGGCTATCCGTCAAGTCTGTGACAGAGTATCTCATTCACCAAATCTTAAATCAGGCCCTAAGTCTGAAGGTAATACCCTTTACCAAGATGAACCTAGTTGATGTATTCGACCCAACCTCAATTGCAGTCAGCCTGAAATTGAGCCTAGATCCCAGCCTGGAGCAACCATAGACTATTACTGATGCTTTTTGGTGCTATTTTCCCTTGATTCTGTCAAAACTCATATCCCAAAACAATGTTGATGGGTACACAACTATCCTGCAGGTGCAAAATATCGTATGACAGTATGTAATTTCAGCTTCAATAGTATGCCATGTGCTGCAGAAGGGCGAGGTAGCCATAACACACCCCACAACAGGAAATATTCTAGACTTACGAAAGAAACCCTTGAGTGCCATCACATATACTCCAAATGTGGACTGATTGAGAGATCTAGCTGCTCATAGTATTCCAGCACTCGTGGCCCTACAGCGTAGTCTGTTAAGTCACACTGATTTTTAGCACCGTGAGTTTGTCCTGCGGTGTTAAATCAGCTCAAATGACACTATGTATCGCACCAGAGAGCTCTGCTGCTTTCTGCTACTTGAGTAGACATTCTACTAGAGCTGCAGCTTCCTCAACGCAAGCAGCAGATTTCTCAACAAGATCAGTCATGACCTGCTGCGACTGCCCACATTGAGAAATCTCATCTGGAAGATATCTAGCCCATGATTTTTCTTTTGCGAACGCTTGCCAACTTAACATTGGCGAGCCGCTCAAGAGAAAAACTCCACTCTGCGTCATTTGGCAGAGTTTTTCAGAACTTCAAGCAGAGCACGGGGGGCAAAACTCTGTGAACTCCTCCGGCAGAGCAGAATTCTTTGCCCACCCCCACTTTATATGACAACTTGCTTTCACATTTGGGCAGGTTCGCTGCCATACAGTGATATAGTTTTTTTGCCTATTATCTGTTGTTTGGAATGATGACTGACCTTACATGTTAACCCTGGGGAAGTCTGGTAAAAGATGAAACACATGTTGGCTAGAAGTAGAAGAACGAAGTATCAGAATAAAATACAGACACCATTATCAATCAAGATTTGGACTATTTTTTGTGGTGCATGAGGGTTACTTTCAAACTCATATCTCTGGTTCCCCTTATTGGATTTATGTCACTTTGGTGTCATTTTGTTTAATAAATATTGGTCTATCTTTCTAATTTGGTTTAGGATCTTTATTATTTTGCATTTTTTTGGTACTGCATACATACTTTACACATTTCTATAAGTTAAGCTTGTCTACGTTTTGCCAAAACTACCAGGGGCTTGAGCTCAGGTTAGTTTAGTGACTTTGAATGTTCACCCTGACAAGGGCAGTGACTGTTCCTTGAGTTGGCTAGTCCCGCACTCCAAATATTGATTTAATATCTCTTACTTACAATTGATTGTCTTCATTGTTGCTCTCATTGGATAGCTTCTTTTTGGTCAGCAGCCATGGGCTTCCTTCCTCCTCATGTGTTTGTTTTTCCCCTGGAGCATGGATACAGTCATTGTGTACTTCTAGTACTGAGTTTTTAATTAGTACATTTGTCTATGTGTGTTAGGAATCTACCAATGTGTGTCTTTTTCATCTGTCTCTCATGTGTACTTTCTCCCTCTCTGCGTTCCTTCCGCCCTCCAACCCTTCACTGTTCATTGTGTTGCCCTCCCACTCACCTTTCCTCAGTGGTCAGTGTTGCCCCTCACACCACCCTCTCTCCATTGCTGTGTTGCCCCTTACCCATGCTTCGCCCATCCGTTCCCCCTCCCTGTTGTTCGTGTTGCCTTTGCCACCTGCCCTCCCTCTATTGCCCAGGTTCCCCCTGCCAAACGCCCTCCCTCCGTTCTCAATGTTTACACCCACCTACCATAACAACAACAAAAAAGCACTGTAAGGCAGTCAGCGCTGTCCGTGTCATATCACTTTTTTCCCACAACCTCCATTGCCCATGTTTCCCCCACACTCCTTCCTTTCCTCTGTGTTGCCTCCTGACCTGCCTCCATCCCCCAGCAATTAAAAAAAGTGTTATGTTGTGGCCAGTGCTGGCTGCATCATAGCACGTATTTTTAACTGCTGTGCAATTTGTCTAGAAACATTGATAAGGCCAATACCTCATGGATGCAAGAGCTATTGGCTTGACCAATGATTGTTCTTTTGGCCACCCTGATCATGGGAGGGCTGCCCAAAAAGTGGATATTCAATTCACAGAGTGGTTTTAGAGCCTGGCAACCAAAAGCTGTATTTTGAGACCAATGAAGGGCGTATCTCAGATGCATCCGAGTATGCGCTGAGGGCTGGGTTGATTTTCACCTTGAGACTACAACGCATCAAAATTAACTTTTCCCTTCTGTAAAGTATGCTGACTGCAATTCTGGCCAATAAAGAGACTGACGCAAACAATTAATCAGATCATGGAAGCATACATACAATGGCCATTTCAGAAGCAAATTCCAGTTTGCAAACTGGTTTATGAGTCGAAATGCTTATAGAAGGATACCTTTTGCTATGCTCATTTTACGGGCTCTGTTAAAAGGTACTGGGAAGATTTTCTTTCACCAAACTAAAATGAGGGTGCTCGTTCAGACTAAGAGCACTAGTTTGTTCCAGGTTGGGTGATGTTCTGTCCAGCAGTATATCCAGTATTGGGTAGTGCAAATTCCCTTTAGAACTTTGAATGGGGAAAACAACTTCGGGCCTCTTCTTAAATGTTTTCCCTACGTGACCTATCTGTTTGAAAGGAAATAGCACTATATATAGATGGGCTATTCCTGTAAAAGATTTGTTTGAGTGGCAGGGCGGGGGGTGGGTGGGGGCTGAAGGAGGGGGTGCGACGGACGACAAGCAACAAAGGAGACAGAAAAAAAAGAACTAACCTGCTGCATCGCGGCATCTCTGCTCTTCTGCTCCATCCTCACCAGCACAGGCTCCCAGAATCCCCTGCGGCCAATCCTGACGCAATCCTGACGCTGCTCTCATGCTGCTGGCAGCATGAAAGCAGCATCGGGATTGGCCTGAGCGTTGATGATTTGTGCTCCTAGTGAGACTGGGAGCCTGTGACTGCTGTCTCCAAAAACCAGCAACACAGCTCAGGTTGGAGACAGCTTCAGTGTGCGTGTTGGTTTGGCCATCCTGAGACAGACAGACAGCCAAACCCACATGCGCACTGACAGCACTGCCCTGCCCACCACACCTCATCCATGATGGAACCAAATTGGGCCCTGCCTTCAAGACTCGGATATTGAAAGAAAAATAAAACAAAAATAAACATTTTTATTATTGTTTTATTTTTAAAGTTTTGGGGCTGGTGGGGGGCCATTTTAATAGTCTTGTAGTTTCCAGCCCAGAACATTATATTGATAACGCATGATCTGGCAAATCCTTCTTTCACTCCAATCACTGACATTTTGCAAATGGCTTAATTTAGCCCAATAAAAACAACAACAGCCAGGGTCAAAGAGTGTGCTGCCTTTTACAGTAAGTTATGTAATGTGTATATGTTTTAATTGTATTGTATTCGAATTTTAGGGAAGTTGAAAAATTATCAAAATATATATTTATGCAAAGAAAAAATCCTAATAAAGTTTACATAACACTATACTGTAACCATAAATATAGACTTAGACTTTTAGTAGATAAAAAGATAGACATTAGTGCTGCACAAAATCATGTAATTTTTCATTAAGTTTGTTATTGCAAGCACGAACTATGTATAAAATTGTTTTCCGAGATACCAACAGGAGATTTATTCGAGCACAAAATACCTCTTGGTGAGGTATGTTCTTTGCACAAGGGCATCTCTTGTGCGAAAAAAATGTGTGATGCAAAATTTCAAGACATTTTAATACTTTTATGTAAGAAATAATTGGAAATTACGTGAATTTCATTGATAATAAAATGTTGTGCAGGCCTAGTAGACATATACTGGTGGTGTGATCAAATTATGTATGGTAACATATTGATGTCCATCTATCCATCCATGTGTCTGTCCCTCTGTCCAAACACCCAGCCAGCCAGCCTACTGAAGTATTTACAATGTGCATAAACTTGGGCCCAGATTTATCAACATTTAGTGCAAAGCAACAGATCAAGGCTACTTAATGTGGTGTTCTATGTCTAATGGAGAGAGCAGGAATGCCTCATATTTACTAACATGTGGAGCGTTCCTGTTCTCTCTCTCTGTACTGGCGCACTTGTGGCTGCCAATGGATGGTGCAAGGGGTGTCTACATTACAAGCAGGGTTGTTTTTGTGCATGAACCTTACAACATACCGTAATGCAAGGCAGTGACTTGCACTGCCTTGCGTTACTCTAGTTTTACGAAGCCACGCAGAGCCACACAGTGCGGTAAATCTGACTTAAGGGCTTGCATTGCCTTGCATAGCCATGCGTGACCCAATTGGCAATGATAATTTAGCTAGGGTGCCTAAGGTTAATAGGGCCAGAATGGGAGCAAAATCCTTTGCCTATTAAGCACCCAAACTGTGGAACCCTCTCCCAAGGGCTCTCAGAGACTCCCCTTCTGGAATGGATTTCAGAAAAAGACTGAAAACTTGGATCTACAGCAACTGCCTTCTAATCTAGTCAGCTCCATGTAGTATATTCCCTGAATTATTCTATACTTTTATTCCTTCGAATTTGCAGAGTCCAGCACGGAGACGCACTGCTTGGTGTATTCAGGCGCTTTATAAATTACATTATTATTATTATTATTATTATAAAGCGAACCCTTGGTAAATATGAGCCGATAAATTATATACCTGTCCTGTGTGCTTACAGAGCATTATAATGCTCGGTATTTACATGGGCCTAGTGTTCTGATACCTCACGCTCATACGAAGGAGCGTATCCCGAGCAGCGAGTCCCGACGGCCGCTGCAGTTTATAGATTTGTTATCAGGAGTGGCATGTCGTTGTGTATACATTTATGACACGTATTGTATTGTATTGTAATTGCATTCATATAGCGCTTACTACCCCTGACGAGGCGTGAAAGTGCTTTTCAGCGAATAGCATGCTACTCTCGGACCCATAGAGGATTAGTGTTGAATTAGTATAGTGAAAAATGCAAGTACATTTTAAGTGTTGGATAGGTTAGTCAGTTATTTGGATTTAGAATAATAGCAGAAGGATAGAGGAGGAAAAAGGTTTATATTTATATAACGCTTGTTGACCCACGCTATTCAGCAAGCCCATAAAGGATTGGTCGTGAATTAATATGGTGAAATATGAAGTAATTTCAGTGGTGGATATTTAGTCAGATTATTTGGAGGGAGAAGTGGAGGGATAAAAGGGGAAGAAAGGTTTGCATTCACATAGCATGTTGTTACCCCTGATGGGCGTTGAAGCGCTTTTCTGGTGAGTAGCACGCCACTCACCAGAACCCATAAAGGATTAGTGTTGAAAATTAGTATAGTAAAATATGAAGTAATTGGAGTAGTGGATATGTTATTCAGTTATTTGGGTAGAGAAGGGAGGTGGCAGGATAGAAGAGGGAAAGAGGTTTGTATTTATAGAGCGCTTGCTACCCCTGATGGGGTTTTGAAGCCCAAGTAGCACGCTACTCTGTAACCCGTCAGGATTAGTGTTGAATTACTATGGTGAAACATGAGAGTAATTTTAGTGGTGGATATGTTAGTCAGTTAATTGGTTTGAGAAGGGTTGGGGAGGGGTAGAAAAGGAAAAAAGGTTTGCATTTATATAGCACTTGTAACTGTGATGGTGTGTTGAGACTCTTTATTGGCGAGTAGCGCGCTACTCTGGAACCCAATAAAGGATTAGTGGTGAATTAGTATAGTTGAATATGGAAGTTGAGAAGTGAACATGTTAGTCTGTTAATCTTGATTGAAAAGGATAGTGGAGGGATAAAAGAGTGTAGGATTTTGTTTTGTGGAGAGTGTCTAGAAAGGGTTATTTTGGCGATCATAGTAGTGGTATGCGGTTTGGGATAAATGATAGAGTGGATTCAGAGGATATATTGATAGATGTATAGGATGAGAGATACGGTAGTGCATTGGAAAGAGTAGTAGAAAGAAGTTTGAGATGAGTCAGAAGGTTGGGCTAGAAGATATATTGAGCGAAGTATAGGCTGAGAAATAGGGTAATCCATTGGAAATGCTAAATTAGAAGAAAATGATAAATATATAGATCCGTAAGTACATTGCAAGTATATAGTTACATAAAGGAGGTAAGTATATGTAGATTAACACCTTGGCTGCTAGAGGTTTTCCCCTCCTGTGCTGTTACTTCAGATTCCCCATTGTTCATGACGAGCTCAGCTCGTCATAAGCACACGACCAGTGTGACTCATGACGAGCTGAGCTCGTCATGAGCAGCGAAGGGCTTAAAGATATTGATAGGAGGCACAGAATGAGAAATAGGGTAGTGCATTGGATATGCTTTTTCAGGAGAAAAGTAACACAGATCCAGTACATGGACGGTACATAGATGCACAATGGAAGTATGTACATGTAGACCAAAGATGATTTTTATTTATTTATCATTATTATTAATATTATTTTTCTCTCAACAACATAATTTTTTTACATGTTTATACAAAGTAGTACACATAGATACGTACATATCTATAGTGAAAACAAATGCTTGTATACAGAGAGATATGCTGTAAATTTCTGTTTGCGTAAGGTGCTTTTGTGGGAAAGAGACAAATTTTGAGTCGTTTTCTGAAGATAAGGTGGTTGTTGGTGGACCTTATGTTAGGGGGGTAAAGAGTTACATACTTTGGCTGCTTGAACAGAGAAGGATGTGCCACCCATGGTTTTTTTCTTGTATGGTGGGATTTTGAGGCGAGATGCTCCTTTCGAGCGGAGGTTCCTTTGTTGAATGTGTTTTATTCCTGATGAAGAGATGTTCCATTCCATGTGTTGCTTTGTGGGTGATACAAAGCAGCTTAAACGTGGATCTTCTTGCAACCGGTAACCGATGCAGGGCTTTCAAGTCAGGGGAGATGTGGTCTCACGGTTTGATATGCAAGAGTAGTCAGGCAACCAAGTTCTGAATCCGTTGTAGTCTTTTCATGGTTGTTAAAGGTGATACGTGGTAGAGGCTATCAGCGTAATCGAGTTTGGACAGAACAAGTGAGATAGTAGCTTGGACCTTGCGTGGAAATCCAAAATGAGGGAAAATTTGTTGCAGTGTTTTTATAGTGACAAAGCTTGATCTTGCTAGTTTATTCACTTGGGCATTCATCGACAGCTCGGAGTCCATGGTCATTCCGAGGTTTCTTACTTCCTTCACTACTTTAGGCAGTGATCTCAGTACATTAGGCCATGCGGCAAGAGGGGTGTAATGTTTCCAATCGCCACACGTGAGTATTTCAGTTTTTGAAGCATTCAATTTGAGATGGCTACAAGTCATCCACTGAGCCACGGCTCTGAGACAGCTGAAAATTGGTGATTTTCCAATGTCTTTGGGACATTCCAGTTGAAGGAGTATTTGCGTGTCATCTGCATAACTATAGCACGTGAGGTGAAATGTATTGATCAGTACAGGTAATGACTTCATGTAGATGTTGAAATGCATGGGCAAGATGATAGCACCTTGAGGGACCCCAGCTTTTGTGGAGTACAGTTTGGATGAGAAAGGTGGGGTATGGATGACATTAGTTCTGTTTTGAAGGTATACCGTGATCCAGTCCAGAGCGGTTCCCTCTATGCCGGCTTCATAGAGTCTTTGATTTAAAGTGTCATGGTCAACCATGTCAAAGGCAGCGGAGAGGTCAAAGAGGAGCCTCCATCTACTGCAGGGCTGAGAATGGCCTGGGAAATAAATTCAGGGCATGCTAGGATTAGCTGAGGGACTGGATCAGTGTCAGAAGACACTGGAGGTGCAGGACACTAAGAGTGAAATGAAATGAAATGAAATGAAAAATTGCACTTGTATAGCGCATAACTACCCGGAGGCCTCGCAGCGCTTTAGACTGATTACTGTATCGGGCTACCGGGTAACTTAATACGCTTTTGTGAACAAGTAGGTTTTTAGATCTTTCCTGAATGACATTCTGTTGTTATTTTGTCTGAGGGTTAGAGGCAGGGAATTCCATAGCTTTGCCGCTGTGTGAGTGAAAGAGCGGCCACCCCAGCGGGCTTTCTTGATTTTTGACGTGGTTGCCAAATGCAATGAAGCCGAGCGAAGGGCTCTGGATGGTGAGTAAGGTAACACTAGGGGGTACAAAACTGCCGGGCCAGTTCGATGGAAAGATTTGTGCAAAATGCACATGGCCTTAAACTGCGTTCTGGCAGCCACTGGGAGCCAATGGAGTTCACCCTCCCAATCTCTCATCTGAGATCATGTGGTGTAATGGAATTGATCCCAGCTTGGCATTCTTGTGTTTGTGGTATGTTTTCGACTTACCTGAAGACTTTGAATGAGAATGAGACTTTTGCTCTGGCCCGGCCTCATGATCAGGAGTGGTTCCATGACTTGGAGTGGGCCCACAGCTTCAAACACCACCTCTTCTCTTCAGTGATATACAGCCATGCTTCCCACTCCCTGCTAACTTTCAGGTGCATGATGTTACACTTTTCACATGACTTCGGGAAGTTCCTGGAGCCCATGCACCTAAGGCACAGGTTTTTCAGGTCTGTGAGACATTTAGTTTCTGAACTCATGTCATCATTAGAATCCTGTCATTCTCAGCTGAAACATCATCCATTGGCTTTAAATTATTTGAGAGTCATCAGAAAACAGAGCAGATCTACGTTAAATGGTATTTACAGAGAAGAACTTACATCGGCACACTATACAGCTGGGTCTGGTGGCTCAGTGGACTAATGCGTCCATTGCAGGGGCCTGTGTTCGACCGCATGGTCACAGGTTTAAATCCCGGCGGGTCCACTCAGCCTTTCCTCCATCTGAGGTTTATAAAATTAGTACCATTGAGTTGGGTAACAAATGAACATCTGTTATTCAGTGCCAAGAGACCACTGGGTGAACATGCACTTTACAAATACACATGTTATGTTATGTTGTTATATGCGTCTCGGTCCCCTCAATTCTGTGGCGTGCAAGATTGCCACTGTACCACCTGCAGGAGTCAATGCTGGGAGAACTTTCTGGATCCAGTCTGATGAATTGGATATTCTTTCTGAAGTGGGTGAATCTGTGGTTAAAAGAATTGGTCAGAAGGTAAAACTTAAAAATCTCTCAATCGTGACTTGGAGCATCTTAGCCTGTAACATCAGAATTTTTACCCATGCTTGACACTTTCAGGTGAAATTTAAATACACATCTCTTCCACAAATACCAGATGTAATGAGTTCTCATCAATCCTTTCTTTACATTTTCGATATTAATGTTTTACTAGTTAGTTTACTCAGTGTTTTCCAGTTTTGCTGTGATATATATTTTTTAAATTGGCACACAAAGACATCCAAGTGGTGGTTCAGGTGCTCTTTATAAGAGACTTAATCTTTAAAAAAGCTAAGAATAACAAGACTAGAGCAAATAAAAGCCAACCTCTTTCCTCAAGACTAGAGTAACAACAATACGTTCACATCACCCAAAACACAACCTCCATGACACAAACGCCAAAATAATTTGTGATTTGCAGTAATTTTAAACACTTAAAGGACCCCTGTCTCTTTAACAGGCTATTTTAGAACTGGTGCAAGTCAGAAACAGGAAATTTGCTTCACATCTCCTTTTACAGACCCATTGATAGTGCAGCAAACACCTGTTAAATCGAAGTATAGAGGGCAGTAAACTCAGAAAGTGGGTGTGGTGCATGTCAGAATTATTGATATCAATCGGTTATTATATAGAGTCAGGGGTGTGGAATTCTGATAGCCCGACTTCTAGAACATATTATTTGGGGCCTAGGACAACAAGGTTTCATGTTTATTTTGTCTTAGAGACAAGTATGCCCAACTTCCTGCAGCTCAAACCGTTTGGCTGCCAGTTTACAGTACATCTTGATGAAAAGCTGTTGTTTGCAGTTAAGGTAATATTTGTGTCCATAAGTGAATGCTGTTCGAACTTTATTTATAGTTCATTAATGCAAAGCCTTTATTATTAGGGTGAGTATTCTAATGAAATGGTGTAAGCTTAGACTGCACTGATGACAGCAGCCCCAGTATAAAAATATCTACACAAGTTTGAAAAGTTTAACAATATGAGGCTAAGTATAATGCTCACAGAATGCTCTCAGATTAGATGCAAATATTTGCACAAGTTTGAAAGCAAGATTGACGAGTCCTTGCTTTCAAATTAAATGTGCACAAAAAAACAAAACTAGGAAAACATGTTTCACTAAACTATAATTAAAGTTTAAGTACCTTTTCTTTGGAACATCATCTAGCAAAATGTGTTGTTCCCTGCTAGTATTCGCAAAAAAAAATCATTATGGAGAATCCGTGCTACCAGTTTATTATGGGAAACATGAAAATAAACAATCCTTCGCAAAGCTAATATGTCTGACATTGGTAGTAAGCCTTTTGTTTTGTTTAAGCTGTTGTGGGAGCTGCTAGGCCCTCACCATTTTAACAAGCACAGGCAAAAAGCAATAACGTTTTGCTCTCAAAAAGCACAACTTGCCACAGTAGTCTCTGGCAATAAAAAAATTAATCGGTGTGCCGATGTGCTTCTTGTGAAAGCAGAATGCTCTCACTCACAGTGAAGCTAATCTATAGGTAGGTAGGTATGTAGGGACAGAATTTTAACAAAAAACAAAAGGCTTTAGCAAACTCAAGACCTACTTAAGGGCCCAATTCTTAAATAAGTGACAAAATTGCATCCATTGTGTATGCCCATGCGTTAGTGCAGATTTACAGATTTCATGAATTCACAATAATTCATAGAAGTAGGCCAGGAAATCGTACTCCTACAAAACATTTGTGTACTGCATTTTATCTCAAGCAAATATACCTGAGTAGATTTGCTCATGCGAAAATCTGTAGAGCGTTTACGAGTTCGCTTTTCCCTCCAACTACTTTTTTTGCCAACAATGGAAGAACTTTTACTTCTGTGCTTGTCAGGAGTAAATTACAACCTTTCTTAGAAAAGAGCTGGTGAAAACCCCTAAAACATGCACGTTATTAGTTTGCACAGACACCAAAGTGCATTCCAACCCTGGAACTATTGGTTAACCCTACCTCCTGCCCCAGTATGTAGATCCATGGAAAGGGGGCAAAAAGCATGAATTGCTGGAATTCAAACTCTACTATTGTATGAGCCCTGGCACTTATATAATGAGATTGCTGCCTTAACTTATCACCCCGCTACGAGGCGCAAAAGGGACAAGTGGATTTTCTTTACAGGACAAGTAGATTTATGAAGCAACCTGTCACATAGGCAAGTAGATCTTTTTTTAAATTCCACACCACTGTGTAGAGGTATTTAGGTACCAGCCACACAAATAAGACAGTGCATAAGGGTGTACTGTGAAGTTTTCATTTTCTTTACCATGGACTCAGCATCCCTAACTAGATTTCTGATCTAGTGGGATGCAAATGCATGGAGGGTCGAAAAATGCTCCTACAGGTAAATACCACACATTACACTGTAAATTCAATTAATTGTGAAATTCGTTCGGAATACAATAGAATCCTGAGCAACTAAGTCCCCATATCTATTTTGTAGGACAAGGATTTTGCATAGCAAATTTAAAACAACAATGAAAAGGATACAGAACTGGTCAGTGGGTCAAGCAATTCCTTCCCCCCTGGGTTCCAGAAACGTCATTGCTTAATGCTGTGGTGCCCCTCACTGCGGCTGGATGCCGGCTGAATATGTGTGTGGCGACGCATGAAGTTGAAAATACCAAACGAGGCCAGGCCACAAAGGAAGCGAAACTGCTCTTTATAATGGGGACAGGGGACAACTTTGGGTTAAGTTCCTCCAGCATCTTGGAAGCAGTGTGGCGTTTCCATGGCTGCACACCCACTGGCTGGAAATGACAATATTAGCAGGATGACCTTGTAATTAGACGCTGCGCCCTCGGGTCAGGCTGTGCAGAAAATAAAGAGAGATTACAGAGCAGAGAATACCGCGCACAATGCGGCCTGGGGGCTCCTGGCTCCCTACCTTTCATAACAGCCTTATTTAAATGCGGAGTCTGACTTTCCACCTGGGGGTACTAATCTGCCTCTCAGCCAAATCAAACAATAAGTCATCTTTCTGAGGAGCGGGCCAGGACCCTTTCAGGCTTGGCGACTCCGGCTGCGTTCTCAGGAGAAGCCCACGCTGCTGGGTCTCAAAAACTATTATTTCACCCCTTTTCTTCCACCCCAATACCAAGAGCTTTTGTTATTTCAGGAGGTCCTGAAAACAAGCATACAATGACATGGGGCTTTTGCAGTCAAAAGGCAGGATTCCCTGTGACCTTGGAGCGAGGGAGGGGAATAAACATACAATTCACCCTACAAACTTCCTGCTGCACCTATACAGTGGTAACCTAATTCATTCATTGTCAAGGCTAACAGCGGGATAAATGAATATGCTCCATATTGTATTAGCACATATGTATTTCTGCCTATCTAGATTGGTCTGGCATCATAGCATGCCACGCAGGGCTATACTGGCCTCTAAGGGCCTTTATGGAGGAAGAAGGGATGTAATACTATTAGAACTTTCTCCTCACTGAGGGTAGAACAATCTAAATTAACAATGTGAAAAAGAGGAGCACATGTTGAGGCCTTTTAGAGCAGAAGGTTTATACCAGCCATTAATGATCCTCTACCACTAAATGATTTTCAATGGGCCTCTTAACATTACAATATTCTAATTAACACTGAAGGCATGGGGAGTATTATCACACGTTTGAAGGGACTATACAAAGCATTTTAAGGAAGATAAGTCTCAACCTTCTACTTAATTTTTGCCTGGTTTTCACAAATTCCTTGCATAGTATTTTTTGAAATAATTGGCTCCGAAATAACCAAATGTGTTTTTAATCTCTCCCTTTAACACGCTTCATATAAGCGCAACCCTGAGCTTCTTTCATGGTGCTGCATAAGCAAGCATAGCAATAGGCCTGTATGCCCCTGTACACCATTTTTAGATGTGTCCTTTAAGACTGCTAGTTGTTTCCTTAGGCAATTATTTTTCCCAAAAAACATACATAATTCACAAACATAGAGTGGCTTTTGGTCAGTGGGCGCATTCATTTGTCCATTAAATTGTCAATCACCTCTTGCTTCCACCCACCACAGTGTACAACATGGGTCAGAGGATCATCCCCCTTAACCTCCTTTCAACTTGAGTGACGGGACAAAAACTCTGCACATTGTTCACATCCACCTTAAACAGTTCCCTTTTCTTCAGTTTCAAAGCTGGTTCTAGGTGTGCTTTTTTATTTAATATATTATTGTACTTTTTTAAGTAGCAGCTATTATTTGTCAGCATTCCTTTATAAAGTTTATTTTCGAATGTGCAAATTGATACCTGTAGGACCCCGGAGTGCTATGGAACATACAAATGACATAGGCTCGGAAACTAAGTTCTCTGTTACAAGTTGTATTCTGAAGCAGGTACTACATCCTAATAATACCATTTTATGTATTTGCTTTATTTCTCCTCTTTCACAGAAACACACATTTTCCATAGATTTTGATTTCCTTTGCAGTTTCTTTTATTAAATTCAAACCCCCAAAAAAGCCCACAGCCAACACTTGTTTCGAGGGAAAAACTCCTTTCTCGTGACTATTCAAGAAGAAAATAGATATAATATGAGCATTCTTCCATTGCGTGCTTCATCAATAGTGATATTTTCATATCATTTCAGTTGCCCATTTACTGGTAACCAGCAACCCCATTGCTGCAACATAACTTCACCGTGGGCTGTCTACAGTCCTATCATGAAGGATGAAACTGCAAAAGAAATCAAAACCTAAGCCGTGGCGCCTCCTCAGCTGTGGCGGAGGAGCATCGCCCCACTGCTTTCAAGCAGTGCAAGAAGAGAAAACATATAACTTTCAGCTATTATCATTTTACGTTGGTGCTGCTTTGTCGCGGCTGCTCTACTCTTGGAGCAGGTCAGGGGAGGAGTGGTTTGCCCACTCCTAAGTTTGAAATGACTGTTTGGTCCTTCCTCTTGGGCTGCCCAAACCATTAGAGCCTGCCTGGAGAACATGCCCAGGCCCCCATTCCCTGGTTGAGCCTCAAACCAGGATGCCCAAATCCAATCACAAAGCTGCATTGCAGTGTTGTGATTGGTCAGTGGGGACTTGCTGTGCTTCCTGAGGCATGGGGCAGAGACGTGGGACCCGGCAGGGAGGTAAGTACATTTTTTACATTCTTTTTTGTTTTGCACATTCTGGCGTGACCCTCCTACATCTGGGACCCCACCCCCACCCCGCAACCCCACCCACACCCCCACGATTATGCCCGCCCCTGCCATGTCACCAGGGAGCCATGCTGGCTGCCACTGAATCTGAGGAATATTGTCTTACTGTGAAAGAGGAGAAATGAGCAATGAAGTAAAATGGAAATTCTTTATAATTCCTGATAAAATGGTCCTTTTTCACATGAAATGTCCTCTTCTGGTCACAGAAGACACCCTTTTCTACTTCTGTTTACTTTCTGCTATGAGCCAATGGCAAATGGTGATGGGGGCTTGCTGTGGGTTGAGGTGGAGCAAGAGGGTTCAGGGGAATGCCAGGGAAGCATTGTCTGCTACCCTTGTGGTGCTGCAGGGGTGGGCGGGGCGGGGCCAAGGACTATCTCACAGCTCATACCCCAGCCTCTCTATTCAGTGGCGGCGGTGGCGGAGTGTGTGGGAAAAAATAAAAGTAAATAAAATAAGTTAAATAAAGAACTCCTCTTACATTCCTGGATTCCTGGGGCGGCATCCTCTTCTCTCCGTTCTTCTCCAGGTAGGCAGGACCAAGGAAGGACCTAGGAAACTGCAATAACCAATCCTGGCGCTGCTCTCATGCAGCACGAAAGCAAGACCAGGATTGGAAGGAGCGGCCTCCATTAGCCCTCCCGAGGACACTGGAGCCCTATGCTTTCTCTGGCCCAGCTGTCTGAGCCAGCTGGGTTTAGGAGATTTAAAATGCAGATGTCTGGATGGCTGTTGCAAGACGGCCGGCCAAAGGGACATGGGCACTTTAATCTTAAAGTGCCCTGCCTATCATTGCTTTCTGCTGCTGCCTGACTGGCAGCAGCAGAAAGCCCTAACCCTGTCCTGATACTCGACCAGGGACTAGGTTTTGAAAAATAAAATGGCAATAAATGAACTTTAATACTATTTTATTTTTCATTTCTGGGGCAATTTGATTAGTGGGGGGTCGCTCCTCTGCCTTAACGGAGGACCCGCCCCTATTCCACCTGGGGTGGACCTACACCTTGAAAAATCAGGCCCGGGGTTTCCAGAGACAAGAAGAGTGCCTGTCCTGTTCTATGTGGAGTGGGCCCGGTAATCCCTGTTTGGAAGCACCAGAGCACACAGACTGAGATCTCCCCTCTTGGAGACTTGAAATGTGGCCCAAGTGGCCCAAACTCCTGTGGGTCTCTTGAATCGGCCTCCTGGGTCAACGAGTCCTCCTGTGGCCCAGGCTGGCGGGCCAGCCCTCTGCATTCGCCTGAAGACCTTTCAGCGCGTGACCCATGGCAGCATTGAGACGGTGAGCAACCCAGGTAACGGCAAAAATGCAGCCAATCGGGAAAATAACATATGTGCTTGTTCATTTTATTGGTTTGAGTGGAATTAACAAATACATACGTGAAACGGGGGCTTTATTTATTAAACCAGTCACTTGTATATTCACAAAAAGCATGGCTCTAGTACATAATTGTTGTAACATTAATCTCTTCACATTCAGTTTCGTGCCCTACCGAAAACGTTAGTAACTAACGGTTTTTCAAAATTGTTTGTGTTTAGACATTTTACCAGCGATCTATCTATCACACAGCACTGTAAGTGAAACCCAAATGCCGAGTGTCCCAAGGTGAGGGGAATAAAAAGTGTAAGTGCTGAGCCCTGTTCAAGAGGCGTCGCATGTGAAATGCATGTAAACTACAGTCCTGTGGTCGATAGATTCAAAGCAGCACTTTCTTTTGCATAGAAAATGGCATAAACCAACAGGCAGCAGATAATTGAGCAGAATCCATACCCACATATGTCCAACACTCATTAAACAACTGTGCTCACAGACTTTCTCCCATCTCTTTTATTTCTCCCCTTCCACGTTTTAAAATAGAAAAAGACATCAGGAAAGACAAAGTAGGGATTTTATTCTATTGAAAGGAACTTTGATGGGTTTATTTTAAATGAATGGAATTTGTTTAGGGTTAGAAACTTGTAAAAAAGACCAATTTGCTCCCAAGGGGGTGTACTGAATAGCTCACCATAAAGAATTCTTGGGGTGCGCAAAGTATTTTTTAGGTCTAAAAACTTTGCAAACTCGGGGCTATACTGGCTAAGCTCCCGATTTAGACCCTCCGTGACGGTTGTGAAGTTGTTTTTTTATTGGAATTACGATTTACACTGTAATAGACTCCAGCCAAGTCAGAAGTGACACAGAAAGTACTATGAGCTACTTTCATATTTTCCCATAACTCCATGCTGTAAGAAGTATACAGATTCTTTTCTCTGTAAGTTGACATTCTGCCGAGCGTTGTGAAATGACATTTGAGAGGTCACGAACACTGTTTTTTACAAAGAATTTTTTCAGAAGAACCATTTTTCAATGTGAGACAAGGATACATGTGGCATAACCTGTTCTAAGTCACAATTTTTACATGGATTTCCGAAAGCAAAATATTTTTCAGTGTACACAAACTTTCAATATTGTCTATAGACATGTTCCAAGCAGGCACAAGAAAAAAACTGAAGTTTCGTCCATCCCCAATTTATTGGAAGCATTTAATTGGTCATATTTTTCTTCACTGCTTCACCAACTCCGACTTTTGATTGCTTATTTCTTCGCCACAATGTATTAAATTATCAAGGATGAAAAGCTACTTTTTGTATGTAATAAAGAAAGGCCTTGTGGCATTTGGAACACAGGTCGAGAATGCTTTGTTTCCAGACTGTTTTCCTTTTCCGTGTTGATGGATGTGCACCTACTCTACAGAACTGTTTTAAAGTACATGTTCAGCTGCCTTATACATATGAAGAGTAACTAATGCACCTTGCAGGAGTCAACATTTATTTTTATTTAAAAACAAAAAAAAGATACCGGTGCCCAAACGATCCGCTTCGTGTTTATTTCAGATCAGCTCTTGTTGTGTGACGTTGGCCAATGCTCCACTGATGGGTTGTATGCAAACACACCTAAAGTAACGATCAGTCTGCCTGTCCCGCAGCACCCGGCCTCACCTTTCTCTTTCACAGGGTCTAGTCGAAACCATTCTCTTGGGCTGTGCAGAACTTTACCAGTATGATTACCAACAGGACCAGGCCCACCTAAAACACAAACCTCACAGTCCCTAGCTCTTGGTTCTTCTGTTACGTGTTTTTGTAATGGTATGGTTCAGAGACAAAAGTTCTATATTTCCAGGATGGTGACTCTGTGTTGTTCCTGAAAAGAAGCATTTATAGTTTTTCAATTCTGCATCCTGATGCTGAGGATCTTTGTTTCTATCATGTTCTTCTTGCATGGTTGAGGTATCCCTTATGTTGAGTTGCAGGCCTGTGGTTGCATTGCTGTATGAGGTTTTTGATCTCACTTTGGAGATAATTGGTGGTGAAACTTCCAAATTTGGGACACTATGGTTGTGGCTTTATACTTGATTATTGGCTCTACTTTGAAGAAGTGGAATAATATTTAGTATAAATTGAAGTGGGTCAGATGGTGGCTGTCGTGTGCCTCTCAAGCTGCAGCAATTTGTGCTTACTGTTAGTGTTTGATGGTCCAAGAGTGTCCTTCCATAATCAAGTTCTGATCAAACAGCTGCTGTTATGCAACTGATAAATTTTCTGCAAAGTGCAAAATAGTAATCCAGTAATTAAAACAATCAAAAATTCAATTGTATTAAATTTTTTCAGAAATCTGATAGCTTTTGTTTGTTTCCCTTCAAATAGACTCATGCATTGCTTTTGATTGTTGCAAAACATTTCTATTTATGGAGGGTTATGGGATGTTTTTGAATGATCTTGTACTTATATACTTATTTATTCTAACTTGTCTCCCTGGCATCCCATGCAAACACTCAGTGCCCTATATGCGAGCTTTTAAAAAATTGAATCTAATACGTGCTTGTGACTGGGAAACCGACTGGAAAAATGCATCATGACAGCTGTCAAAAATATGTTGTAGAGGGACTCACTCACAAAGTGGTATGCTGTATAAAGTCATAAAATGAGCATCAGTCTCTATGTCCTTCTCCCCGTTAATGATAAATGAATACTTTGGTGATGTGAATTCCCATTACCTTTGTCTCCTGAATTTCGGCCAGGAACGTTGCAAGGAAACATCTATGCAGGCAGGGCAAAGGCAGAAAGTTGGGGCCAAGCAATAAAGGGTTGAGGTTTTAGATGTCACCAAAATTCACGAAGGTGAAAGTTAAAGGAGTTTAAGATGGGAAGCATGATAGAACTGTGGATACATCTACTGTGCTTTGGTCAATATTTGCTTCAATATGGCAGAGCTGCAGGCTACAATGTTATGACAATGGACTTTTACTAGCAGTAGTGTTGGGCAAAGGTTTTAACTTCGCACAAAGGGCACACTTAGTAGGGAATGTTTGAAAAACTTTGTTTCGCTAAGCCAAAGAGAGGTTTCCAGAGGGTACCCAATTACGTCAAAGTTTTTCAAAACACTCATGACTCGACTGCACAGCAGATTTCCTGGAGCAAGATGACACTTGTGCCTGACATCCTGCGCCATGTAGTCCATAGAATAGTCATAACAAGAGAGAGGCAGATGAGGACAAGTAGGGTGAAAGGGGCAGACACTTCGCTCAGGGACAAAATAACTTCTTGTGGTTCCACGCTGTAAGAAAGTTCGGCTAGCCTTTTTCCACTTAGCCCGTACCTTCTGGAACAACTCCCAATTCATTTGCTTGAATGTTCTGACTTACCTGATATTTCGCAAGCTTTTGAAGACCTTATTGTTGTAACTCTCTCCCTGTTTCTGTCCAACTATGCAGTTTGCGAGTGCGGAAATACCCCATTGGGGGGGATTCAGGCGCTTTATAAATCCGAAATCAAATGTAGCAGTGGAATGCTGGAAACTCAGGTGATGTCGGTGGAGGTTGGAGCAGCTGAGCAATAGGCAGTGGGGCATGGCCAGGACACTTGTATGTAGAGATCTGGAATAAGGGATGGGAGACTGGCACCAAGCAGCAGCAGTAGATCTGCTACCCTGAAAGGCCCTTGCAGGAGCAGCAATATTTTCCCAATTGTTTAGAAGAGGCTCAGACTCTGCTCCTTTTTATTAACTGCTCCTTTTTATGTTTTAAAAAAAAAAAAAATTGTTGCCAGTTTGCAAAGCTCGCAAAGTTTTTAAAAACGCAGAGGACCTAATTCCCAAAGCTAAATTTACACTTTTGTGTATGTTTAGGACTGTTGGCTGTTCACAAGGGAATTTGCGAGTAGTATCTTTATGAGTGCGGACTCTCCGCACACAAAGGATAGTACAGTCTTATCTTTTTATGTATGGAGAATGCACACTCGTGAAGATACTACTCGTAAATCCCTTTGCGAATAGCAAACAATCGTAAACTTACACAAGTGTTAATTTACCTTTGTGAATCAGACCCTGTGAGCCTGAGGACTTTGCAAATTTGCACACCCCTACTCTGCAACCATTTCTTATTTTATGTATTTCTAATTTCGGTTGCTCTACTGGGAATTCAGAAATAGATACTCACTGTGTAGGCTATACCACTCCTGGAAAATACGCCCCTTCTAGTTCTGGTAAAACAAATGGCCAATCTCCTCACCTGAAGAAAGGCACAACATCTTAGAAGCTCATGAAGCCTTGGACTAGAAGATACCTGTGCCTTTTTCTTGAGAGTGACTTTGCAGCCGTTCTACTTCACCCTCTGCTTCCTGCACACCTTCCTTCTTCCTGTGCTCATTAGGATCTAAAGTCCATGTCACAGTTTATGTTTTCAGAATCTTGATGCTTCTCATGGCCTCTTTAAGCTTTTATGTCGCCTTCTGAGGATAGCCATTTTGACATTTGAGCAGCCAAAACGTGGATTACTTTGACCAGTCATTTTAGCAGGACCAGAAACCTTTTGCTTTCTGGAATAATTTTTCATACACCTGATAAATTTCAACAGAAAGACTGAGTGAGGATAAGGGGTGATATGTATCCCCTATTCCACTGAAGACTGTTTAATTGGCGTGAAATCAAGGTACATGCTGTACATAACTAAACAAGACTGCTAACTTTGTAAATCTGCACCAACTTTCACTGTGGCAGGTCTATGCATGTGTGTACAGACACTTCTATCTCAATATAGGAGTCGAATCAGTTAAACCCTTCAATTACGACTCACCGTGTGTACAGTATTAGCAAAATCATTTTCTTTCGGCCAGTACCTTTCCTGTATTGCAGGAGCACGCCTACTATTAACCTTTCAGTAGGATATGGGTAACTGTGCAAAAAAGGCACGTCCTCTAAGGGAAATTAAACCTTCACGTTCTTCAAAATCTCGTTCACTCACTTTCTGTTTATAATACATCTACTGCACAGCTGTGCTGCTCTCAGCTGAGACATTAGCTGTCTCTGACGTCACTTCTGCAAGGCCAGAGGAAAGCGCATGCACTCCAAAAACGAACAGAGGGAACGGCCTTTTGAAAACTAGCCTCCAGCTAGAATAAAAGGTGCTCACCTTTTATTTGGAAACTCTGAACTCCGTGGCAAAACCCGAATGGAAGACTTCGAAGACCCAGCAAGGGACCAGTTTGGCCAAGGAACAGGCAATTAGGCCTTCTGAAGATGCTTGGCACTGCAGCGTATTTCAGCCTTTTATCTGCGCGCCCGACACTGGGGGAGGAATTTAACTAATCCGCTGTCTTGGTTCCTGCACCGTGTGAGGCTCGCTTGCTTCTGACATCACACCTCAAAAGTTCGCCTTCTTGGTACCGAAGCGCCGGCGGAAGGTAACACCTCACGCATGAAACTGGATCGCAGCGGAAGGGGATGGAAGTTGGTGTGAGATACGTTTTGGGGCTTACTTTTTTCCCCTTGGTGAAGCTGTGTGCCCATTAGCATCCTGCTGCATAATGCAAGCCCGAGCCCATTGTGATGCAAATAGGCTACACGACAACAGGGCATCCTGGACAACTCAGAAATACTGCAGGGAAATTTCTCACGCTGGGTTAGCCAATGCAAACTGTACATTTGGCCTAGGAGGGAGGCGCTGGGGGTGCGCTGGAATCTCGCCTCATTCTGTCTGACCTCATTGCATGGCACTCAAAACCACGGGTCCCATTCAGCTGCTGGGGCGGGCTTTTTCATTCTGGTTTACATCATGCAAAAGAGCTCCAAAGAGATAAAGCGCCATATTTTCGAAATGCCTGATTTGTTTATTTTGATTAGGCCCAGGCACAAAAGGACCGCTTCATTAAGCCCCCTTCTAGAACATTCCTTCCCAGAGTTCGGTACCTGCACTGCACACAATTTCAAGCTCCATCCTTGCATTGACCCTTTCCTACAAATATGGATTTTGTGTTCCCAAAGCCAGATAAAATATTCCTCACTATCGCATCTAGTTTATCTTTGTTCTCGGCATGCATACAAGACACACGCGAAAACTCCATTAAAATGCTATCACAAATTTAACAGGCTAAAAATAATAAAAAGTCACCTATTGAGAAATTACGTTTTTATCAACCAGGAAAGCCCGCTCAGTGCCCAAGGGTTATGAAACAATTAAATAATTTTAAAAACTCTTTGGATGGCGAAAAGTCCCCTGCGTGGATGGAAGACTGGGCGGGCACCCTGCCTTGACTGCGTTGTACCTAGCGGCAGACTGTTGACCACACCTCAGCACTCACAATGACTAAACATGCACTAGGAATTCTTAACAAGGGTTGAGACCCAAAGTGAGACTCTTTGGTCCAGTGGTGCACACCATGTGCCCCCTCCTTCTGAGAGTGACTATGTCTGCTCATCAGCTGTAGGATAGAGTACTGATACTGGTGGCAGAGACGATGATTACTTCTGACGTACCTGCCCATGCCAGGAAAATTAAATTTGCCTACTAGAGTATACCATCTTTTTTTAGGTCTCTCCCACATACAATTGTAGCTCTTAGATGTCTGAACATCTTTTGTTGATAAAGTCAATGGCTTTGGGTCAGCCCAATTATTGTTTATCATTGGTTGGCTTTCTTGTCAAACTTATTTGATTACCACTTATTCTATGGTTTTACTAATTCTGTTTGTTTGTCCCTCCAGAGGAGCATAGCTTCTTTACCATCCTTTCGATAGGACTTCAATCCTTTTTCTCGCCTGTGATGTTCAACATCAGCGATAAACTTTTCTTCTTTTTTGCCAATTTTGAACAGCATAAGCAAAAAACATTGGCAAATCAAGTAGTTTAAATTGCGATCATCAAAAGGGGAGACCTACTGTCTTTTATGGATGTTATATTAAACTGTTCTATCAGTCTCCTGCAATCAAGTCCTTTGCCCACTCATGTGGAACATGCATGTTGCATTTATATATTGATCTGTGCGCATAAAGTAAATATGTGCACGAAATCTGATACATGTGGCCACAGCCACATTGGAATCAATTTTGGATGTGCTCCACACAAGTGGTAGCCAAGATGGAAGGTGAGCAAGAGCCCAGGGAGCAGATGAAAACTGCAGTCATTTGCAGTGGGTCAGACCTTTGGGTATGAAGGAGAAGAGACAGAGGACCCATTTGGAGACTAGAAAGTTTCTCCCTGCTCTTTCCTGACCAATTGTTCACTGGAAGAGCATCCACCTCAGGTTAAAAGGGAGCTAAATGGGACAGTCTCCCCCTCTGTTGTATCCTTGCTTAAGTGTCTCCTGCCAGAAGACCGACAAGAGACTGTTTGTATGTTGTAGCAAAGACTTTGCAGGACCAGATTGAGTGGAATAAGCAAAAGTGGCAGAAACTCTCAGAGCTGACTTTTAGAATACACAATTACCTACTTCACCTTTAGTATAAAGATAGTGCGCCAACCTTCAGGCAATGTGCCATGATTTCTCTACTGGAAACTAAAGTTTCCACAACAATGGTGATGAGAATCTCTCTGTGCTCCACAATTGGGAAGTTTACCCTAAATTCCCTCTGATAGGTTCAGGACCAGAAACAAACAATCTTCAACCAACACTGGCAGGAGAGTCTGCTTGGACACCGCTTTGAGTGATAGTGTTGACTAACTGCTCAATAGGGGCATTGGAGGTATCCGTGCATGAGGGAAATGCTGTTTAGAGTTAAGACTAGCTGTAGAAAATTTAGACACCATCGTTATCCGATTCTGTTTAGTGACTGGTAACTTCTGCAATAAATCTTGTCTGTTTTTTTGGTGACATCTTTTTTCTGCATCATTTAGTATTTTCTTGGGGTTACCTCTTAGCATAAAGCGTTCCTTCATTTCTTTTAGCTTGATGTTTGCAGTTTTGGAGTTCGAAACAATGCATTTGACGCGCAGCATTTGTAAATATGGTAGATGATGTTTCAGTGAATCATGGTGAAAGCTGGCATAATGTAGAGTGTTGTTGCGATCAGTGGGCTTCTAGTATATATCTGTTACAAATGTGTTGTTTTCCACAGTTATTTGAACACCCAAGAATGTTATTTGTTTGTTTTGTACTTCGTGTGTAAACTGTATTCTGTCATTGATTTGATTGAGGTTGTCTAGTACTTCCATTAGTGTTCTTTCTGGCCCATTACATACGACACAAATGTTGTCAATGTATCGCAAAAATAGCTTACTGTGCTTTTTCCATGAATTCTTGGTTAGTACATGGTCTTGCTCAAATTGATTCATAAACAAATTGGCGTACACCGGTGTGGCACAATATCCCATGGAAGTACCTGTCGCTTGTAAAAACCATTGGTTTAGCCAAGTAAAATAACTTTGCAACAGCTTAAAATGTAACAATTCCATGAGGAAAACTTGTGTTTCGTGGCTCAACTCTGAGTGTAAGAGTGCTTGTCCCACTGCTTCTAACCCCATTTCGTGCGGTATTGAAGTATACAGTGACTTCACACCTATGGTACACATGAATATTGTTTCCTCTATGTCAATCTTGGTGTTTTGTAACTTATTCAAAAAATCTGTAGTGTTCTTTACAAATGTTTGCATTTTGAACACCATAGGTTGTAAGTATCAATCTATAAATTGGCCGATGGGTTCATGTATACTTCCTTTGGTTGACACTATAGGCCTGTATGGTGGATGTTTAGGGTCCTTATATATCTTAGGAAACATATAGATTGTTGGGCTTTTGTGATGTTCCTTTATGAGAAACTCTTTTGTCCAATCATTGATTACTCTGTTGTCATAGGTGTGGTTAATGAGCTCTTTAACGTCAAGGGAAAACTTTCTGTGTCCATTTTGATGTATGTGGTTTCGTCCGAAAGATGTTTATACACTTCCATTTCATATTCAGCCTTGTTTAATATGACTAATGCTCCTCCCTTATCGGCCTTTTGGCATAATATTTTAGGATCGTTGGACACATTTTTTATAATCCCATACTGTTTTTGTGTGAGGTTGGATTTTGTCCTTTTATGCTGAAAATTCAGTTTTGAAAGGTCCTGTTTGCCTAAGCTTTCAAAGGTATCCAATGTTTTATGACAATGGGTGCCATGTATGAACTAGAAGGTGATAATCCTTGGTTGATCAGTTTCGGTGTGAATTTGTGGTGTCAGTATGTTTTCAAAGTAGTGACGCAGTCCTAACTTTCTCATAAGTTTAAAAAAACGTACTTCGAGTTCCAGGTTGTTAGTGTTGGTGGTGGGAACATATGACGGGCCTTTCTCTAATGTCTGTAATTCGACTTTGTTGAATTGTTGGTCGGATATATTAATAACCAAGCTCCTGTTGCTGTTTGTTTCTTAGTTTTGTCCTTCTTGCCACCTGTGGTGCTTCTCGTGTTGGGTGTTTCTTTTTCTTTGACTCCTCCTGGGACGCCTTTTTCCAATTGGCCTTCCTCTAAAAAAGTTTGTCCTGATGTATGTGCTTGTACTTGGGTTTGTATGGCTCCGGACGTTGGTGGAATGTTGTTTCTTGGTGGTCTCTGTGTGGTGTCACTGTCAGTGGATGAAGTATCTGTGTTTTGCGTATTTGGTTTACTCTGCCTTCGTCTGACATATACTTCAGCCCAGCTGTAAACTTCACCGTGCTTATAATCTACTGTATCCCGACGGAATTTACGTATTTTCCTTTCGTTGATTTGCTGAGAATGCTTTGTCAGTTGTTCATTTATATCCTCTAAGACATTGGTCCATTTGTCTGCTCACACTGAATTTGTAAGTTCATTGGTGACGGTGACTTTTTCCTTGAATAGTTCCTCCAGGATGGTAGATAGCTCTTCGATTATTAATAAAATTAAATCTAAGGAGCATTTGTTAAGGATCGCGTACCAGCGATCCTTGAATTTTTGTGTGTTTTTACAAAGAGATGGTTTCAGTTGTATTCTCAATCCTCGTGGTATACGTTGTGCCCAATGGTACTTGAGTAATGTGCTGGCATGTATTCGCTGGTTGATTTAACATTTGGACAGATATAGGAGTTGTCTTATGTTCTGTTGTTTATTTCGGTTGGTGGTTGTTTGTGATGTTTCCTCATGTATTAATCCGTAAATCTGTGACACTTCATATTCTTAAAAAGCAAATGATTCTGCTTTTAAGTCGGTCATGTTTGAAATCTGGTCATATGCCATGATTATGCTGTGTGTGCTGTGTATTACTTGAATGAAACAGTAGTACATTTCTTAGGTTGGAATACGAGCTACTACGTTATTTATCATAAAGTTGTTTGCTTAATTTGTATTAGTTGGTGTGTGCTCCTGGGGTGGCGTCTTCACTCTGGACGTCTTTATTTGAAATCAGATTTGCACTTCCTTCATGGAATGTGTCCCCCTTGGGCACTACTTCAGTCCTTCAAAATAGGCTCTGTTTTTTTAAGGAAAAGTAGTTAGTCCTAGACATACACCGCCACCACCACATCACTTAACACCTCATGACCTCCACTGGCTCCCCATCTAAAGAAGAATAACCTTCAAGCTCCTCACCCACGCTTACAAGGCCCTCCCCAATATTGGACCAACATACCTAAACAACCGCCTCTCCTTCCACGCACCCAAGAGACACCTCCGATCAGCCGACTTCTCTCTGGCCACTAACCCATGTTATGTTATGTTATGTTATGTTAAAAGTGTTTAATACCGCGCACGTACACCAATTGGTTTCTTGGCGCTCGAGGACCAGTGGAAGAGGGCACAGGGAGTGTATACAGCTAGCCGTGAGCAAGACGGAACAAATGTGTTTTCAGGGATTTACGGAAGGTAGGATAATCGGAAGAGAGCCGAATTGAGAGAGGAAGGGAGTTCCAAGTGGACGGGGCAAGAAAGGAGAAACAGGCACCGCCGTGCTTCTTGCGTCTAAACCTAGGAGTGATCAGAAGATTGTGGGCAGAGGATCTGAGGTGTCGAGAAGGAGCATATGGATGCAGACAGAGAGAAATAAAACCAGGGGCAGAAACAAAAAGAGATTTGAAAATGGTGCATCCCAGTTTAAAGATGCAACGTTGCGCAACTGGGAGCCAGTGGAGGGTTTTTAACAGCGGGGTGACGTGTTGGTGTTTGGGCTGCTGGAAAATTAATCTGGCTGCCTGGTTTTGCACCAGTTGGAGTCGTTGGAGGTGGTATGAAGGAATCCCCACGTATAGACAGTTGGCATAGTCTAAACGTGAGGTAACCAGGGCCAAGATGACAAGAGTGAGAGCCTCTGGAGATAGGAACCTTCGGATCTTCCCGATTCTGCGAAGATGGTAAAAGCAGGCCGAGGTAACAGCATTGATATGCAGCTGCATCGAAAGGTCACTGGAAATAGTAACACCTAGGCTCTTCACAGAGTCGACTGGGCAGGGAGGGGGGCCAAGGGCAGGGGGCCAAAAATTGGGAGTCCAAGGTTGTGGGAGCCCACCAATCAAAACCAGCTCTGTCTTGCTAGGATTGAGCATCAGCTGGCTGAAGTTCATCCATTCATAGATGGTAAGCATTGTGGTTTGGAAATTAGAGCAGGAGAGAGGGGAGGGGTCAATGGGAAAAATAAGTTGCAGATCATCTGCATAATTAAAAGTGGTAACAGAGGAGTGATGGAGAGAAACCAGGAGAGGCTGCATATAAAGATTAAACAAAAGAGGGGACAAAGCAGAGCCCTGAGGGACACCACAGGAAAGTGAAATGCGGGGGGCAGAAAAGGAAGACAGGTGTACTGATTGGGTGCGGAGTTGGAGAAAGGACACAATCCAAGACAGGGCCAGGCCCGAGATGCCAGCATTTCTGACACGGTCGACCAAGATGTCATGGTCGACCGTGTCAAAAGCGGCTGAGAGATCGAGTAACACTAGGGCCTGGGCCATGTTCTTATCAGCCCCCTGTCTCAGCGTGTCCATGACCGCTACCACCACTGCCTCCGTAGAATGGGACGGTCTAAAACCAGCCTGTTGATCATCGAGGAAGTGAATTTCCTCGATGAAAGTACTCAGGCAAAGGGTGACGTAGGTTTCCAAGACCTTCCCCAGATAAGGGAGGAGGGAAATAGGTCGATAGTTACCCAGGACCGCAGGGTCGGAGCCGGGTTTTTTAAAAATAGGTACTACCACAGCGCTTTTGAAAGCATTGGGGACAGAGCCTGTAGAGAGTGAGCAATTTAAAAGGTCAAGAGGAGGGCCGGGGCAAGCCATAAAGGCATCTCTTAGGATTTGGGGAGGGCAACAGTCCTTGGGGGAGCCTGAGCCAACAGCCAGGAGTAATGAACGAAAGGCATCCAAGGAGATAGGAGGGAATTCATGCAGGGAGTGAGGGTTCGAAGAAGGAAGGGCGCTAACCTGTGACATGGTGGTAGGGGGGATATTGTTTTTAATCGTGTAGATCTTATCAATAAAAAAAGAATTAAGGGAGTCACACAAAGCTTGTGAAGGTTGAGGCTGAGGTGTTACACGGTCGGGTAAGGAAAGTTCAGCTACAATTGAAAACATTTCTTTTGTCTTGGATGCAGAGTTAATAACTTTCTGGGAATAATGGGCAGATTTGGCCAAAAGAATAGATTTTTTGTAAGATTTTAATAAATCAATGTAAGTAGACTTTAATAAGGGATCATAATTGCGCCTCCAACGGCGCTCAGCCTGTCTAAGAAGGAGTTTGTTGGCCTTCAGTTGGTCGGTAAACCAGCGCTGAGCGTTGTGGGGTTGTTTAGATTTGATGATTTTGACGGGAGCGACCACGTCACTGGCTTGAGACAGCCATTGGCCCACTATGGCTGCTTGAGAATTCAAGTCAGGGTGGTTAGGGGGAAGAGTAGAAGCAAGGGTCGAGTGAAGGAGGGAAATATTGGCGTTCTTCCAATTACGTGCCAAAAAGTCGGAGACTGGTGCGGGGCGGGTGGGTACAGAAAGTTTTAGGGCAAAAGAAATAAAAAAATGATCGGACCAGGTGCAGGGATAAACCAATGGGGAGGTGATATCCAGATTGGTGGTCCATACCTGATCCAAGGAATGGCCCTTGATGTGGGTAGCAACAGAGATATGTTATGAGAGATTTAAGCCAAGTAGCAAACCAGAGAATTCAAGTGAGAGAGAGGATTCAAGGGGGTCTAGTGGCCAATAGTTAAAATCGCCAATGATCAAGATCCTAGCAGAGTTAATGGTCAGCTGCGAAATTAAATCGCTAAACAAGGATGGGAAGGAGGGCATGTTAACAGGGGGACGATACACTAAAACACAAATGAAAGAGCGTTTGGGAGAGGTGAATTTCAACGTAAGAATATCGGAGTTCAATATAGGGGTGGTTGTTAAGGAAGTGAATTGTAGGTTGGAACGAATGATGGCAGCAACTCCACCGCCAGGTCTACCAGAAGTCCTGTTAGAGTGAAGAATATAATAGCCCGAGGGTATAGCGGCCAAGAAGTCCGCATGTAGCCAGGTTTCAACGAGGAGCAGGATGTCAATATTGCCACCCTCGAGAAGTTGGAATACCTCAAGTTGATGTTTCGGGAGGGAGCGGGTATTAGGGTACACTAGTGAGATGGAGCGCATACCAGAGGAACTTGGCGTGATAGACATAGGGGCGGCAGAGTTGGGGGGAAGGATAATAGGAAGAGGAGCCTGGGGGATAATGGGAGAAAGGGGAGCGAATATGCCATATTTCTGAGCGATAGCAAATGTATGAGGAGCAAGAGGGGCGCAGGGAAGAATAGAGCGAAGTTCCTGTGAGGAATAAGTAATGCGTCGAGCAGCATGCATGGCCCCGGGCCTCGGTCGGCCGCGGACGGGCGCAGACGGGCTTGACTTATGCGCGACTTTGGCGCGAAGTCGGCGCTGCCGCTGCGCTCGTCCACTGCGCTCGTCCGCTGCACTTCCTCCAGATTGCCATTTATACCAATCGACGTTAACCACTAGACCGCTCACCTGCACGGTGGAGAGGCAGGGCGGAAGTGGTGCAGAGCCGGAAGTGGCGCTCGTGCAGGGACCCTCCGCGCAAACGGCACACTGCCGGGGCGGACCGGGGTCGAGAGCGAGTAGAGTGAGGTGAGCAGTTTACAACAGGTAACTATTACCAGAAATGACAAGTGCGGGCGCAATGCAACAAAAAGGAAAATCAGGTTAAAAATCCACAGCCAGCTCGTAGTCAGCTGGAATGAAGTTTAAAAATAATCACCGGCAGCGCTGGTACACGCCCGCGGCATGAGCCACGATTGTCAACCTGCGGGGCCAAATGCAGGGCTAGTTATAGACACGAGCTCTGCAACCACTAGACCGCTCACCTGCACGGTGGAGAGGCAGGGCGGAAGTGGTGCAGAGCCGGAAGTGGCGCTCGTGCCGGGACCCTCCGCGCAAACGGCACATTGCCGGGGCGGACCGGGGTCGAGAGCGAGTAGAGTGAGGTGAGCAGTTTACAAGAGGTAACTATTACCAGAAATGACAAGTGCGGGCGCAATGCAACAAAAAGGAAAATCAGGTTAAAAATCCACAGCCAGCTCGTAGTCAGCTGGAATGAAGTTTAAAAATAATCACCGGCAGCGCTGGTACACGCCCGCGGCCAGTAGCCACGATTGTCAACCTGCGGGGCCAAATGCAGGGCAAGTTATAGACACTAGCTCTGCAACCACTAGACCGCTCACCTGCACGGTGGAGAGGCAGGGCGGAAGTGGTGCAGAGCCGGAAGTGGCGCTCGTGCAGGGACCCTCCGCGCAAACGGCACACTGCCGGGGCGGACCGGGGTCGAGAGCGAGTAGAGTGAGGTGAGCAGTTTACAAGAGGTAACTATTACCAGAAATGACAAGTGCGGGCGCAATGCAACAAAAAGGAAAATCAGGTTAAAAATCCACAGCCAGCTCGTAGTCAGCTGGAATGAAGTTTAAAAGTAATCACCGGCAGCGCTGGTACACGCCCGCGGCCAGTAGCCATGATTGTCAACCATGTATCTACAAAGCCAAAATGGGAGGGAAGTCCTTCTCCTAACTCATAGCCAAGACCTTGAACGACCTCCCCCCCCCCCCCCTGCCTCTGGCAAACCCCACACTCCCCCAGTTCAGGAAAGACCTCAAGACCTGGATCTTCAAATTACCTTAGTACACTATAGAGCCTCCCCCTCCCCCCTTTTTAGTGCCTTGAGACCCTCACGGGTGAGTAGCTGTGCTTTACAAAACCCTGACTGATTGATTGATTGATTGGTTGCCATTAAGTTACTTCATAGATCACCAACACCTGGTGTTGGCATCATTCCATTTCACAATGATGATTACACATTTTTCTGCGGCAGGCATTGCCATATCCAATCAACTGTCCTTCCATTTCGGTCAAGCCTCTCAATATGTGCTAAACTTACAAAATAGTAAAATAACACTATCAGTGATTGTTCCACATTACATTGTTTAAGTTATCTTTAGTGATATCTAGTCATGATTTGGTTCCCCATTGCTGTACAATTCCAGTGCCCTGCCTATATATATATTATTTTAATGTGGACAAATGTGTGCAAGACATAGTCTGAATAACAGAAGAGTAGGTTTGGAGTTTAACCCCTTGCATAGTGATGACGAACCCCAGCCGTCATGCACTACGGTGCTCGTGTGCTGATGACGGCTGGGGTTCGTCATGGCCCGCCCCTGTTCATTTGTTTACCGCACAGGGGCGGAATCGGGCCAGCAGTGAAGGGGTTAAGAACACAATTTTCAATTTTGTTTGCTTGGGGTGGATGCTAGCTATAAATGAGGACCAGTGATGGACTTGGTGAAACCTGGGTTGTGGCTACTATCTCTTTTCTTGATAGGGCTCTTCGCTTCGTGTTTGGCTTGGTTGGAAAAAATAAATCTATCTACTTGTATAAACTGTCAGATCGATATTACTGTTTTATGAACTCCAATAGCATTATGTGGTCAACTGACTCAGAAAACAATTAATAGGGGGACTATTCACACTACGTTTTGAAAATAAATGTGCATGCCCAAGATAGTGCATGTCATAGTGGTTTGAGGACATGCTGATCTCAAATGAGTGCTAAAGAAAGTCCTGGTATTAAAAAAGACTCTTTCAAACATCAGATTGCTATGGTAGAGTGTATAAATTCATAATCATTTTAAGATAATGTCAGACTTTTTCTTCCACCCCAAAGGTTGCACTTGCTCCTTACAGATGTGGATAATGGATAGCCAGTCTGAGACCAAACACTATGCATTCAAGCCCTATTCACCACCCTGAGTCACATGGTAGACTATTTAGTGTGTATTTCAAGGCAGCTGCTATAACACAAATAGTACACAGAAAATGAATTTCCACAATAAACAGTGGAAGTAGTCTCAAGAGTCTAACCCTATGTTAAGAAATAAGCAACATATCTAACGCCACCTGTAATAATATACAATGGCTCAATGTAATAACATCACAGGTCGGCACAGCGGACCGCTTCAGAGCTGCCATTGTGCTAATAGTATTTAAAATTGAACTCCATAGAGGATGGTGTGTTGTATGATAGAATAGAGGCTCAGGTAGCAAAACATCCCAGCACCTGTAGGTTACTCACTATAAGCTTCTCCAAACATTACGCCCATTACTGTCATATAAGAAATAAACCCAAATTCTTAGTTGGCTAAAAATCCAGCGTACCCAATTCTAACTTATCAATGTCAAAAAAAGTTAGCCTTCCTGTGGTATTATGTTCTTCCACCTGAAGTGTGAGCTGGGGGTCAGAATAAGCTACAAGACAACTCATTCATAGTAGTGGAGAGAGGGGCAGCCATGGCCGGCAGTGGGAGTACCTGCAGGGCGGTGACGTGGGGAGGGGGAAGGGCAGGGTGGGGGTAGTAATGTATGGACTACGGAGTTTTACAGGTAAGTAAACATTTAAATAAATAAAACTAATTTCGTTAGGGGCACTGCATCGCATTTGGGGATGCAGTGCACTCAACAAAATTCGTTTTATTTATTTAAATGTTTACTTACCTGGGAAGCTCCATAATCCATACATTACTACCCCCCCACCCTGCCCTCCCCCTCCTCACGTCACCGCCCTGCAGGTACTCCCACTGCCGGCCGTGGCTGGAGAGGGGCTGAGGGAGAGAGGTTGGGGGAGAAATGCAAAATATCTTCCCCTTCTCCTGTAGGGCAGGTGACTCAAAATCAAAAAATAGAAATATCTCAGCAACGTCCTGGTCGTGGCCTATAAGTTACAAGTGAATAATTCCACAGCGGGACCTGTCTTCTGGAATAGGGACAATAAGTGTAGCTCAGGTGTGCTGAGATGATGCAGGAGGGCCCTCACATTTAACAAAATGATTTGCTTGCACGGATGTTGCTATTAAAAATACTGTACAGTGCTTAATTTGAGCAGGTGCTTTCAGGTGCTCAGCACCTGCACTTTTTTTACAGGCTACAATTTCTGAACCTGCAGGTGGTAGTCTCAATACTAATTGTTCAATTCAAAATAAAAAGAATAACATACATTGCATGGTGATTGGCTGGTAAATGTTCATAGGCAGGCCGGCATATGCCTGTCCAGGCAGGCATGATTGTGTATCACCACGTTAGTGAAGATGTCATCATGCTGATCACAAATTCAGGAAGTCCTCGACAAACTATGGCTTGCATTCGATTCCACTTGTCGGCTGCACCCTGCCACTGCCTGAGCCTAAACCTCCCATTTGATATTTGTAGCTGGGGGCTGGCTCATGACGGACTTGTGGTGAGGAAGCTGCAAGAGTGCATTTGGAACTTGGGAGTGAGGGCTCTTGAGGAAGAATAAATGAAAGTAAGTGTGGACTTTGCACTTGTTGCGTAGCCAAAGTATCATATCCACCAGTCCTGCATTGCTGCTATCCTCAATGTGCTTAATGCGGCTGTGGCCCAACACAAATTTTGTGCGCCATGGCGTCACCAGTAGAATCTGTGCGCTGCACCCCAGCATGGTAATTGCTGAGCGTGAGTGTGTCCAGTAGGCGCCACAGCCATACTTAACGGTATTGGCACCATTACTGCTAGGGACAATGCCTGTGCTGTAGCAGGCAGGATCACAGCAAGCTGAGCAGTGGATGCTGATACCGTGTCATCCCTGGACCTACTAATTACAGGCAGCACTAGCAGTGACATGACCTGCTGTGCTCAAGCAGCTGCCTGTTCCGCAATAAACCCAGTCATACCACACTGATTAATATAAGCAAAAAAGCATTTTCATTTGGTGTACATTTTGTTTTTGCACTTGGTGTAGGTAAGAAAGTAAAAAATGTCATCTTCCACTTCTTTAGGAATGACAACAGGAAAAAGCAGAGTTCAAAATAGCAGGGACATGTACAGACTGATGACACTAGAATAAGTTTTTTTTGCTTCTTTCAACATATGCTCACTATTTTTTGAGCATACTACCACTGGCCATTTTGCCAAGAGGTACACAAAGGATTTAGGATAGGGTGTGCCTCTTAGGAGGCCCACACCGTCCATCTCCTTGTGCATGGTCCTGAGGAATACCGGGTATTTGCCCTTAAGGTAGAAACATGTTGACCAACTCACCATTACACATATAGAGATGCTTAGGTCGTAACTCCCCTTCCAGTATCTCACTCCTTGTTTTTAACATTGTCCAGTTGCTTTTAAATAAAACTCATTTTTTCAAGTTAAACCAGGACAATTTTTAACATTTATTTTTCTGCACCCACATTCACAACCTGCTCCACTGTACTACAGGTGTCGAAGCACACCCTGGTGACGCTAGACCACTAAGGAGGACCCCGATGATGAAGCATGTCACCACTAGGTGGTGAGTGAGGGGTTTCCTACAAAAGGATTAATCATTCCTCCTTATCATTTTAAGAAACAACCCCCTCCTTTTGGAAAACCTTCAGCTTAACTTTGGGTGATACTCCTCCATTTGTTTTCTATATGATAGACTAGACACCAATCCAGAGTAACACTAACAGCAGGTAGAATAGTGACAGACATCTTCTCAAAATATCGTGAAGAGTTGCAAGCCATCCTTAAAAGTAAGAACCACATCTGCAGAGGAAAATCACAAAATGAACGTCTCATGCCCTTGTGCAATGCAGAGGATAATGCAAAGCTCTCCTCCTGGGACATGAAATAACAAATATTATTTAAGGGGGCATCACCCAAACATGCGGAAAGGATGAAAGTCCCTATCACCCAAACAAAAGATTCACTGAGAAAGAGCTTCCCGCTGTGAAAAAGGTTGTGATCATAATAACTGAAAATGTGGGGTCTTAAAGCAGACTTCTTACCCTCAGTTCTGCTGATCTTCACTGTGGCTATTTTGGATATTAATGTACTGACTTCTGGCAGCACCCTATTTTCTATCTTTATCTTGGCCATGAACCACATCCTCGGATTGCTGAGCACTTGCTCTTTCTCCAGTTAGCTGAATTGTGTCTTGTTTTTTTGTCTGTGCTATTTTTGGGGTAGTACATGTGACTGACTTTGGTGTCTCTTGTTGAGCATGTCCCGGTCCGTGGCCAGTAATAGAAATGTATACTTATTAGATCTAATTCTACCTGCAGTAAATGGTGCATTCAATTCTTACACCTGGCTCAACTGGTGACTTTGGATACATAGGATGAAGCTGACAACGTGGCAGAACCAAATAATGAAATTTACTTACAAAATAACATATGCTGCAACTAGAAGTGTTCGCAGAATAAGACATTCGTGCATCCTATGCTATATAAATGCTATCTTCAGAAATAACAGATGCTGGAACCAGAGGTTTTGGCAGAATAAGACATTTGTGCATCCTATGCTATATAAATGCTATCACCATCATCCTCATGCGCTTGGTTGGATTAAGTCCTTCCTGTCTGATAGATGCTTCCAAGTCAGGATGGGAGAATGCTATTCGAGGGAGATCGAGTTGGGCCAGGGCGTACCTCAGGGTTCGTCCCTGAGCCCGACTTTATTCAATATCTACGTCTCCCCGTTAGCAGCCATCGCGGAGGGCCACGGTCTCCACCTGGTGTCCTACGCCGACGACACGCAGTTGGTCGTCTCCCTATCTCGTTCCCCCGGCCTTGCGGCGGACATCTTCAGGAACTGCATGCAAGATCTTGCAGCCTGGATGTCCGCACACTGTTTAAAACTGAACGGCAGCAAGACCGAGGTGATCGTGGTGGGGGGCGGGCCTTCTGCGTGGTCGCCTGCGTGGTGGCCACCCTGCCTAGGTGAGGCCCCCACTCCCAGCCTGGAGGCCAAGAATCTTGGCATGTGGCTTGATAAGGACCTTGCCTTTGGCCCGCAGGTTGGCCGGGTGACAGGGGTGTGTTTCGGTGTCTTGAGAACTTTGAGGAAGGTTCTAGATCTGCTTCCCATCTCGGCTCGTAGGACGCTGGTGCACGCCCTGGTCACCTCGCGCCTAGACTATGGTAACCTGCTTTATTTGGGGGCTTCAAGCAGGGTCATGGGGCGCCTTCAGGTGCTCCAAAATGCTGCAGCACGGCTCGTGCTAAGACTCCCGAGAAGGTCTCCCTCTAAACCCGCTCTCCAAGCTCTCCATTGGCTTCCGATGGAGAAGAGAGTTGAGTTTAAGGCCCTCTCAACGTGCCATCGCATTCTGAGCGGCAAAGCCCCTGTGCCACTTCAGAGTTTGGTGTCCCACTATGAGCCTACCCGCAATTTACGGTCCTCTCAGACGGGACTACTTGTGGTGCCCAGAGTTAGGAAGGCGCGGATGGGGGGGAGATCTTTCAGATACCTTGCTCCCAAGTGCTGGAATGTCTTGCCCCCAGACTTGCGTCTTGAGCCATCAGAGGCCCTGTTTAGGAAAAAATTAAAAACTTACCTTTTTAGCAGGTAGCTCCTGGGGGAGGGGGGGATGGCAACTGCTCACTTATCATAGCGCGGGGACACGCCTTCTGGCGTCACCAGGCGCTTTAAAAATGTCCAAATAAATAAATAAATAAATAAAAGGATAAAACCATGATAATGTGGCATGACCGAAGCAACAGAATCTAAGATTTCTCAACTTAACAAAGTGAGTAAGCGATTTAAGCGAAAAGAGGATCCCGAAACAGTGATGTGGTAGATCATGACATGTAAATGTAGATATTTGGTTGAATTCTAGAGCCAATAAAGATCTAGTTAACGAATTCTGCATAATGATTTTGCATCAGCATGACTGAGCGTGCTGACCTCGCATGTATTTTATTAGGTATGAGAACCTTTTGGGATTCTGGTATTTCTTTTATTTGTGCTATGTGGGCATTCTCTTCTTCAATATCTCTGCTTTGTGCATGGTTAATTTGGATGCTGTTGTTTAAACAAACATATTTTTTTAAATGTTTACATCTGTTAACAATAACTTTGGGAAAAAAAACAGATAGTGTTTAACACAAGTTGTTGTTTTGTTGGGTTCCCAAAGCTAACAACAGTTGCCTTTCATTCCCTGAAGTACTTATCTGGGGCAGTAAACCTCTGTCTCATCTTCTAGCCCTACAGCTTCTATGTTAAGGTAGTCCCTGGCCACCTTTGTGAATAGTGTAGAGGAAACGGCGCACGTTGTTGGGTACCTGGGTGAGGATATCAGGATGTTTGGGCCATACCAAGTGGGACACCATCATGGCACGTGTCAAACAAACTGGAGTTGATTGAATTAGTTAACATCAAAGGATGCATAAGCCTCTTTGTACAGGAGATGGTATTTTCAATTGAATATGTCGGGGCTTCATTGATCTTGTACCACGCAGTGCGATGCAAGCGCGACATCAACCCCAAAATGCGAGTTTTGAAGCCACACAAAACCACCTTGCATGGCCTTGAGTGGCTTTTTAAATCTGTAGTAATACAACACACCATACATCGCTGTGTTGCGTTACTTTGCCCTGGGAAGGTGTTCCATTGGCGTTGCGTGGGTCTTCCCACGCAACTCCCATGGATTTTGATGCATTCCCAGATTTACCATTGCTGGTAGACCTGGGAAAGCTCCAAAAAGATACACTTTCTCAAGTGAGGCATAACGAGGAGAAATATCTTTATTTCTCCTCGTTACTTCCTCTTTCTATGTGTGCTGCATTCTGCAGCACACATAGAAAGAGGAATATGCCTCTATGGGGTGCTTTTGTGCAGGAATGTGCTCCTTCCTGCGCAAAAAACAATCCTGCATGCAACTGAGGCATCCTTACACCATGGTGCAAGGTGCCTGCATTAGCGCTATACAGCCAAATGGCACCAGGCAATTCTTACCCTTTCATAGTCACGCACCGCAACGCAGCAGGGTGATTTCCTGCGCTGCGTGATTTATAAATAAATATGACCCTGACTATCAACTTCCCCAGCCACCAACCATGAATGCCTAAGTGGAGGTTCACAGCAACTCATAGAGCTCGGAGTAATATCTGGTACCTGTAGTACCCAACAGAACAATAAGGTTCTATTACAATGCTGGGTTTTCTCGAGTTCCTCGGGTATAGTGAACTGCTCTGACAATGCTTCAGACAGCCCAGACAAAAGTGCAGCTGTGCACACATGGACAGCCCACAAGACCTTAAACGTCAGTCTAGTGGCAGATACACTATGCAACCAGTAGTAGCACAGCAGCTCATTTCAAGTTAGAAAACAATCGTTCTGGAAGAGTTCAGCCATTTAACAGCTCAACTGGTTTTGTACATGCCACAGGAATCTGAGGCGGTCTTAAGGTAGTATGTTACATTAATGAGATAACATGAAATAAATAGGGTAGCATTTTGGTAGTGCCCCTGCAGCCTTTCATCCTCGGTGATGGATGAAATGAGGAGCACTGAAAAGTGTAACATGATTGCTCAATACTTTAGCGTCAAGATGCACTTTAGTTTCAACGTGCACTATGTTAAGGGTCATTAGGATTATTGCGTATTTTATCAAAAAAGGGTGTGCGTCTAATTTCTTAATATTCTCTTGATCCTTACATGAAAACAAATGGGTCGTGTAAGGATAGGTGCTGGCGGCGCGCGGTAGGAGGCACTTGCGCCGAGTTCTTAGTCCCCAGGCCGAGGATACCTACACCGCTCGTCTCCTCAGGTTTCACCGGGAAGCTTCCGCTGTTTGTTATTCAGTATCTGCGCTCGCACGAGGTTTCAAACCTCTCAGATTAAAGTCCCCCCCCATCCCTCCCGCGCTCTGGTTGGACCAGATGCGAGCCAGACAGGAAACCACAATCAGGGTCTTCCCCTGCTGCTTCACACTGCAGTGACCCCAAACCGTGACCTACCGGGACCACCCTTCTTTGGGGTGAGCCGGAGTTCACGCACAAGCCCTTCCCTGGAATGTCGTGCACAGCTGGGAGGCAAGTTATTCAGTGCGCAGCTCGGTGCTTTTGTGGTGTATCAGTCCGCGATTGAGAGCGGCGCTGCAACTGGCTAATGATACTCCGCATGCGTATATAGCTCTTGCAGCGTCGTACCACAGTAGATCATGGTAAACATACCACTGCGGGTCGACCAATTAGTTCTGAATAAGAATATCTCATTCGACACCCCTGGACAGATGAAAGTCTGTGTCAAGTGGTCCAGTTTCCATGTCACTCACGATTCTAACATGTGGCAAAAAAAACTTCTGCGCAGCACATACAACCCTTGAGATATTTTATGAAGTAAAAGTAAGTGGATATCGCATTGCAACAGATGTCGTTTGCCATGTCTGGGTGGAAATCTATCATCAGCATGTCTATGTCTCCATATTGTGGTGCAGTCTACAAAGTGTGCATGTTAAAGCCGGGTCCACCCACCTCGAAGTTACCTGCCGCAGGGTGGAGTGGAGTAGAGATTGAGAGACGAGTCAGGATTGAAAATAAGGCACTCTCTTTGCTTGTGACACTAGGGCGAATCCGGTCCTGGATTGCTTGTGTTCCAGTTCGGTGTGGACCTGGCTGGACTGTTCCTATTGGAGCAGGGTCAAGACTGATTTGCATATACCTGGGTCCAAACTGAGGTGACATGTTGCGCAAAATACTATTCATGGTAAAAACATCCCCTCACACCTAGGGGTGTGTGAGGCCATCTCCTATATTTTTTTTATAAATAACCTCCAGTTCCTGCTCATAGAAATTGGGACTTCAGGATCATCCTAGATTGGGTCATTGCCCACACATTAGGTTGGGTGGTCCTATCATATGAGAACCTACTGAAGGGGCACATTTCTTTTTTGTGTTGCTTGATTCGGTAAAGAGAGAGCAAAGGTGTACCACTATAATGAATTTCTCCTTCCCCAGCCCTTCATTGGATAGGGCATTGTGTGTTGCTGCGACACAATAAGTATGCAAAACAGTGAGTAGTTCTCGCGTATTAGATCCTATAGAAAGGGCACGTTTGTTTTTGGTGTTTCTTATATATTGTGTCAGACATGGGTCCCATGCACACTGTGCCACTGTAACCATGCTGTACCTGGCTGATGAACCCATAACTAGGGCGAAACCAGTCCTGGGTTGCTTGTGTTCCTTTTCGTGAGGACCTGGCATGGCAATTCAGGCTGACTGTTCCTATTGGACCCGGATTGAGACTAGTTTACCTACAGCTGGGTCCAAACTGAGGTGTGCAAAATAATGATGGTTTGGGACTGGGCCAGAGTGATTGACAGTGGCTGAGATTAATGTAAGCATTCCACCCATCACTGTTTTGTGTATCTGTTTTACCTTAGTCATCCTTTCATCCCTTGAACAATGAGATACAATTTCTGTGTGTTTTTTGTCAGTAACACAGTTTTAGTACAATTTGAAAATTCAACTTTTACTACTGGCATTTCGTATATATATAGATTCCTCTTGGAATTAACAGAAAAAAGAACACATTATTTAAAACCTCACCTAAGATTGATGATAAAGTGCCTAATTTATATATAGGTAGGTGACCTGTTTCCCTTGCAGGGAGCGAGAGTAAATTCCTCTGTTAACCTGAGGGAGGTGCCGTCCGCAATATTTAGACATGTTCGCCAAGCTGGCGGTCATTTCTGTAGCATTGGCAGGAACTACAGTTGCAGCGGCTTCTTTCAGTGCTGTTTATAGTTTGGTGCAGGGATCTGTCTACATGACGGAGCCTTACACCAAACTATTTTATTTTTTATTTTCAAAAAGAAAATCCTGTTTTGGGATTTTCTTTTTGATAATAAAAAAAAATTAATGGATCAGCCTCCGCCCGCTCAGCCTGCCTACCATCAGCTGCCACTCCACACACAGGACAGGCACCAAATATTCCATGATGTCATCAGACATTCCAAGACCTATATCAGCGGGGCAGCAGGGAAGTCACACAAGCCAACTATAACACCCACTTCTTCCTCTTAGGATATGGGTAGGCAATCCATTGAGAATAAGGCACAACTTCACCCTTTGCTCTTTTGGTTGTGCCTGAAACAAACCTCCGAGCTTTCACATTATGCAGCTGCGGCCGATGAAGTTTGCAAACTCTTACATTTTAACAAAATCTGGTGGTTTACCAAAGTTAGATCCCTACTCGCAGTAATAGGTTTGGGGAGTTATTGGAACGCTAATGAACCTTGATCTTTACCTAGTAAAAGGCTGCTTAAATTGCAATATTGGAACTGGGTGGCTCAGACTAATGCTACACAGACACACAATGGTCGCCTCACAACTGAATTTATGGACTCCAAAACCCATAGTGGACACGAGCATTACTCAGAGGCCATTACAATTCCACAGGATAGAATGCTCTATATCCAATTCAGATTTGGATCACTTCCTGTGAACTCCTTCACAGCTGAGTGGAGTCGACCCATATCAGGACAGCTACATTGCCCTGGTTGCGCCAAGTACACTGAGACAATCGCACACATTTTTTTGTCTGCCCATTGTATACCTCCCTGAGACGCAAATGATTGGCACCCATTTGTAGGCTGCTGGGAACACAATGTGAGCAGGAAGCACTGCGTATTTTAAAATCGGCTTCAAGAACACTTGTTGCCTGTGCAGTAGCTAATTTTCTCTGAAAAATGTGGATACTCGGAAGGCACACACTTAAGAAGTGATAATGTTTTCCTGAGCATTCTTCTTTTCCAACTTCTTAACTCACTACTCGACAACACACCACCAACATTAGGATTTTAAAATTGCTTGTGGTCCAATCTTTTTATTGTGATTCTATAGTGGGACCTTTATTGCATTTTAGCAAGGTCTTCCCCTTGGTGGAAGAGATGCCACACAATGCTGGATAATTTGGAGGACTTAAATATAGTCCACCACTGCAGGTGCCAAATATCTATACAATCTGACTGCTTCGTTACATCTAATTAAGATATTGAGATATGGGATGACAATAAAAATACCCATCCCAACCGTTCTCTCCACTTCTCTCTCCCTCCAACCATGCCAGATCAGGACAACAATATATAAAATCTCAGATTGGACAACCCAGTGCAGTAATCAGCTAAGCAGACTGCATCATATGAAATACCTTACAGGAACCTGCAAAGCTGTTCAAAGCTATAAGCATGCAAAAAAACATAAAGCTACGCCTCTGCCTGTCGCACTTCATCATTTGACACACAGCTATGCACTGAGTTCCATAACACAATAACCGCAACTCTGTAGTCATCGCGCATGACATAGAAACTCTTCCCACATAGGATCAAAACAAAGACAACACTCTACAAACCATACACTCTACACAGTATAGCATGCTAGTCATGTATGTCAGTACTTCAGCATCTCACATAGGGGTAGTAAGTGCTATATAAATACTGCAATTCAATAGAACAGAATACACTACAATACAATATATTTTCTTTTTCGAATTGCACTCCATGGGAGTGCAACATTTTACAGTCCTTTCAGATTTTTTAAAGCGTCCAACAGCTGCGATTTGCTGCCGGACAACTCCACAGTGCAAAAAAAGACTTTTGTACAACTAAAATTAGTTTTTTTAATTTACCGATCCAAATGGTGTCCATCATCTTGTATCAGTAAATAAACAAACAAAAAACTGTCCTGTGTCGTTGCACAGGTGTGTGCAGCATGATTTATTTTTCTGATGGTACACAGAATCAGCAATAAACATTTTACAAAGCCAATAGTTTCAAAAGGCGAGACCTACTGTCTTTGCTTGTTTGTTTTTCTAGTATGATTCAATAAAGTTAATGCTACAAAAAGGAGGAATAGAAAAGCAACTGGAGAGTTGTTGGATGACGTTGGAGTTTGAGAGGCTGGAAAAACAGACTTATTTTCTCATTTCAGACCTCGCACTTCGAAGAAGACAAGAACAAAACAGCTTTCACAAGAAGCCTTGGTTTAGTTGGATTTTGCGGAGTTCTGCTATGTGGATCTCCGCAAAGTGCCCAAAAAACTAAGCTGCGCTATGCAGAGTTTTGCAAGCGACAGTCAGAGTGCGGTATGTTTCTCTGCTTGCTCTGACTTTTAGTACTAGGAGTTTGTCCAGCTCTGTAAAATCAACTTCAATGGCACAACTCGTCGGACCAGAGGGCGCTGCTTCTTTCTGACGCTCATATAGATATTCTACTCAAGCAGCAGCTTCCTCAACATGAGCGGCAGATTTCTTAATGTGAGCAGTCATGGCCTACCGCAACCTCCCGTATTGAGAAATCTCGCTAGGGGGAGGTCTAGCAAGCGATTTTTCTCGCTCACCAACTTAGCAAGCTGTGCACGAGAAAAATCTCTGCTATGCGTCACTTCGCAGAGTTTTGCGGAGTTTTTCACAGAGCGCAGAGTGTGTAAAACTCCATGAACTTCGCCAGTAAAGCCTGATTCTTCACCCACCCCTAAAGAAGACTTAAATGGTTTTTCAGAGATCAGCCACCTCCTGAAGATTATCAAGGCTGCAGTCATTGGGCCTGGATGCTGTCTTCAGGTCCGCAACTTGGCAGAGACATCACATCTGTTGAGGCCATGAGGCTTTCATCGTCCTCCGTCAGGCCTCATTTTAATATCTGAAGCTTGGTTTAGTATCAGTTATTTGGAAAAAACATCACTTTATAGATTCCAATTCCTTCTATCTCTTTGAGATGCTCTTCTGTTTTATGGACGTGTAAGACATAATTTAAAAAAATTTCATTTTATTTTATGAATCTTAAAGTTCATTTGTTTTTTTGTTAAGTCTAGGGCATGTTTTGTTTTGAACACTTTTTTTCTGGTTGAATAGCAAAGCGATGACGTACCTACAGCAGATATCAGTGGATAATTTACATGCCATGGACTTCAACTCTTAGTTCCTCAAAGGCCAATATGGTAGCATTTAATTGAATTTATTGTTTCAATTCAGGACAAAGTATTTTTGGCGGAACATATTCTCGATACCTATCCAATAGATTTGCACCTGAACTTTGCTGCGTCCCAGGATGGAGGCCGAAAGTATAAGGCACTGTCAGTAGACCGGTGGCTAGAAAACAGCATCACGTGGCAGCAACAATAGGGGAACAACCATGCAAGCAGTAGAGCCACTAATACCATCATGCTTAGAATACCCCTAATACCACTTTGCTACATTAAAGGATTCTACAAAATTTCTATTACTGAAGGATGGGGTCAAGCCTGTGAGCAGTCTCCAACAAGCCAGGATTCCAGAAACTCCAGAGCGAAAAAGCTTTTAACAACAAGTAGCAGTATTGCTTTTACTATGGTAGGAAAAGACCCAGAAGAGAGGGAACCACTAGTGCCCTGGAAAGACTTATCACAAACAGGGCCGACTTTTGGCATGGGCGAGCTGGGCCCAGGATGCTAAATTTAGAGGGGCTCACTGACCTGTCCGCATGAAGGTTGGGCATGCACCAGTTTCCCTCTGGCCGGGCTCCGGTTATTCTTCCTAAACTGCTTTTAATCTTCTTTTCTTGTAATATGTTGCAGGCACTGTGTTAAGCACCTACTAACACCTACAATTCCTCTCCCATCTCCCTCTCATTCACCTGCCTCCCCACATATTCACACCCTATCACTCCACCATCACCTTGTCACTAGTATGAAGGAGGTAAGATGTGGGCAATTAAGATGGGGTTGTGGAGGCACAGAAATGTTTGTGTCCAGAGACAGTTTCTGCATGAAGTAACAACTGGCCTGTGCATAGAAATGGGACCACCTGTTGCTTGTTTTTAAATTTTTGGGCACATTTATATAGCTTGAACTTAACTTGAAGGTACTTAATCCCTTTACATGAGCAACAGTTACATTACAAAAGGGCACAATATGTTTTTTGCGGGCACAGGAATAGTAAGTTATTTACCCAAATTCACAGGATATTGAGCTGACGCTGAGACTCCAACCTGGTTCAACCAGCTCCAAAGTAGGCAGCTCTGGCTATTACGCCACAACCTCTTCCTTTAGTAACCAGCAGCAGCCTGAGTGCCAAATATCTGTCCACCCAGGATGCTATCTGAGCAAAGGCCAGTTCTGATCACAGCAGACCACTATCCTTTTCGAAATTCTAGAAGAAGTACTTGACACATCAGCTGAAATGACCATGGTGTGCCTCAAGTTATGGGCTCAAGACCCTCCTGTCCTAACACTGTGACCAGGAAATCGCCATAAGCTCCTCCTCTGTATTTATTTTAATGGTCAAACTTTGGCCAGCTCAAGAGGCTTATTGGCTAGTGTCATGCAAGTCTGCAACTTGAAATTTACAAGGCCTACCGAGTTGTTTATCTCAGACAATTGATTGTGCATACATAGCCAAAAGCCATAGAGCACTGTGCAACACCAAAGGGAAGGATACAAGTGATTTGAAAGAGGCCGGTTTGTGGACTCTTACTGGTAATGTGCAGGAGAGACTGCAGTAAAATTTGGAGAGGCAGTTCAACTAGCCACTCTGCATTATGCTGCAGGTGGTGCCCAGTATGCCTTTGGAGGTAGGCAGGGAGGTATGTGACTGCATTCTCTAAATGAATGGGAGGTTTGAGGCTTTCCTGATGCCCTGTGTGCCTACTTCCTAAGGATAAACTTGGGAAAACACTATACATTGCTTCTAACTGGAGCAGGTAGGGCCTCATTATGAGTATGCCATTAATTCTGATAGGTCCAGTAACGTGAGATAGCATTTTGATTAGAAGATATATATTTAGGGGCATATCTGTAAAAAAAACACACAGTGCAGCAAGCCACCTTGCTGTGTTTGTGCTGGGTGATAGGGAAATGGCAGGAATGTGCCATGGTTAGCATTATATGACGCATTCTGTTCCTTTCCCTGTGCTGGCACACAATGTTCTGCCTAGCGCCAATGCACGCACCCTTGCACCATGGTGCAAGGTTGCCAGCCTTGTAAGCAGGACTGTTTTTGTGCAGGAAAGGACACCTTCCTGCACTAAAACAATCCTCAGAGGCACTTTTTCTCTTTCTATGTGTGCTGCAGAATGCAGCATAAACAGAAAGAGGACGCAACAAAGAGAAATAAAGATATTTCTCCTAGTTACTCCTCACCTGGGGAGGCGTAGCATTTCAACACATTCCCAGATCTACCAGTAATGTGCCATAGTCCATGGATGGATGTGTGGGAACACCCATGCTCTACCCATGGAACGTCTCCCTGGGGCAGAGTTAGCAATGCAGTGATTTGCACTGCATTACTTTGGATTTATCAAGCCAAGCAATGTCGCCTTGCATGGCTTGATAAAACTTACTTAGTAGTTGCATCGCCCTTACACCCATTGCGTTGCACAAGGGCGATGTACCTACTTGATAAACTTACTACCTACCGGTAAATTCCTGCTATCTTACTGCTTTTAAAGCCTGTGCAGGTTGTGGTAAATTGTTGCCCACCTGAAATGATTAAAGTATGAAAGGCAGCTGCAATACATTCTGAACGAGGGGGGATAAAGGCATCCATAAAAGCCATTCAGTGGCTTCTACACACTGTGATCGGCCAATCAGAGGCTAGTGGGAGGGGCTACTACATGTTTGGCATTGCCCTCCTCTTTTCTGTCTCGTGAAAACCCTGTGACTAATCGAGTGTGAGCCCCATGGACTAAAAATCAAGCAGGTGCATTTCTGCTGGTGGATATGGCACTTGCAGCAGATATCGTCCTCCAGAAACATTGGCAGACAGCAGACATGCAAGATAATGTGCAGTATAAGTGACAAGAGTGGCCTTTCTGTTTCAACTTTGTGGATGTCTTGAATAAAATAATATCTCGAAAAATATTTTCTCAGATCAAAAAACTCCTGCCGTATCATCATTATACTAATAGCGATTTTTTAATTCTAAAAATATCATACTTTTTTTACCACACTATGTTGGCAAGTATACACTAGGCCTGGGCAGTAAATTCCGTTCCTCTCACGGAATTTGCGTAATTTGGGTAATTTTGCGTTCCGAGGAGAACGCGGAATTGCCAAAAATTCTGCGATTTCGCAGAATTTTTTGCTTGTTCACGCTTTTCAAAATGCATGTATGCAAGATATTTCCCCCCGAGCAGGCAAACAGCATTTAGGAACAGGAAAAAAGCATCGCAAACGGGTGGAAGATTTTTTACCGTTTCGCAGGGCTTTGCGTAGCGCGACAACACAAATTCTGCCCACCCCTAGTATGCACAATAGATTAATATATTTAAGCATGTGTTATGTGGCTACCACATTTGGATGCATTTATTCAGTAATGGTTGCTCTGCTGAAAACATTAAGGATCGCATCACTTAAGGTGAGTGCCAGAAGTGCTAATTTAAAGTTTGGTATCTGCCACAGGTTGGGTTGGCAGGACTTAAATAGTTCAAATAGCAGGATTTTACCATCTTAGTTGGTAGTAAATACTTGTTTTGAACTTGTGGGCTCATTTAAAGCACAGCAGAAAGTATACTCTGTCACAAAGGAAACAGAGCATCCTTTCCGCCAGACAGAAGGTCTACCCGCCTCATTTAGAGTCAAGCAATTTTATTAACTTACCCCCGGATTGTGCTCCCTATGTAATCGTACTGGCTAACGTCCCGACCCAAAACCCGGATGCAGCCGACTCACATGAGGAATCACATGATTCTCTTAAAAATAAAGTGGTAGCTTGGTTGAGCTCAAACTGTGGTTTTCCTACAAAATTTGCCGGAGAAATTATCACGACCAGGAGGGTAAACTGGATTGGTCCCACACGAAAAAACTGTAGAGGGGACTGCGTGGTAGTAAACTTTAAATATCCACAACATGTGGCCACAGTCTTATTACGGGCAGCATCGATGATGAATGATGGTAACAGCATCCAAGTGCGCCCTTTGGGATATTTTTACAATCATCTTACTGTTGCCTCTACTCCTAGACAAGGATTGAGTCCCTTTACTCCATTTGGGCCCAGGTCTACGTCTCAAAGTCAGGGACCAGGAAGGGATCATTTTTTCAGATTTGGGCCCCCCATTTTAACACATAACAGGTTTGACGCACTCTCAGGACTCGAGTTGTGCGACTGACGGGGGGCCGGAGAGGGTATAGTTGATGAAGTTATAGTGGAATTTACCCCTATGACTCCTGTACCTTCTTCTGCTGTTGATGGTAATAATCCGGCTGTGGTCATTCCTGGCAAAGGGGAAACTGTAAGGTTGTTAAGCTGGAACATTGCCGGTTTACGGTCTAAGAAGGGAGACCCCAACTGGACAAATTTCATAAAGCTTTATGACATTATCGCCATGCAAGAGACCTGGGACACGGATTGTGATTACTGGATGGATGGCTTTACTTCTTTTTTTGTACCTGCCCTGCCTTCCGCAGCAGGTCGGAATATAGGGGGCCTCTTGACGTTGGTCTCTGTGAATGTAAAGGGCAAAATTACAGAGATTGATTGTGCCACGCATCATTTTCTTATCGTAGAGATAACCATGGATGATGGTTGTAAAATGCTTCTTGTAAACTGTTACAATTCACCGCATGGCTACCCTGCAAATGTGCACTTAGTATGGTTAACAGATTTTTTAAATTCATATAAGGAACAGCAAACCACTTATTGTCATTTTATTTTGATGGGTGATTTTAATGTACACTTATGTTTAAATTGTGCTCTAACGGATGCAGATGGGCCGGATAGTGTTTCCCCCCCTCATTTCGAACATACTCAGAAGGGACAGGTTCTTGAAAATTTATTAATTGGAAATGATCTGTATGAGGCGGAGTTTTATGACAATAGTACATGGGTTGCCACATACACGGGAAGGGACTGTGATTCGATAATTGATTTCATTTTTTTATCATCAGGTCTCCTTAAATATGTGATCTCCTACAATTCTGTTGCTATGCCGTTGAGTGATCATAACCCCGTGGGGATGGAGCTAGCAAACGGTTTTTCGCTGCTAAAAACATCTGTTATCCCCCAGGCTACAATGCCACTTAAGGTTAAAGACCAGGGGAGAAGGATCAAATGGGGAAAGGTAGTTCCTGATGACTTTTTCCTAAACTTAACATCTATGGCTGCTGAAGATTTGAATGTTTGTGCCAATCCCCACTCTAGGAGCGAGGATGTTTTATCTTCCTTTGAAGGTATTTGTCGGACAGTGGCCATAAATTTAACAGCTAAAGGCCAGGGAGGTAAAAATAAACCGGTGACGGGCTGGTTTGATAACAACTGTAGTAAAGCCCATAACCTCCTTAAAAAAGCACTTAATACTCGTCCGAGGGACAAAGCCCTAGTAGTGCGGCTTAGAAAGGATTATACTAGGGCAATTAAAACTCGTAAAAATGAATTAAAGAGTGATGCCTGGGCCGAGCTCATGGATAAAGCCACCTTAAAAAAACAGCGCTAAGTTTTGGTCAATTATCAATACCCCCCTGTTTTCCTGTGACCAAAATACTGTGCTGGAACTTAACATTTCCGAGGTAGATTGGCTTAGCCACTTCGAAAAAATCTACGGTAGCAACATGGAGCAGGAACCCTTTGTAGTCCCTGCGTCCGATCTCCCCTTGGCGCCTGTTAGTTTTGATATAGCTGAAGTGATCAGGGCAATAGAGGGCACTGCGGGCCGAAAGGCCCCGGGCCCTGATGGGGTCCCAGCTGATATGTTCAAGGCTAACCCGTTGTACTGGGCTAACATCTAACCAAAGTCTTTAATGCATCAGCAGTAGTAGGATTCCCTAATTCCTGGTCCTCAGCTACTATAATCCCAGTGTTCAAAAAATGTCAGAGGGGAGACCCTAGACCCATATCACTGCTGGACTCCTCAGTAAAAATTCTAGGGAAGGTTGTCCTGGCGAGAATAGCATCTTGGGCCAAAGGGAATAATATTCTGTCCGAGGCACAATATGGCTTCAGGTCGGGGAGGAGTACAGAGGACCAATGTCTTAATCTTCATCTTATAATTTCCAAATATACGAGGGCAAAAGGGGGATCGATATTTTTAGGCTTCATGGACCTATCCACAGCCTTTGATCTACTCAATAGATCAAGGCTGTGGACTATGCTCCTGAAGTTGGGCCTTGATCGCTCCTTGGTACATTTCCTAGCAGAGCTCCATAAAGACCTGAAAGCCTGCATTAGAATGTCAACAGAGGGGAAATGTACGGCAAGTTTTAGATCAAGTAGAGGGGTTCGCCAGGGCTGCATCCTGGCCCCAATGTTATTCACGTTATATGTGAATTCACTGGAGGATGACTTAACAGCTGTCACTCAGGATATCCCGAGCATGGGGGGTGCACCAATCCCGGTGCTCCTCTATGACGATGATGCGGTGTTAATAGCCAGGACCCCAATTGCCCTGCAAAAGCTACTTGATTCTTTTGGAAATTTCATGTCCAGTGTTGACCTGGTGATCAATAGCAGTAAATCCCATACAATGTCAGTAGGCTGCTCTAAAAATAAAGAAAACACCTTCTTCTGTGATGGCGAGGTTATCTCTAGCGTTAAGGTTTTCACCTACTTGGGTGTAATCTTTGAACAAAGGGGTACTTGGACACCGCAGTTAACATCTAAAGCAAACGCGGTGAGAAGTTCAGCCTCCGCAATTTTGGGGTTCGCAAAGAGATTAGGGGGAAAACCCATAGAGGCTATCTTGGCCATTTATAAAGCCAAGACTGCCGCTATTGCTAGATATGGGGCTGCAATTTGGGGTTTTGTAAAATCTGACCGCATCCAAACAGAGGAGAATAAATTTCTACGGTCGTTGCTGGGCCTACCTCAGTCAACTGCAACTTATTCCCTACACCTTGAGCTAGGTCTTGGTTACATTCTAGACACAATAAATCTAGCCCCGCTCCTGATGTGGATCAAGCTCTGGCTAAATCCGAACCTTAGCCTTAATCACAAGATCATAAAAGATTGTCTTAAATTAGACCACAGGAGGGAAATCAAGTAGCTGTCCTATGTAGATTACTTGGCTGTGAAGCTAGGACGCCCTGAAATCTTTGACAGTCCAGAATCCCTGTGTAAAGCAGACCTAATGTGGGTGAAGACTAATTTTATAAGGCTTTGTGTTGCCGAGCGTGAAACGGTCGAGCTATGCAAACCATCTGTGAGGGTGCATGTAATGATAACTACATCCCTTGAGCTGGCTCCTTATTTGTCAGTGGTTACAAATTTCTTCCACAGATGGCTACTGACCAAGTTCCGTTTCAACCAAATTTAAATGGTCCTTTGGGACGAGAAAGACTGGTGTAGGCTTGAGGAGTCGACCCCATGCAAATGTGATGGTCTTTCCACCCAGGACACTGCACATTTCCTGTTTTTCTGCTCTTTTTATTGTGAACCCCGGAATCGATACTTAAAACAATTACTGAAGGAGATGAGATTTACTCAGTACAAGCCCGCAATGTTATATTTACAGATGATGGATTCTCCTGTAGCTATGTACTGTACCGCCAGTTTTCTGGCTGCATCTGTAAGAAGTAAGAGATTGAGATTAAGATTGGATTCTTAAATTTTGAAAGATAATCAATTTCTGCTTTATGTATTTGATTAGTGTACTGTTGGGCTCAAACGGATATGAAATCGTGTATTTACCCTTTTAAACTGTGTTTTAACTTTTGCCATGTTTAATACTGTATTAATTGATTTGTAAAAATGTATTAACCGTTTTATAAATGTCTAGCATACTTTTATGATTTTAACTAATCGAATAAAGTGGTTTTGACTGACTGACTAGAGTCAAGCAACCTTCAGTATTTTCAGAAGCAGAGATAGTCTGTCCCTGCTGCCGATATACACCTCAACCCAATGGAATAAGGGCCATCAGAGGTTTTGCCATTTGACTGCTCACCCAATTTATAGTGGGCGGTCAAATGGTCACTTTTCCCTACCCATCACCAACAAGTAAAACCTGACTGTAAGGGACCCAACGCCATGGGGCAAATGTCCCATAGGGAGTCATTGCGCTTATTATTTTCAAAAACAAGTTCCACTTTGGGATATTGTTTTTGACAAAAAAATGTAATGGTTGCCATATGGCTGCAAAATTGTTGATGGAACTGGCTATTAAACTTTCAATTCACTGACAAGAACCGCCATTAGAGCAGTAAACTCAGAGATGGCTGTAGGGGCAGAAGACACCTCTAAATTCATTTGAAGTGTACGTCATCAGAGCGAAAGAGTACGTTACTCCGTCGCCCTGACATGTTAATTGCGGTCCACTGAACTCTAAATCAGGCCCTAGTTCTTTAAAGTAAAGAGTTGTTTTTAACTGGAGAGTTAGCACCATTTTTTGCATATAAAAACATTAAAGAACAAAACACAATATCATAGCACAAGGCAAAATAATAACACTATGTAAACATAACTGGGCACAACATAACAAAAGAGCAGCACAACACCGCTCATCAATGCAATACTATGACACAAAACATAAAATTCACATAGGAATGCAAAACAACAAATATGCACAAATACTCTTGTCACATTTTACCACCAGCACATATCTACTTTTATGATAAGATGGTAAAAAGTGTTTGCAGCAAGCTTTTTGAAGCTCAATCCCGATAAAACGGAGCTCGTCCTTATCGTCCTTACTGGCGGCTCGTCTAATCCCTGGTCCTCTGCTCACTGGCCCCTTTCTTTTGGTCCTCCCCCCTCTCCTGTCTCCTCAGTCCGGACTTTGGGCATCAAGATCAGCAATGATCTTTCCATCCACGCCCAAATCAGTTCCGTTGTGTCTTCTTGTTTTTCCTCCCTCCGCCTTATTCGCAAGATCTCCCGGTTCTTTTCTGTTGATGCCCCTAAAACCATTATCACGGCCCTCATTACAACCCGCCTGGATTATGGCAACGGCCTGTACGTAGGCATCCCTGCCTACGAAACTCGCCGTCTCCAGGCCATCCAAAACCAGGCGGCCCGCCTTATCCTTCGTCTTCCCAAATCCTCCCACATCACCCCGGCCCTCAAATCCCTCCATTGGCTCCCGGTTCTCTTCAGGTCCCGGTTTAAATTAGCCTGTCTGGCTTTCCGGGCGCGCGCTCGTTCTGCCCCGCTCTTCATTAACTCTCTAATCTCCTCCCACGCTCCCAGTCGATCTCTCCGCTCTTCTTCTCTTTCTCTCCTTCATGTCCCCCGCTTCCGCAAATCCCGAACCGGGGGCACCCGATTTTCTGTATTGGCCCCCCAGATTTGGAACAATCTCCCTCTCTCCATCCGCTCTATCCCCATTTTTTCTCACTTTCGTAAAGCCCTTAAAACTTTTCTTTTTCTTCAGGCATTTCCCGGCTAACCTCTCATGGGACCCTCTGTAGATACTGTTGTGCTCCTCAGCGCCAGGAAGCCGCTTGGCCGCAGTGCGCTTTAGAAATTTCTTTTTCATTTCATTTCATTTCACTTTTTTACAATTTTGAGGAGATGTGCTAACAACAGGCAAAATATGTTGTGATCTAGCCCAAGCAATTGTTCATTTTGAATGCCGAGGTTGTGCTAGGCTTACCCTCTTAATGAGTGCCTACCATTACACATCTGTCAAGCATAGTGCGGTAGGGTCTACTAAGAAAAGAGAGAGGACACATGGAGAAAAGTAAACAAGCAGGGGCGTATCTTGTTCAGTACATTTTGGGGGGTGAGCTTCAGATTTTCCAACAATCACGCTAGCATGTTTTGTTAAAATACAATATGTGACAAGTAGGGTGCATGAGAGTGGCCTATCTGGCGGTGGAAAGAGAGAAGATTGTGGATTGGTAGGAATATGCGTTTTTGTCTGTGTGCTTGGAAAAATCTCGATGAAATCCGACCGTAATCTCACCATACCAGACTTTAAGCCCCTGCACCCAATTATTTATCAGAAAATACATTTATTAGGGGGTGTAACACCCCAAACAACCCCTCTAAAGCTGCACTCCGTAAATAAGTTTATATTTTATAATTATCTCCCCATATTATTGCAGTCCATATCTAGAGCATAATGTTTGCCCTAAAGATTACTGTAAACATATCCAAGCATACATAATTATGCTAAATTACAATTACAATATGAGACTTGCGGACAAAATAGATAATTTCCAGGATCAACTATGTTTTGCAAAGCAGTGACCATAGTGAATTTCAACCAAGATTTAGCAGCATTTGGGTGAATTTGAAGATAGAGGTTTTAGGTAGAAGGACATAATTATGAGTATGCTCAAGAGTTATACTAGGGTGGTACACTGCTCTGGTCATTCCTCCCTGGCCTGCTGTTCTCACACCTAGGATGGCTAAATGCAGAAAGACTGGCCTGATTTTGTCAGGTGCAGATATCCGCTCAGTAAAACTGTAACACCTGTAGAACCATGAGCGAGAAGACAATGCTTCCACCTGGCACCCTTGTCGCACGCTGCGCGCCGCCCTCACGCCACTCCACTGACATTTATCACTACTTCATTACAGATGGTAATTGCCAAAGAGATAGTCCCCAGGAAAGTGGCAAGCATACAGACTTTCACTTAGTGTTCACAGGCCTGCATGGTTCTTTCTGGTGCCTTCTCCTCCTTTTGGAAAAGGGAACATCATGCAGAATACAACATAGTAATTCTGTGTCTGCACAGTTATTTCCCATACTCCTAATAGAAGTAAATATGTGTGGAAATGGTGTTCATAATTGACAACTGCAGTCACCAGTAATCACAGCACATATTTACTGCTAACTCATAATCAGATCTCTCCCAGAGATGGATCTATGGACGACACCATGTGCTTTACAGCCTGAGCATCTAGACTGTTGAGCCCATTTGCATAATCAACCTGCCACATGACAAGAGTGAGAATGGGCTGCAATTTCTGTATATACCTAAGATCAGGGTTCTGCAAAGTCAGTCCTCGAGGGCTGGATCTATGCCAGATTTAAAGCATATATTAAATATATAGTAAAAATATGGCATGGATCCGACTCTCCAGAACTGACTTTGGAGAACCCCGTCCTAGAAATAGTGTTCACATTGTGTTCAATGCACTTCTTGTGACTTCACTCACATGTAGGGGCAAGGATAGGTTATAGTCAATGATCAAAGGGACAGAGCAGACAAGATTTGCTTACCTCGGGGAGAAAGAGCTAGGGAAGGGGCAGAAGGAGAATGCTATGAACATGGAAACTGTTGAGACCGGTGCATAGGAGACTAGTGCTGAAGTGCAGGAGCTGGGTCTTTCATGCCTGACAGAGGTCAGCCAATCACATTGCAGCATAAACACATCACGGGTAATTTAAACAGCCGGATGGCAGTAGAAAGTTGACTCAAACTGCTTGGTTGTATGGTTTCTGCTCACATAGCTGGATTACTTTCTTCACATTTCCTTGCACCTTTGTTTTGGCTATCTTTTCGCTAGGGTTTCCCTGTGTTCTTCCTTCAAATGCCTCTGAAGATCTACCCGCCATTGACTTTCATCTCCTGTGTGATATTAGACATAACCACCACTTGTCAGCATCTCCTGGCGCCCCCGAGCTAGGGGAGTGTAATTGGGTGCTTCCTGTGTTTGTTATAGGTTTTTCCTCATGGAGCATCAGATGGGAGCAAAAGTGCTACCGACTGTTACCAGTTAGTTTAATAGCACCGCTAAGATTACTTACCATTTGCCCATGAAGGTATAATCAGACCAGTGGTCTGTGTGGTTTCTTTAAAGACCTCCCAGAGAGTACCAGGATAAACCATCTAAAACACCTGAGGGACATGATGTCCAATATAGCATATCTTTCTCTCCTCATTCCCAACCCCCATGTGCTGCTCTTATAAATAGCAGGTTGGAAATTCCTCTTCCTTCACTTACTGCTCCTACTTGGCAGTGAATGGTGGACTAGAATCGGAATTGCCACCTCCTACATAGCTCCCACCATGACATCACACCAAGGTGTTTACCTACTCTGATATCATTGGTAGCGCCCTAGTTATTTGGGTTAGATCGTTATAGACTGGCCATTATTCCTTTGGCACTAGGACATTTTATTCGTTCTGCATGAATTGAGCAGGAATGTGTGAAATATGTGTCATTTACTTTTTCAGAAATATGCAAAGTGTCTGCAAAATTATGCATAAGTATGTGAAATTCAAATCTGTCATTTAGCGCTATATCTTAACTTGTAATAGCTTCTCATGTCAATTTTTGATGCAAAAATGCATTTTACGCAAGAAAAGTGTGGAAAAACACAATTGTGCGAACAACAAGGTTGTTCAAATTGTTCCTAAGCTATAATTTTTCCTTGAATGCTGCGTAATTATGCTACATATCTTTATCGCATAGTTTTGAGAATATCAAGTAACAAGCATATTGTGAAATTCCTTCCAATTACACAATTTATGGCAATATAATTCGAATTTTTCCCCAGCTTATAATTTAGTTGAAGGAGGGTGTTTGCAATCACTTCATCAATGGAACAGGGACACTCGAGAAGTCTAGGCAAGTCTGCATACTCAAGGTTTTCTACTTTTAGGACAATCTGTGTGTTGTTAATGTAGTATTAGTTTAGGGTGAATGATAAAATCAGGCTTGCCTTGCCTAACTTTGAGATAGGAGATCCAAATTAGGAAATTTCCTTGAATGACAAACTTTTCTAGTATCAGTAGCAGAGACTGATGGTGGGCAATACCAAAGGCTGCTGATAATCCCAAGAGTAGGAGTATTGCCACTCTATGATATTCCCATTTTAATTTTCGGTCATCACAAATGGATATGAAGGTGGATTTTTGTGCCTCAACTTGGGCAAAACATAGCATGCTGGTTTAAGATGATTTTTTCTTCAACAAAGTTGAAGTTCTAGGGGAAGATAATGCTTTTTCAATCAGATTGTCTACCAAATTTGCTATTTGAGACCAGCCTATCGTTATCTGGTTTAGGTTGGTCAAGATTGGTTTTCTTTTTCAGTTGTCTGAAAGACTAGAAGAGAAAGATCCTGCCCTTATGAAGTTATTAAGTATGTTCCTTTTCGCAGACCTGACCCATTTTCTAAGATGCACATGTTTGAAGATTTGAAGATTCTAGCATGGATGGGTATTGGATGAAGAATGAAGAGACAGGTAGCATGCTTGGCTTGATCACTTCAATTAATACAATATCATGTATGCATTTGAAGGTGGTCGGTGTCTTTTTTTCTGTTATAAATGAACTTTGCAGGTCAGACGTTGTTTGTTTTATTCCTGAGGTAGTCATCTATTTTGTTTGTTTTGATAACAAGCTCATTGGCGATGGTGTTCCACAAGGTTTGTGATTGTGGTATCTCCAAGTTTGAGCAGTCTGGATTGCAAAAGTGTGAAAGGAGTCTCAGTGGCGTAAAGAAACCAGAGGGGCCCCCTGCAAGGTACATGGAGAAACCCCGTCTGAACTCAATCAGGAGCTCTCAGGCCAGGATACCCCGCCCAAGGCCCCCCCTCCCCCCTCTCGCAGGGGCTGCGTGGGCCTAGGCTACGCCACTGAGTAGTCTGTGCAGCTTGTTTGATGGAAGTTTTGATTTTGTGGTCCAGGTAGAGTAAAAGAGAATTTTTGCGTTTTGGTTTCACAAGATATACATTTTATTTTATGGTACACGGAGTGGATTTGTTGGCTTGTCATTTTATTGTGTCTATTGGTGTTCTAGTGCATGAAATTCTATTTTTAGCTTCTTTATCGTTGTCTATGCTTAGGAGTTATGGATGCCACATCTGGTATATATGGCCAAGCATATGGTAATCCAGCTTTACAACACCCCTACGTGTATTAGTTTCATGATAGATGAGTTATTATTGAGGTATGAGTCAAGTATATGGAGATATCTTTGTTCAGAACTATTTCTGCTGCCGTTCCCTGGGATAGGAGGTTGATATGGAAGGAGATGACATGATGGCTGCTCAAGATTATGGCAAGTTTCTTGTTATATTGATATATCTTGGCATGGCAAAGATTATATCCAAGGCATTTTTATGGTATGTGTGCTGTGTGCATCGTAAGTTGTTGGTAGTTGAAAGCCTCTAGATTTGTTGTCATAGATCTTGTCTGTGGAAGATCAGGATATCTGAATAAAGGGTTCATGTTCCCTCAGATGCATAGATTGGTCTGATTTATTGTGAGGATTTTACTGGCATGGGTGCACACGGGCATAACGGAGTCGCTCACATTCCCCGCAATGTGGGGGGAGGGCAGGGTGCCACTGTTTAGGAGGGGGCCTCTTCTCCTCCTGATGCCATGCCATTGCATGCCTTGCAGAATGCGGGCATGGTATGGATTAAGAAATAGGTAAGCATTCGGGAAAGTCAGTCTGCTTTCCTGAGCAGAACACTTGCAGCAAAGGGGGACCTAACCCTTCAGTGGAACCCCATTGAGCTCAAAAACAATTATTATCTGTGAGATCTGTGAGAGGACAGGCCCCTCATCACACTTTGTGTTGCTCTACTGGGTTCACATTCTGTACTGCAAGCCCTCTTCCTATACAATATGGGTAATTTGAAATATCCTGATAGAATCATCGCAGGGCATATTGGTGAGCTGTCATTAATGAGCCAGGTATCAGTTATGCATAGGAAGCCGGGTGATGAATTTGAGATCACTTTGAGAATATTTATGGAATTCTTGTTCATAAGGATACAGTTTTCAGGTTGGCTCACTGGTATCTGAGGTAGGAAGAGGAGTCAAATAGGAAAAGAGTGTTTGTGGGGGTTAAGAGAGCAACAGGGGTGCTGGAGAGGGAATGTTGCTTTCTGGTAGGTTGTGAATGAAATTAGGATAGGACAAGGTGACATTTGCATTGAAACATCGTTGTGGACGTTGTGGAGGTTGGAAGAAAATATTGGGTTGGGAAAGAGACATTTGTTATCTGAGGTTAATGTAGGAAGAGGAGAGTGAGAGCAGGGCACGAGTCGGGGCTACACATGAGTACACAGTGTCCACCCACTATTTTTACCGGGTGGACGCCGTCCCCCCTGCCAAGAAATTGGACCCCACAGAAATATGTTGAACTTGTTTGTCCCAGTGTCATTTTCAGAGACCCGGACACGTTCAGCAGCTCCTACACGTTGTCTGCTTTTCATTCTCAGCAGCAACGTGCAGGCAGTTAGGGGGCTTTTATCACACCTCCAGCTGTGCCAAAGATAAAAGCAGAAGTTGATGGGCCATCAGGCCTCCTTTTTTTAAGTTCAAGGAAAGTTTTTATTAGAGTAAAACAGGTGTCATTACAGAAAGAGAAATGAGATGCAATATCATCAAGAAGGTAAGGTAAATTAGGTTACAACAATAAGTATCAGAAAAAAAATAAAGAAATAAAAATGAGGCTAGAAATACATAATAATTGAGGCTGTCTAAATGAGGGCAAGGCAATAGATAGGCCTCCTTTTGATCGAGTATGGGACGGGAGGCGGCCTTGAACCTCACACTTACATGCAAATGCTATTAGGAAACAGAAGCTCACAGCTTGTTATGTCTTGGCAGATATTTAAGAGATGCATGCTTTTTACTCTTCTCAGTGCCTGTATATAAGTGCACGCACTGTAAGAATGTCAGATGGAATGTTCTGTCCCAGTATTTACACAAATAACAATATAAATAGCACTATTTTATTTGTTTTATAGCGCTACTCATTTAAATGAAGTGTCCTCAAGCGAGGTCACTTCCTGTGATGCCATGTGGGATGTCACGCATTGTGACGTCATGTGCTGTGTTTGTAGTCCCCCCACTTCTTTTTATAGGACTTGTGCCCTGAGTGAGAGTTAAATGGAACTAGAGCATATGAAGACGAGACCGATTGCTTAGGTAGCAGACAGTGGTTTTTTGAGACGGTGGGAGTTACGGTGAACGAGGGAGACATGAGTAAGAGAGTTATAAGGGTGGTAGTATGATGTTTGGAACGTGATTGGTGGTTGAGAGAGAAAGTATGGTTAGTAGATGCAGGGTGTGGACAGAGAGGTGGAGAAAAAGCGGGAGAATAGGGCAAGGGGGGGGGCGATATCAGTTGCAGTGGAGGCTCAGGGCAAAAGGATGGTTCTGGGAAACAGGCCAGCATAAGTGCATGCCATGACCTGATGTAGGCAGTCTTACTGGCATCAGGCACTGTTATGTTGGTTGATGCTGAAGTGCTAGGTATTTGCAGTTGAGAATCTTTCCTCATGATTGTTTATTCTTTTTTATTCTTTGCCTGACGATATTGTGTCCCTCTTTGGTGCAGTAGAAGCTCGGCTACCGAGCTATTTTCCATGTTGATTTTTAGATGCTGTTATGTATGTAACAAATGTCCCACACTTGTTCTGCAGAGCCCCAACTATGAGACAGATTGTTGATTATTTCATTTGCCTTTAGATTTACAGTTTTTGTCCTTCGATTTCTTGTGTCTGACTCTGGTGCATCAGAAGCTTAGCTAGAATGTTTATTGAGAGTATTGTTAAGCACCTTATTGATCTGAGGCAGTGATGACCCAGTTCAGGGGTTTCAGCGACAATATATCAGAGGAGTCCTTTCCCTTAATGATAGCTGAATGGAAGGTTCATGCCGCATGGACAACACAGCCGTTAGTCATCTAGGTCTCCAGGAGGAGCCAAGAGGCAGTGATAGCTCTATCCAGGGAGAGATAAAGATTAGTACGGTGGCTTTATGAAGTGAACTCAGGATCAGAGCAGGTCAACCCCAGTAGCGGCTCCTCGAGGGAGTGAGGCGGGGCAGGGGAGGGTCAGCGTGGGGGTAGTAAACTCCGGGATAGAGCCGAATGGAGGTAAGTAAATAAATAAATAAATAAAATGAATTACATTGCGCGCGCTGCATAGCCATGTGGCATTGCAGTGTGCGCAATGTAATTCGTTGTAATTATTTATTTCTTTACTTACCTCCGTCCGACCGTATGCCCGAGTTTACTACCCCCATCCGGCCCCTCACCTCCCCTGCCCGCCTCACCACCCCGCAGCACTCCCTTGAGGAGCCGCTACTGGTCAACCCTTCAGTGGTCAGTTCAGGTCAGAGGTGTGATCTATGTATTGTACCTAGGAGCGGTGTTAGCTGACTTTTCTGTTGTTTGAATCTGTTGTGGCAGTGGTCTGCATGGTGAACCAGGAGTGGAGTTTGCCCTCCCTGCAGTGGTCAGTGTAGATCAGGCAAGCAGTCTGCGTGGTAACGGAGGAGCAGAGTTAACCCACCATGCAGAAATCACTGTAGCCAACCCTTAATCCTTAATTTGTGCCAGGGTTGCCGATCCTTGGCACCGGCACTTGTTTTCAAACACCTCCAAGTATTCGTGAAAATTTATCACGTGGTGGCGCAGTGTCTGTATATTTTTTTTAGCATGGTTCAATAGTTGAGCATTCAACTATGTAATATATCTTTAAAACGTGATAAAACTATTTTTATATCTGCAGGGTCAGGTGAAATGTGGGTACTGCCAGCTGAAGTGGGCCAGTGGGAAATATCTTAGGCGCTGGTACTTCATTTTTTTTATTACAAATTAGGCACTGGTCACCGTAGCAAACTATACCGCCGTGAATATAAACGTGTGGATTTTAATTTTTCGGGCAATTTATTACCACCTTCAAGAAGCTTAATCGCAATGTTAATTTATCTTCAGAGTATATCGCTAGACACATCTGTGGCCCACGTTCTGATCCTAGTACAGTAGCCCAGAGGGTTAATCCAGGTTGCTACTGATAGTATAGATATTTTGCATAAAGATGCAGCTGATCTTAATGGTATAAATATATATTAGGACATCCCTCGAGAAGTTCTGGTTACAGCAGTGCAAACAGTGAAACCCTCCGCAGCCCTGCCTCGGCCACCGACCGAAACCAAACAAAATTGCCATTCAAAAAACACGAAGCTCGATTGGAAGCTGTCAGAGGGATTTTCCGGAATGATGACTTCAATATATGCTTTGCCATTAGCAGGTAATAATTTGAAGCTTTCTCCTTCACAAAGCCAACTTTTCCCATGCGTATTAAATGAAGTCACATCCTCCCCCAAAGAATAAACACGCTGCCGTTTCCTGAAAAGCAAGTTTTGCTCATATTTTTGCAGTGATGTATTGTTTGTCCCTGTAATGTGGGCGGTCAAATAACATGACATGTCGCCCAGACTCGTGCAGCAGTGCAGCCATCTTGGGAAGGGGAGGGGTGGGTTCTAGACATCAGTAAGTCTGGGCACTGCGGTGGCACTGGGATCAGACAACCTTGTCAGGCCCAGGGCTACATGCCGAACCTTGAATCCCCACCATTGAGAAGCTCGAGCCGACCCCCGCCAGGAACTCGACTTGATCAGCTCCTCTGGTCATTGTCCTCCAATTGACCACCCTCGCTCATCCGCTTTGGCCATGATATCAGCGTGAGCCGTCATCACGCACTCCATCCACAACATGCATAGCTTTTACTGAGGTTTTGTTTCACTTTTTCCCTGCCTCATTGCACTCTTCAGGAAATACCCCTGTGTTCAAATGCTCTTAACTTCTTCTGAATCAATGGGATGAAAGTCTAGACCCAATTGGCTCACAGCCAACAACACAAGGGTGGCTGACTTCCAGGAAAGAAACATTAGCTAAGACTGGTACATTTCAAGTCAGCAAAAGAAAAAGCACAAAAGCACAGACAAAGCTAATGACACCTAAAGTTACACATAATAGCACCTTTGCACACAGGCTTCGGGGACATTTGTACACAGACAAGCATAAATGTGCCCTTGCACACAGAACAACAGTCACACAGTTAGCCTGTGCATAAAGACACGAAAACAGATCAACAGGTAGGCACTGTGCCAACATACAGATAACAGAGACGAGTCTACTCATATACAAAATATACAAATTATTGTATTGTATAAAGAATAGGCACAGACGCTTAAAATCACAATAAAGATTGAGACATATGCACATTCACAGATAATGCATGCACAGGGCGGTGGGGCTGGTGGAACCAACAGAGGGATGGATGGACGGACAAATAGTTCAATGAATACCACTTTGCTCTGTGGAGACACATTCTTAATTTTTGAGCCCTTCTGTTGATGAAACCAGAAATAGGGCCCTACTTACAAACTGCATTTTTAATGTGTTTAGTACAAATATTGTTCTACTAGACGTTCTACAAAATACTATTGACAAAGCTACAAGTGTAAATCTTTACCTGCTCTTTCTTTGTACAACTCAGAGTTACCACTGATATTCTGATTGGTTCAAGTGAAGCCAAAAAATGGCTACAACCTCGAGAATACATTCATTTGGAATGTGAAACTTCATCATTTAAAACATGGGTTTGTATAAATATCGATTCACCTTGAAATTGTACACACATGGCATATTTCGGCACTCATTTGAAAAGGTTTCAGTTTCTACACAAAACATACAATTAAGCTGCAAACTGCAGACTTAAACATGGACCAGATTCCGTTACCCATATACCAGAGAAATTTACAGAATCCGAAATCCAGTGTAAATGTTCGATTGCTATAAATGTTACCTCAACCCACACATAGCCGTATCATACCAAGGTGGTACTTATTGCACACTGTGAACAACTGAAATGTTGATATGGTAAGATAAGATAAGACAGGATAACAGAAGATAAGATAAGTTAAATTCACAAAGGGGAAATAGAAAATTAGCCCAGCGCTGATTCTCAGTTCCCCATTTCCCTCACAAGGAATAATCCATATGGTCCACTATAATTCATGTGCTGAGAAAGACACGTTGCAGTTCAGAAATCCATATAAAATCCTTTATTTCAAAATTGTCTTTGTTTCATACACTTGATCAAAAGTTCTCCATCAAATAACATGACATATACAACCAAGCCAAAATGTGTTTCACGAAAGTTTAGCTTCTTCAGGGCTTCAGTCAATAAAAAGTGGCAAATTTTTTATCAATTGTATGAAACGAAGACAATTTGGAAATATAAAACTTTACGGATTTCTGAACTGCAAGGTGTGTCTTTCACAGCACATGAATATAAGATAAGATAAGATAAGATAAGATAAGATAAGATGCTCAATTGGATAGGTTAGCACTATAAATTGATTCATGAAATAACATAAGAAGCATCCGTTAAGCTAACCTTTGAAAACAGCTTTTAGGAGTCTTCCTTTTGTCTAAGCAAATGAAGCTTGAAGAGTCCATGTGCAGGAATAATGTAGAGAAGAGTGGCGCATAGCGTGAAGCGTGGTAGAGGGGTGGTTCAATATATATTACTAAGAAAAATACAGAAAGGCGCTCTGGCCAGTCACATATAACAGGACTTGTTGACTAAGCTTCTAATGTGATTAGAGGTGCCCCGCTGTAAGGCCCTCACTATGAGTGATCTCTTAATTCTGATGGAGTTGGTAACAGCAGTTGCCAGCACCATTGAAAATATTAGATTTACGGGAACACCACCGATCTCTGAACGTTCACCTGTGAATGTTCACTTCTAAAAGCCACTGAATTCTCCAGGTGAAAGTCTAGCCCAAAATGAAGAATTATTTCCTCATAATTCATCGTTTCTTAGTGGACTCTCAGGGTCCAACTTGCAAAAAGCCACATTTTCCCCACCTCTGTAGTTACTGGAACATCCGGTACCAGTAATTCTGGAGGTGAGGGGAATCAAGACCTGTTACCAGGTCACTCATAATGAAGGCTTAGAGAGCACCAGGGGTGGAGGCAGCTACAGTGACCATTCTGCTAGCCGCCAGGCTCCAGCAGAGGGGGTAAACTTTAATGTTATTTAAACATTTTTCAAAAAGTGCCATCTTGGCTCAGATTGACAAGATGAAGAGGACACATGTGCTGGGTTGGAATCACACATTGCATTCCCCAACTTGCATTCTGCATGCCCTTTCTATGGCACTACGGTGTCTCCGCATTGTCTGCAGCATTGCGATATCCCATGAAAATGGTGGGTTGCAGCAGAGGGTAGCCTGCTGTAATCAGGTAAAGAAGATGAGTCTCAAGGAGAGTTCTTTATCTATCCCTTAGAGTCCCTAAAAGTTCTGAGATTTTGCATGTAGTCCATAATCCATCTGCTGTCAAGTAAGGCAGAGCGTATGTTTCTCTCTGCTTTTTCTCTCATGTGCCACATTTCTTAGGAGGGGATCTTGTTGCTAGGCCATACAAATCAATTATTAGCCCAGAGTTGTGGGTCTAAGTAGGGAGGAAGGGAGTCCTACAGAGCCTTCTTAAAAAGAGAGAGGGACCCTTTGACACCCAAAGGACTAGGGTTCAAACAAGAATTCTAAAATGTGCATCCTCTGGGGATTTCAGAAAATCTTACCACAGTCTTTTATCCCAGATGCAACTACCCTTCCTCCAAAGAAATATCTTTCTCCATTCAATCTAAGGGATCACTCTACCATAACATATATCTAAGTGTTGGCACAGAAACTTGCAGTAAATGTACCAATATATTGATTTTATTAAAATAATGCTACAAAGTTAAAAACATTTCATCAAAGAAACAAAATACCTAACACAATAATAACACAAATAAAAAAAGTAGTCTGAGAGATACAACGAGACATTACATTTTTGTCATTGATTTCCACAACCACTGCCAAAAGACTGTACACAAACAACCCAATCTATCAAAATTCATTAGTATTTGGGATAAGTTTGAGAGCGTTGGGTTTGTGGCACACTGGCGTCGATGCGTTTCGAAGGTATGATATTGTTTAAACCTTCTTTATCAAGATTACACTTGATTATGCTCTCGGTCATAAAACATCTATCGTTCTCAATTCCTTATAGTTTAGGCACAGGCTGACCACTATCTTGTTGGTTCAACTGTTTCTTAGGCACGCCCGGAATTGTATCACCTGTCTAGAGTGCTTTAATAAATGGAAGCTCTATTGTGTCTTTTGGCAGTATTTTCCTGCCAATTATTGAATTCCACTTGATCAATCTTTCAGTGCCAAGGGTCTGCTGATTAAATCGGACCCTTCTCTAAACTCCATTCCTGCACAGTGTTCTCCTGTCCAAAATAATACAGTAGAATCTACTTATATTTTTACTCGTTTTATCCTTGGGTTCTCCCTTCACTTTGGTCCCTCCAGAAGCTCATGCAGCGAGTCGGCGTGCCTAGATTTCTTCAGTTATGCGGCATCTTATTGAATGAGTCATTCAGAGCCCACAGGACTCATTCAGTCCATTAGTCCTGCATCTAGCTACCTTATTGTTTATTAGTGTTACATCCAAAATAGATCTCCTCAGTAATTACATACAATTCCTTCCATAATTTTTTGAAAACGATGCGCCTGAATACTGGAACCAGGAAAAGGGTTAATATTGATTGCCCCAGGACAAGGTAGAGTGCAATAGGTACCTTTTCGGCTAGGGAACCTGCTAAGGGAAGCACATATTGATCCTATTGTAGTTTTGTATCCATACAGAGAGTTGAAGGTAGCATTGTACTGATCTAGGGTGCTTCTCAACAGTGTTCGCTCTCTTGAGGCCTCTAACAGCCTGATGCTTGGACCAGTGTCCCTCAGAGCAGCACCAACCTTTAAGCTCAAGGGCTTGCTCCAGCACTCACGAACCATCACCCGGCCTAGAATGAGGAAAGGAGAACAGGGATGCACAGAGCTGTATGCAATGTCAGTGGCCAGAAGATATATCTAAAGAGCTTTGTGGGGAAACATTACAGGCAACTTAGAGAATATTCAGGCCCATAGATTCTGACTGCACATTGGGTAAAGATGGACTTCCTCCTGTGTCAGACTTTGGCATAGGAGAATGTCATCATAACTTTCCTTTATCCATCTTTTCAAACTGCAAAGCTCATGATTCCCTTACTCTGCCTTCTACGGACTGTGGTCCAATATCCATGTTACATTATTGACCGTGCCCAGTCATGCACCCTTTATTGTAGATGTCTGTATGTATGTTCTTTGTCCCAGTGTACCACTTGTATTAGCTGTGTCTCATTGACATTATCTGCTTCAGTCAAGCCACGGCCCATTTGAATGTTTTGAATTTCCTAAAATTCCTATTCCTGAAATATATTTCCTACAGTTGAAATTATCAGTATCTTCTTTTAATCCTTGGATCATAGTGATGCAGCTGTGGTTAGCCCCTGGATTGCATATGAACCTTTCAATCTTTCCCACCCAGTATGATTTTTAATTCGAGTGCTGTGATATGGGCCCAAATCTACCATTGAGCCTGGAATAAACAAGCTGGCAGAAGATGAAAGAAATGACTGCCATATTTTAGTAGTAGTTACACCATACACAAACCTTCTAATTTCCCTCTAGATGGGCACCCAGCAACCTGATCGATCTGCCTGTTTGATTATTTTAAATGTGAAATTCCTTAGGTTTATTATGTATGTCCTCTACATTTTACAGTTGCCTCTCAAGACGTTTGATCTTTTTCCAAGTTATTTAAATTTAAGATGTTTTTGCATACACCAGTTCCATGTCACCACTCTGTGTAAAACTGAAAACGTAAAATAAAAAAAGACATATAAAGATGGCTTCTACGTAAAAGTGCAGTACGTGTGACAAGAACCTTGTAACTTTGTAAGCACACACAAAAATGTATTTCAAAGTTAAAGCTTGGCTTGTCATGTATATGTTTGAATGGAGTAAAATGTCCTGTAGGCTTTGATTTGCCTTTTTAAGACGTTTATACTCTTTTCATAATGATGCATGACTAGCAATGCTTCAAACTCAAAAGTAACACTTTCACTAAGAAGACATAATTATAATGCTGCTTAATCTCATGTTTTGCATTGCTGATTCCTCTGTTATTCTTGATGTCATCAACCGTATTATCTGCTTCATGAAGAACCAAAACCCAAGGATTTTAAACGTTTGAGGGTTGAGCGATTGTGTGAGCATTTATTATATGGAAGAGAATATACCTGGCCATATGTTTAAATGATAGTTCAAGTAACTGCGGAGTTCCATCTATACTAATATAATAAAGAGAGAGCCCAAACCTTTGAGGCAGGTAATCTCAGGAACCACAGCACCAATCACAACACCCAATACAGCGTTGGAAAGGGCTGCAGCAGAAGGACATAGGCTATGCAGACGCCCACCATATACATTTAAAAGGTAAAAGAACCGTGCCAGCAAAGTAGTCCCTTGTGGACGTGTCTGCGTTGTGCTGTGGGCGTGTGCTGGGGACGTGACAAACGCTGGGGGCGTGTGGTACGTTCCGCCCTTCATGCCATGTCTCATATCGTGTGCTGTGGGCGTGTGCTGGGGGCGCGGGCGTGTGCGGGGGCACTGGATTACGGGGAAAAAAAGCGAGCATTGTGCCCAATATTTCATTGGTTTTTCTTCCCAGGTTCTGTACATTCCAGCTCCGGGTGTCCACCCAGCCCCCTTTAAATACCCCTGCACCCCATAATCATAACCCACCCTTACTCCTTAAAATACCCCAACACCCTTAAACACTAACCCATCCTAACCCTATAAATATATCCAGTACCCCAAAACCCAAACCTATCCCTAAACCCTAAAAATACCCCTGTACCCCACAACCCAAACCTAGCCCTGAACCCTATAAATACCCCTGTACCTCAAAACCCAAACCTACCCCTGAACCCTAAAAATACCCCTGTACCCCAAAACCCAAACCTAGCCCTGAACCCTAAAAATACCCATGTCCCCCAAAACCCAAACCTACCCCTGAACCCTAAAATACCCCTGTACCCCAAAACCCAAACCTAGCCCTGAACCCTAAAATACCCATGTACCCCAAAACCCAAACCTAGCCCTAAACCATAAAAATAACCCTGTACCCCAAAACCCAAACCTACCCCTGAACCCTAAAATAACCCTGTACACCAAAACCCAAACCTAACCCTGAAACCTAAATATACCCCTGTACCCCAAAACCCAAACCTAGCCCTGAACCCTTAAATGTGTGTGTGGTGTATTTGTATAGCGCGAACAGTGACCCGGAGGCATCCCGGCGCTTGTACTCCTACCACAAGGGAACCCCTCCTGGCTTTTCCTTGTGGGGTGTCCACTCCTGGGCATCCCATGGTGAAACCAGGCATCCCTTGTGTATTAGGGGGCCTTTTGTGGAGACTAAGCAAGCTATTGCCCAGAGTTGCAGCGTGGGACCCATGCTTAGAATCGGCACTGAGGCGAGAATATCCGGTCAGAGGAATTTAAGCCCGAACCCGCCGAGGCAGGAATCGAACCCTGGTCCCTGGCCAGCGTTCTGCATCAAGGTCTGCCGCTCTAAGCATTGAGCCACACTTCTCCAAAATACCCCTGTACCCCCAAATCCAAACCTAGCCCTGAACCCTGAAAATACCACTATACCCCAACACCCAAACCTAGCCCTGAACCCTAAAAATACTCCTGTACACCAAAACCAATACCTTCCCTAAACCCTAAAACTACCCCTGTACCGCATAACCCAAACCTAGCCCTGAACCCTAAAAATACCCCTGTCCCCCAAAACCCAAACCTACCCCTGAACCCTAAAATACCCCTGTACCCCAAAACCCAAACCTAGCCCTGAACCCTAAAAATACCCATGTACCCCAAAACCCAAACCTAGCCCTGAACCATAAAAATAACCCTGTACCCCAAAACCCAAACCTACCCCTGAACCCTAAAATAACCCTGTACACCAAAACCCAAACCTAACCCTGAAACCTAAATATACCCCTGTACCCCAAAACCCAAACCTAGCCCTGAACCCTTAAAATACCCCTGTACCCCCACACCCAAACCTACCCCTGAACCCTAAAAATACCACTATACCCCAAAACCCAAACCTAGCCCTGAACCCTAAAAATACTCCTGTACACCAAAACCCATACCTTCCCTGAACCCTAAAAATACCCCTGTACCCCAAAACCCAAACCTAGCCCTGAACCCTAAAAATACCCCTGTCCCCCAAAACCCAAACCTACCCCTGGAACCTAAAATACCCCTGTACCCCAAAACCCAAACCTAGCCCTGAACCCTAAAAATACCCATGTACCCCAAAACCCAAACCTAGCCCTGAACCATAAAAATAACCCTGTACCCCAAAACCCAAACCTACCCCTGAACCCCAAAATAACCCTGTACACCAAAACCCAAACCTAACCCTGAAACCTAAATATACCCCTGTACCCCAAAACCCAAACCTAGCCCTGAACCCTTAAAATACCCCTGTACCCCCAAACCCAAACCTACCTCTGAACCCTAAAAATACCACTACACCCCAAAACCCAAACCTAGCCCTGAACCCTTAAAATACTCCTGTACACCAATACCCATACCTTCCCTGAACCCTAAAAATACCCCCGTAACCCAAAACCCAAACCTAGCCCTGAACCCTAAAAATACCCCTGTCCCCCAAAACCCAAACCTACCCCTGAAACCTAAAATATGCCTGTACCCCAAAACCCAAACCTAGCCCTGAACCCTAAAAATACCCATGTACCCCAAAACCCAAACCTAGCCCTGAATCATAAAAATAACCCTGTACCCCAAAACCCAAACCTACCCCTGAACCCTAAAATAACCCTGTACACCAAAACCCAAACCTAACCCTGAAACCTAAATATACCCCTGTACCCCAAAACCCAAACCTAGCCCTGAACCCTTAAAATACCCCTGTACCCCCAAACCCAAATCTACCCCTGAACCCTAAAAATACCATTATACCCCAAAACCCAAACCTAGCCCTGAACCCTAAAAATACTCCTGTACACCAAAACCCATACCTTCCCTAAATCCTAAAACTACCCCTGTACCGCATAACCCAAAACTATATCTTAAGCCTTAAAATACCCTAACACCCAAAAACATTTACCGCAGTACCCCAAAACATATACCCCTATACCCATACTTACCTTATCCAAACATAAAAAAAAAACATGCTTTTACCATTCATGCATTTACAACGAATTTCGTTGTAAATGTGTGCGTGGTAAAAGCATATAAAATGTAATGCCATGCGTTATAATGGCATTGCGGAGTCATGGTACTTTCGTAATGAAAATATGCGGAGTGATGGTATGCAAAAAGAAAGTTGCGTAATAATGGGTGTTTACCCTCCCCCGGTAGGTATATTGGTGGCAAGGCGGCCCACATCTTCAGCAACATACTCATATTTTTTCATCACCGATTTGAAAAATGCACAGGTCTCTCTCATTGATGGCCAGCACCGACATACACTTTTAGACACACCTCCCGCCACAAGTTCTAGAATTGCGAACTTTAGAGCTGGGGAGCTACGTTCGAATCTCGGCATCAGCTCAACATCCTGTGATTCCAGGCAAATCGCTTTGTCTCCCCGTGCCTACCACAAATGAATGTGTTCTTCTGTAATGTAAATTGTGCTCATGCCATGTTGTCGAGTTCGCGCTATATAATATTGCAAGGAAAAATAAAGTAGGGAAAGTCGAGTTCACACACTACTGAACGCGCACTCTTAAGTGCATCAGCAGTGCACTGTGAATCTGAGCGTTTCACAGGCCTGTCACAGATAAAAAATGCTATCAAAACTAAATCCTACAAAACAATATACGACTGTCCGGCAGCAATTCATACTAGGACAACGTCGGAACGGGCTGCTAGTGACCATATAAAGGAACTCGGCCTTCACCCTTTTTTTCCTCCATATAGTCAGGTAACTAATTTGCGACATGCAATATCCTCATGATGCAAGGAAGGAGGTTCTTTATGCTATATATAATGACATTCCTGCCTTAAAGTTCCAGGATTGTAAGCAATCATGGGTGGAAAAGTGTGTTGGAGTAAGTCCCATATTACCTGTATTTTCTTTTGATCATAGGGTTCCCAGCAGCATCCTGCCTCTCTCCTGCCTACCCCCTGCCACGACAGATTGTTGAAAAAATCATGAATAAACAACTTGTTGGGCATATTCAATGCAACAATGTCCTGGATTCTACCCAATTTGACTTCCTAAGTAGCCAGAGTATGGAGACTGCACTGATTAAGGCCACTGAGAAGAACAGGCTGTGCTCAACCAGGGTGGAAGGGCAGCTCTCATCCTGATTGATTTATCAGCAGCCTTGGACATGGTTAACCACGGGCTGCTGATGGATCGACTTGCCAAAATCGGGATCTGCTTCATTCCTTTCTCCTCGACAGAGAACAGGCTGTCCGGCTAGGCAAATCTGTTTCACAGCCTTTCTCCCACCCTTGCGTTGTCCTTTCTCAGTCCGACACTCTTTAATGTGTACATCACCCCTCTGGCTGACCTCATAAAATCCTTTGTTTTCACCCGTACATCCGACACAAACAACACCCAAATTGTCGTCTCCTTGGCCAACAACGACACCGGCCCAGGGCCTAGATTTTGTGACTGCATGCAGGCAGTCAACACCGGGATGAATAAGAACTGCTTAAAACTCAATTCAGAAAAGCCCGACGTTTTAATATTCAGATCCCAAACCTCTGTTTGAACCCCATCTACGAGGCCGCAGGAAATGGCTCTCTTCCTATACCTGTAAGTACACCCGTAATCGCTGAGTTTTAGACTGAGCTATATCAAGCAAGTCAATGTGGTGACCTCTTCTGCTTTTTTTTACCCCCAGGAGAATAAAAATGATGTTATCTTACATCCCGGAAAACCTCCAGAAAACTACTGTTAAATCACTAGTAATGGGAAAATTATACTAGAACAATGGTCTATTTCTAACTGCACACCAAATGTCAATTTGATGCCATATGAAAGTCTAGAAGCTAATTATGACTGAAGAGGAACAAGAAATCCTGAAAAAACCTCTAGGATACGGCCACATTTGCTACTGTCTTCTTAGTACATTGGTCTTTGATCTAGACGTTCTGAGCTTGTGTAAATATTACATGGTGAATGCAGTCTTGAATCTGTACCTTACATATAGGTCTAATAATCCAACCCACTAACAAGATGGTTTCTGCACTACTTGTCTTTTTATTTACAATTTAATTAGGTAGCACTATTTGAGAACTGGCTCTCCCTTCTAGTATTCGAATTGTAAGGTGTGTGTAATTTCCTGAACAATATGCAAAGAGGGAGTGAGGATAGATCAACAAAGCTCCATAGTCTGTGCTCGCAAGTCATTAAGGCATCCTTGGCTATCACAAACAAGCATGGTCAAAAGTAATAGGTCTGCCTTTAATGTACTAACACGTGTATAAGCAGACATTCACAAATGTTGTTTATATGGGGTTTAACTTTATCACATTAAATATTGTAATATTGGCTTTGCTATTCCTGGAAAAAATTAGCAAAATATTTAGTTTTCTGTATTGAATACATATGGGATTCGAATGAAACAAACGAAATAATGACTGAGTGTGTTTTTCAAATGTAAAATAGTTCTGCATGCATTCCAACAGAAGCACTTCCTGAAGGCCCAGTGATACACCACACAGTCAATAGCATACAGTGAGACAATAATCCACCAGGTGAACCCCAAGCCTACTTTTTGTATATTTTAAACAATTAGTAACAATAGGTAAAAGACAGTTGCAGTGTCAAGCCAGACCTAACAATCCTGCAGAACATTGAACTGCCTATGCAGGTCTTCTGTCTCTTTTACATGCAGTTCAATTATCTTCTGAGCAACAAAGTCCTGTTTCATCGGCTAGCCACAGGAAGGCAGCCACCATTACAGTGGGACATGGAATTCACGTAGGGGATTCAACTGGCCTCACCTCTGTGATTCAGTCAAGCAACATGCCAAACCAAGAATCACTGCCAACAGTCAGAAACCTTCAACATGGAGGATGAGGGAAGAACCCTTGAAGACAAAGATGGGGGACACTTTTGGTCTTGCATAAAGCCTCCTGCTCTGTGCCAGCACAGTACATTTGTTACATAGGAGATTCTTTAGATTAGAGACAACTCGTCTCACCAAATAATATAGGGGAACAATCAAGGAAAACATACAAACAGCTGCAGAAGACATCTGGTACAAACAACTGTGTACTGTTATCCGTACACAGCACTGCGTGTACTGTGGTCCAGAATTATCTTTTTTCCACATAGCTCAACGCATTAATCTTGCTGCGGTGTGTGAAAGGGAGAAGGCAGGAATGCACTGTATTTAACATTTGATGGCACAATGCTGCTCTCTGCCAGCTCTGGTGCATAAACTGCTGACTAGCGCCAAAGCAGGCACCCTTGCACCATTGTGCAATGCTGCCTGTATTGTAGGTATTTACAAAAAGGGGTGGTGAGGGACAGAGTCTCTGAATTAAGCAGAAAGCTCTCACCCAGTCAAAATATCAGGGCTAGATCCAACACCGTTTTTTAGCTCACTGCACCATCCCAGTTTCAGAACCTGGCTGTATGCAAATTAGTCTGTTCCTGTCCCAGTGCATGATGGGAACAGGACAAACCAAACTACAAAAGCCAATTCTTACACTGGGAAGGAAACAAGCTCCCGGGGACCGGTTTCTGGCATTACAGCCGTCTTCTGCCCGGTTTGCTTGAATCCTGATGGTGCAATGAGCAAGGGTCTCACATCTGAGAATACCCTTCCACGCTTAGGGTGGACAAAAATATTTACAAAAAGGGGTGGTGAGGGACAGAGTCTCTGAATTAAGCAGAAAGCTCTCACCCAGTCAAAATATCAGGGCTAGATCCAACACCGTTTTTTAGCTCACTGCACCATCCCAGTTTCAGAACCTGGCTGTATGCAAATTAGTCTGTTCCTGTCCCAGTGCATGATGGGAACAGGACAAACCAAACTACAAAAGCCAATTCTTACACTGGGAAGGAAACAAGCTCCCGGGGACCGGTTTCTGGCATTACAGCCGTCTTCGGCCCGGTTTGCTTGAATCCTGATGGTGCAATGAGCAAGGGTCTCACATCTGAGAATACCCTTCCACGCTTAGGGTGGACAAAAATATTTACAAAAAGGGGTGGTGAGGGACAGAGTCTCTGAATTAAGCAGAAAGCTCTCACCCAGTCAAAATATCAGGGCTAGATCCAACACCGTTTTTTAGCTCACTGCACCATCCCAGTTTCAGAACCTGGCTGTATGCAAATTAGTCTGTTCCTGTCCCAGTGCATGATGGGAACAGGACAAACCAAACTACAAAAGCCAATTCTTACACTGGGAAGGAAACAAGCTCCTGGGGACCGGTTTCTGGCATTACAGCCGTCTTCGGCCCGGTTTGCTTGAATCCTGATGGTGCAATGAGCAAGGGTCTCACATCTGAGAATACCCTTCCACGCTTAGGGTGGACAAAAATATTTACAAAAAGGGGTGGTGAGGGACAGAGTCTCTGAATTAAGCAGAAAGCTCTCACCCAGTCAAAATATCAGGGCTAGATCCAACACCGTTTTTTAGCTCACTGCACCATCCCAGTTTCAGAACCTGGCTGTATGCAAATTAGTCTGTTCCTGTCCCAGTGCATGATGGGAACAGGACAAACCAAACTACAAAAGCCAATTCTTACACTAGGAAGGAAACAAGCTCCCGGGGACCGGTTTCTGGCATTACAGCCGTCTTCGGCCCGGTTTGCTTGAATCCTGATGGTGCAAAGAGCAAGGGTCTCACATCTGAGAATACCCTTCCACGCTTAGGGTGGACAAAAATATTTACAAAAAGGGGTGGTGAGGGACAGGATCTCTGAATTAAGCAGAAAGCTCTCACCCAGTCAAAATATCAGGGCTAGATCCAACACCGTTTTTTAGCTCACTGCACCATCCCAGTTTCAGAACCTGGCTGTATGCAAATTAGTCTGTTCCTGTCCCAGTGCATGATGGGAACAGGACAAACCAAACTACAAAAGCCAATTCTTACACTGGGAAGGAAACAAGCTCCCGGGGACCGGTTTCTGGCATTACAGCCGTCTTCGGCCCGGTTTGCTTGAATCCTGATGGTGCAATGAGCAAGGGTCTCACATCTGAGAATACCCTTCCACGCTTAGGGTGGACAAAAATATTTACAAAAAGGGGTGGTGAGGGACAGAGTCTCTGAATTAAGCAGAAAGCTCTCACCCAGTCAAAATATCAGGGCTAGATCCAACACCGTTTTATAGGTGTGGCAGGGTATACTCAGACATGAGTCCCTTTCTCACTGCTCCATCAGGATTCAAGCAAGCCGGGCCGAAGAAGGCTGAAATGCCAGAAACCGGTCCCCGGTAGCTTGTCTCCTTTCTGGTGAAGAATTGGCTTGGTAGTTTAGTCTGCCCTGTTCCCATGATGCACTGGGCCAGGGACAGACTGATTTGCATATAGCCAGGTTCTGAGCTGGGATGGGGCAGTGAGATAAATAACGGTGATGGATCAAGCCCTGATCTTTGGACTGGGTAAGAGTGGTCTGTTTAACTCAGACACTCTGTTCATCACCACCCCCTTTTTGTAAATCGTTTTTGGCCACTATAGGTGTGGCAGGGTATACTCAGACATGAGTCCCTTTCTCACTGCTCCATCAGGATTCAAGCAAGCCAGGCCGAAGAAGGCTGAAATGCCAGAAACCGGTCCCCGGTAGCTTGTCTCCTTTCTGGTGAAGAATTGGCTTGGTAGTTTAGTCTGCCCTGTTCCCATGATGCACTGGGCCAGGGACAGACTGATTTGCATATAGCCAGGTTCTGAGCTGGGATGGGGCAGTGAGATAAATAACAGTGATGGATCAAGCCCTGATCTTTGGACTGGGTAGGAGTGGTCTGTTTAACTCAGACACTCTGTTCATCACCACCCCCTTTTTGTAAATCGCCTGTATTGTAGGTGGAATTTTGGGGTACAGGAAGGGGAACCTTACTGCACAAAAACAATCCCTAGAAGCATTTCCCTCTTTCTAAGTGTGCTGCTTTCTGCAGGATACTTAGAAAGAGGAAACAACGAGGAGAAATAATGATATTTCTCCTTGTTGAGACGATGGTGGGAAGGGGTACAATTCTGATGCATTCCCAGGTTTACCAATGTTGGTAAATCTGGAATGTGTCAGAATGCATAGGTGGATGCGTGGGAACACCCACGCTCCCCATGGCATGCCTCCCTGCCGCATAGTAATGCAAGGCCGTGATTTGTGCTGCCTTGTGTCACTCTAGATTTATCAAGCCACACAGGGCCATGCAAAGCGGCCTTGTGTGGCTTGATAAGTCTCATTTAGGTTTGGCAGCAAAACCATGATACATATGAGCCTGTGTGTCAGCGGACAACACTATTCCTTGCACCGTCATTCAATCTGAAGGGTCTGTGTTGGCCCGTTCAAAAAGCTATTTGGTCAGGCAGGCCCATCAACCAAGATACTGGCCTAGAATCAGACCAGGTGAACATTTGCTAAAGGGGAAAATGGCAAGAGGAGAGGAAACCTCTCCAGTGCAAGGTTGCTGTTGCTAATTTCTGGTTGGTTAATTGATCTGGCTGACGTCAAACCCTGTGCAATTAATAGGTGTGTGTTGCAAACTACGTCACTGTCAAAGCAGCAAGAACTAATGCTGGGGATCTGCAACCAATGACCATACATCACAGCTGCTTCGGGAGGCAGGATGATACTTGTCTGGGAAGCCAATGGACTTTGAGAAAATCCTTTCCTGTCACATTACAGACCGTCAATCCATCTGATGAGGGGACATGTCATATGGAAAAGGAAGGATTTAAAAAAAAAAACTTTGCTTTAATTAACTGCTGTTAGTACGTATATTTAATGTTAACGGACTTCAGTGGACACAGCTTTGTAGGTTAAAATGCTGAATTGGCCTCGCGGGGTTCATTTTTGGCTGTCGGCTCCACCTCTGTTTCAGAAGCTTTGGACTGTCCCAGTAACTCCCAATTTTCCGACAAACCAATGTCCCTCCTGCTGAATGCCACCATTAAAGAGTGTGTAGAAACCGGATGTGCTTATAACACAAATATCTGTGTACATGTCTACTGCGCACACAGACTGCGGCGAGAAGCGGCCGGAGCAGGTATCAACAAACCCTGCTCAGATTCAAGTGCAGGCTTGATAGAAAGCTTTCCATTGTCATTATAAGCGTCTAGGATGGCCACTGGGTCAGGTGCCTGCTGCAGGCCTCAATGTACAAGTGAGTTTGGTTTCAACTCAGTAGCAGGTCTTATGAATTGAGTACCATTAAGGTGGATGATTAAACAATAATGGATTACTATCCTATGAAGCTCAAGGCAATAACATACGATTATCATGATGATAATGAGGATGATTACTATTATTATTACCACTCTCTTTGTTACTAATACAGTGTGTTTTTTTATAGTTGTTACTGCTATTGTTATCATTATTACACTATCTTTCATAATACATAGCAGTGGTTCTTAACTTTTTGACTTCTGCAGACCCTCACTTTAGCATTACTAGAATCCGGGGACCCCCACTGGGACACTATTAAACTCCGGAGACCCCAGCCTTAGCAATTTCAACCAGAAAACAATACACACAGATAAGAAAGCAAGCATTCACCAAATACACAAATGATTGATTATTTTATTTAATTCCCAAACAAATATAAATAAATATAAATTTTAATGTAAATAGGAAGGTTGCTACATTTCTAAATTCAGTATTCTGTTTGGTACTGTTGCACTACTCTCCGAATCAATATGAGAAAAGCAACTTCATTTTTAGTCTCCAGTATCAAACTTACGAAACAATTTCATTATTTCAGTTTTACATTTAGATTCTTTATTTATACACACGTTCCTAATGTTTTAATGTAACTTAATTTCACAAGCACTCTCGGAGCCCCTGAATAGGTGTTGTGGACCCCCAGGGGTCAATGGACCACCGGCTAAGAATTGTCGATAAATAGTGCCCTTTAGAGTGAATCTTATTAAAGTGCGCAGTGAGTGGCGAGCACAACAGTTGCTGACAGAGGTAACATTTCCTAGGAGCACACAAACATAATCTGAAGCTACAGTCCCCAGGAATACCTGATTTCTCAGAATATGAAAATGTCACCAGAAAAGCATCGATTTAAAAACACTTACTGGAAAAACCATTTACATTTTTTTTAATAAGTTGACCTGGCCCAAAACAAAAGCTCACAAATCTACTCTCAAAGATGGACATGGATGTATGATTTTCTGGTATTAAAAAACCTTTTCAAGTTATGTAAGTACTTAAGAAAATGGCTAACCTGTATTTGGCCTTTCATTTGCACAATTGAATCTGATGTATATTTTTGTCTTTAAGTAGAAAACATTAGCCTAGGGAGAAACCTTTTCTCCTGCTCAGCCAAGATGCTCTACTGTCCTTTCCACTCTGGAAAAGGATTTACTCCTAACCATGATGGGAGTAAATGCTTCCATTTCTAACGATAATGGCATTACTCCTAGTCCTACTCCCTCGCCTTCCTTCAGTACAAATGAGGCCCCGCCTCCCACCCAGACCCACCCCCAGCATAAAAACTCTGCCCGCCCCCACCTCCACCTGTACACAAACAAGCCGAGCTAGCACTCAGTTGAACCGCACCGGGAGGGAGGGAGGGTCCTTGAAGGAAGGCGAGGGAGTAGGACTAGGAGTAATGCCATTATCGTTAGAAATGGAAGCATTACCTCCCGTCCCTCCCTCGCCTTCCTTCAGTACAAATGAGGACATAGCAAGCAGAAGAAAACAGGGACGGACAACTGAGTGACAAAGAACACAAAACAGTGCCCAAAACACAGCAGATCAACATCCCTGGCCTCGTAAAGAGGACAAGACTCTGAGGCCTGAACCCCCACCAGAGGAAAAGCCACCAAGACGGCGGACCGAAACCAACAACCCCACGGAGCGGGGGAAGGCAAACCCCGGAGTCGGACCAAAGCGAACAAACAGAGTCCACCACCCGGAAGGACACCACAACCAGCAGGCACCACAGCAAAAGAGGCCGGACAGCCAAACAGAGCAAACGAGACTCCACAGCCAAGGAAGGAGCAGGACAGAACACAGGCAAAACCACCCCCTAACAGAGCGAAAACGCAGAGCCACCGGAGGGACAAGGGACGGAACCGGACCCAAAACCAGCAGAACCATACAGACCAGACAGAAGGGAACGCACAAGACAGGGCCCAAACACCCCCCAAGTGCCCCGCAGGGGCGACAGCAACCAAAAAACAAGGCCCAAAAGCCGAGAGTCGCAACCCAAGTCCCAAAGGAGCCCAAAGGGCGGACCGGACAGGACATCCAACACAAGCAGCAAAGACCCCGAAGGGAAGGACACGACAGGGCAGGGAATCAAACACACCAGACCCGGTAAAGAAAACCAGGCAACAGACCCCAGGCAACATGCAAGGAAGCCAGTAGCACCAAGAAGCAGGAAAGCCGCCCCCCTGCACCCGCAGAGGAGCCACCGACAATCCCAGAAGAGCCCCAGAAGGAGCGAACCGCCACACAAAAAGGAGGCCAGCACCAAGGGAACAACACCAGAGCAGAACCCCGGGCCGAAAGGGCCAGCAAACACCAAGCATAGGACAGCCGAGAGGAGGACCGACGGGAAGCCCGCAAGCCACCGCCAGCCGGCCGAGAACCCCCAACCCAGCCAAGGCCAGCCGCACAACCGCCAGGCAGCAGGGGCAAGCCCCGCACAGAACCCAGGGGAAGGGCACGGAACATCAAAGGGCACGGAACCCCAGGAAGGAACCCACACTGAGCCCAACACAGCCCGGACAGGAGAGGAAAACAAGGAGTTCAAGGCCAACAGGGAGCAACCAACCCCCGAGAACAGACCCACAGGGCCCGCACCAGAAACGCCCAGAGCAGCAGAAAAGCAGCGAGGGGGAAGGGGAAGGCACACAGAAAAACCTAGAGGCCAAGGAGAGGGCCAGCCGCCGACCACCCCAAGACCCGGGCCCCTGGCCCAGAGACCAGAATCGGGCCACCCAGGTGCCGCAACAGGACCACCACAGGGAGGCCCCAACGACCCACCAACAGGCAGGACACAGGGAAGGAGTGAGAAACCCCAAGAGGAAGGAGGGACCCAGCACAACAGAACAGCCAGCACACAGGCCACCCGCCAAAGGCAGAGAGCAGACAGCCCCAGCACCCAGACCAGAGTCCACATACACAGGACATAGGAAACCAAGGATCAAGGACCAGAACCTGGACCAATGCCAGCAAGAGGACCCCCGGGAGATCAGCAGGAACCAGAACCGGAACCCAAACAGAACCCAGCAAAGCCAAGGACAGGCTGGCGACCAAAGCCACCAAAAGCGGAGCCGGAGGAGCCAGTGAACAACCGGCCAGAAGGCAACAGCGGCCGAGCCACCAGGAGAGCACCCCCGGGGACGGACCGACAAGGGCAGCAGGGACAACAGACCCCGGAGACCAACCCAACAGGAGCCAGATGGACAGGCAGAGAAGAAGAAAACGAGCCCAGGCAACAAGAAACACCACAGAAGCCAGGCGCCCCAGCACCCGCAGCCACAGGACCGCCCAAGGAGCCCTGGGACAAAAAGGCCCAAACCCACGAAGGAAGAGAGACCAGGCACCCGGACAAGGGAACGGGGCCGAGCACAGCCCGAAGACGGCACCCCGACAAACCCCAGGCCCAGAGATGGGATCAGCGAAAACACACCCCGGGCCACCAAAAGCCCGATCACCAGAAGAACCACAAAGGACCTCCTGAACAGACCGAGCAAAAAGACACTCCAGCCGTAAGTCGCAAGAGGCCGACCAGAGAAGGAAGAGGGAACACCCCTGCCGAAAGATGGAGAGCCACGAGAGCAACCGGACATGCCGGAAGACCCAGGCCGAAGGCCCGAGGCCGAAGGGGAAGGACGCAACCCAGAAACGTGCGTACCACACGCAGAGCCCGCGGAAAAGCCGCCCGAAGGGCCAACACACGGAAGGGAACCGGCCGAAGCCAGGAGCAGACCCTCAGGAGAACCGGAACAGGCACAAAGCCGCCGGACACCCTAGCCCCAGCAAGAAATCGGGCCGAAGCCAGGAGCAGACCCCCAGGAGAACCGGAACAGGCACAAAGCCTCCGGACACCACAGCCCCAGCAATAAAACGGAGCGGGCCCCAAACCCTAGCCCCACCGACAGGAACCCAGCAGAGGGAACAAAAGGCAAGCAGACAGGACACCCAGTCCAGGAGAGCCACCCAGCAGGAACCGGAGACGGGCACCGGCAGAGGAACCCCAACGAACCGGAGGAACCGGCACCAAGCTGACCCAGCCCCCATGAACCACCGCACACAGGACCCCGTCAACAGAAACGTCCCGCAGACACAGAGGAGGAAATGCCAAAGACGACCACCCACTGACAGGGAACGGACCAGACAGCAGTGACAGGAACCCAACAGGGCACGGCACCCAGAAAAGGAGGCAGCATGCTAGGGTGAACAAAAGGCCAAAACCATGAGCACCCGAAAGCCAGAGGAGACACCCACAGCGGGGAGAACGGAAAGGCCCCAGTGCAAGGCACGCGGGAAAGGCAGAACTCCCCATCCCAGGCAAGGCAAACAGAGGGCCAAGGTGGCGACACCCAGCCACCACGAGCCGCCGACGCCAACTCCATGAAACCCAACATCAAGGAGGGCACAGAAGAAGCAGAGAACAGGCCAACCAGCGCAACAGCAGCAGTCAAGCAGAACATCAGACCCACCAAGCAGCACGGCCAGGACAGAGTCCGGCAGCACAACGGGAGGAAAAGGGCGACCACCACCAAGAGGCAAAGCCACTGGAGGAAGAGAGGGATGAGTAGCACAGAAGCTAAACCCCAGACACCACCCGAGCGCGCAAAGAAACCCGAAAACTTTCCAGGATCAACACAGCGCAGAAGGAACACATAGGACAGAGGAGAGACCGCCCTACGGCACGACACACAGGCAATCGCCAGCCGGGCATACCACAGTGGACAGAGCAGCGCACAACAGTGGGAACAGCATGGAAAACACCACGCACGGGCAACGCAAGCCACACACCACACCGGGCACGAAGGTCAAGCCCTAACCAGAAGGGCCAGGAACAGCAAAGAAAGAACCCCACAGTTCCAGCCCGGCAGGAAAAGAGCAAAGCCCCCCCAACCCCCGACCAGTGCAGGAGGTCAGCGAAAAAGTCATGACAAGAACCCAGCGCCCTACGCAACGCCAAAGGCGGCAGAAGGACCCCCCAAATCCCAGGAAACAGCCCCGAACAGGAGCCCCAGGATGAAGATGGGAGGGCACAGAAGCCACCCGCCGAACCCCAGAACACTGGACAGAGCAGCCTCATCCAAGTCAAGCAACAGAAGCAGACACGAGAGGCAGAACACCCCCATACGGAGCCCATGCGGTCAGGGCACCCCAGGGGGACCGGAGAACCAGCAGCAGGGAAGAGGCAGCAAGCCCCAACAACCCCCAGCGACCCAGGGGCAGACAAGCGCCAAGAGCACCACCCTTGTTGAGCGCAAGCATCGCATGAATGAGGCCCCGGGTTCAATCCCCGGCATCTCCAGGAGTCACCGTACTGAATCCAGGCTTTTTCCAGAAGGCTAGACTGCCATCACAAGGAAACATGGAGCAGCGGCCGGAGACGCACCCCAGGCAGCCAGAGCCCGAGCCACCAAAGGCACGAGAACCGCCGCCAAGCCACAGCACCAAGGGCCGCACTGCAGGGCAAGAGAACCACCTAAGCAGGAAGAACATAGGAAAAACGGTCCGAAACCCGCCCTACCTGGCCTCCGAGAATACAGCATACCGGGAGGAGGCAGCCACACAGCCCGACCCGGAAACGCAGCCCCAGCCACAGGAGGACCGCCGGACACCGCCGAGGATTCCTGAGCCACCGCTCCGCCCCCACACCACGAGGGAGACGAGGAGAGGAGGCACCGCCAGGAGAACACTGCAGAGGGCACCGCCGTAGCAGAGAACCAGACCGAAGACTCCCCGGCACCGCCACAGGGAGGAGCTGAAAGGTAAGTCCCACTAGGGAGACAGAAAAAAACAGGTGGAGGTGGGGGCGGGCAGAGTTTTTATGCTGGGGGTGGGTCTGGGTGGGAGGCGGGGCCTCATTTGTACTGAAGGAAGGCGAGGGAGGGACGGGAGGTAATGTATGATGATTCCGGAGTGAAAAGGATCAGAGAGGAGTTTCTAAATCCCTACAAACTCAGAGCCCTTGTGTGGGATGTATTGCCATGTAGCATCCATGCCATTCGACCCAGTTACAGAAGAGGCATGAGATTGTGGCAAAGTCAAAGTCAAAAGAAACTTTATTTCGATTGAATTTACAATCATAAAAGTGCATTGTAGAAACATATTTACAACAATTTATAAAAAAGTGTTCATTTGAGCAATATTGACTGATGGATACAGAAAACATTAAATTGATCATTAAAAGAATCGTCTATACATTGACACCCTGTACGGCAATGGAATAAAAGTTATTCACATAAAAAAGAAGAAATATTTACAGTGCGGAAACCATTAGTTGAGATCGAATTTTCAGACATGCCTTTAAGAAGCAAGCTATAGATTTGGCAACAAATGGGGTATCTAAAAACTGTAGTGCCAAAAGAGCAGGTCTGCATCTTCTCAGTCCTGTTTGTCGGAGAAGTGGGACCAATCAGCATTTGCGCGGGGTCTCGTAGAAACTACAGAATAAAGTTACGTGCAAAGTAGACTGAGAAGAACAGCCGTCACAGGGACATCTAGCTAGTTCACGAGTCCAATCTGAGGGCTCAGGGAACGAGACAAGACGGTAAAAGGAATCAAACCGGAATCTAGTTAAAACATATCTATCATAATTTGACAAGTAAAAAGACAAATAGGGTTGTATGCCATAGGAGGATTGTATCGTCATTAAGTGGGTATTTGATTGTTTGCCAATTTCAGAACACATGCGTAGTTCTCTTAAATGGGCAACACATAAATTCTTCAAGGTCTTTCTGGGTATGGCCATTAGTGACGCAGGGTTGGTGAAAAACGCTGGACAATTCAAATCATTCAGAAATTTAAAAACATATAATAACCAGGGAATCTTTTTCCAGTGGGTCAATGTAAGGCAATCGATTATTAACGACCGAGTAAGGAGACATTGCTCCTTAGTCCATATACGATGCCAGAGGAGGATCGGTTGGTATCTAATGGCGTCAGATAGATAGTCCCAACCGAGCTCAATATGGCTACCGTAGTTAGGAGCACTTCGGGGGAGGGCTAATACATATTTCAAGAAATCGTTTTCGATTACTTGGAGCTCATTAGCAGGAGCATAGCCCCATACACCCGCTCCGTAAGTAGCCACACTCAAACATTTGGCTTGGTAGATTTTCAGTATCACAGCAGGAGCGGGCTTGCCCAACTTCCTTGAAAAAGAGGTCAGCGCCGTTGTTGTGCGCTGAAACTGCAATTTCTTGCTAGAGGTGGCAGGTTTCCAGGACATATGGTCGTCGATGAGGATCCCTAAGTAAGGATATGTTCTAGCGTTTTCTAGCCTAGTGTTGTCAATATAGAGAGGTTTGCATTTCTGAGCTTTCTTGCCAATATGCATAACAAAAGTCTTAGATTTATTTACTTTTAGGCCAAGAGAAAGCATATATTGACAATACTTGTTCAGTTGAAGCTGGAGCTGATTTGGTGTTCTCGCTAGAATGACGGAATCGTCAGCATATAGTAATGCAGGGATTGGCCGGGTATTTATGCAGGGGAGATCCTTATTGTCTACCAGCATCGCTTGTTCCAATCCGTTTGTATAGATATTAAATAAAAATGGAGCAAGGACGCACCCCTGTCTGACGCCTTTTGCGATGCTGAATGATTCCGATAGCTCTCCATTGATGCCATACCTTACACATGCTTTAGCATCCGAGTAGAGCTCTTGAAGAAATTTCAAGAGTGGAGGATCTACGCCCAGGTTACTCAGAATCTCCCACAGCTTAGAGTGGATTACGCAGTCAAATGCGGAGCTTAAGTCCACATAGACCAGGTAAAGGTTACCAACTTTGGCCCAAGCATATTTACCCATGAGTAGTGTCAGATTAAGGGCCTGTTCTACAGTGCCCAATCCCTCTTGGAAACCGAACTGAAGGTCGGTTATGATCTTGTTCTCTTTGGCCCAGTCCTGGAGACGTTCCAAGATTAGTCTCCCAGCGACCTTACCTAGCGAGTCCTAGAGGGAAATGGGTCTCTAGTAGGCGGGGTTGTCGCGTTCTCCCTTTTTACAAATGGGTAGAAGCACAGATGTAGACCAAGAGTCAATTAGGCCGACCTGTGAAGCTGCGGACATAACTTGCATGACTATTGGGGACCATATGTCTAGGTGACTCATAAAGATGTCATGTGGGACTCCGTCAGGGCCGGGAGCTTTCCCGATCTTTGAGGAAGTCAGCACAGCAGTCACCTCCACAAGGTCGAAGTGGAGGTCAATAGGATAGGTATTATCCCTAGTAAGGACTGCCTCCCCAATTCTGGTGGCCTCAGTTGTTGAAGGGGAGTCCCTAAAGATCTGTGAGTAGTGGGCTACCCATTTTTCAGCAGGTACTGCCACGTCTAAGTGGTGTACAGCTGTGGCGCCCGCTAAAAAAGGGGACTTAACTGTTCGCCAAAACAGTGTGCTGTCCTTGCTCAATGTGCTCTCATGCAGTTGGGCCCAGAGGTTGTTTTTTATTTCCCGTTTACGGGTTTTCTGGGCCAGCTTATAATTCCTTCCTAATGAGGCTATTAAGGCCATGTCCCTATCTTGGCTATGTAGAGGTCGTTTTAGCGCGCTAAGGGCTTTACGGCAATGGGAATCAAACCACCCCCGGGAATCCTTATCGTGTGTCTTATGTTGGCGAGTGAGCTCCTGCCGAATAGCTTCTAAGATGTTAACGAAACTAGAAAGGATCAGCTGGGGAGATGAGGTCTCCTCTAAACAATTGTATATTAGGGGTAGGGTTTTTTGGATAATCCTTCTGGTAACCTTGTTGGGGTTGATGTTTGACCATTTTACTGTATAGCCATTAATTTTACCCATCTCCAGAGATTGTTGCCTTAAAAGGCTAGTCTTAGAGTGGGCTGAGGAGACTGAGTTAAATATAATGGTGATACTGTTGGAGTAATGATCACTGGAGGGGTCAGTACCGGTTATAAAGTTTTTCAATCGATTGTTTAGGGTTTGCGAACACAGGATATAATCAATGGTAGAGGAGAGACCTCTGCCATGAAAGGTTGGCTTGAACTCGACAGCGGGACACACTATTTCGTTCGCAAATTCAAGTTCTAGTGAAAAAAGACTGTTGTTTAAAGTAGTCCCAATACTAGAGTGGGCAAAGTGGGCGATGGGGACATCATGCTCGTCTTGGAGCCCGCAGATGCCTTTTTTATAGTTGCTACATAGGTAAACATTAAAATCCCCACCCCACACAACATAACATTGTAACTGCGAGTTCTTAGCTTTCTGATCATACAAATATGATGTGGTTTCTATCAGAGACTTAACTGGAAGATCCCAGGTTGGTGGTAAAGTGGAATTTGTGATCTGTGGATAAGCAGAGGGTGGTGGATCGCGGGTCTGGGCGGTTGGGACAAAGGTGGAAGAAATGAGTTTTGTATCACAGGAAGTTGAGGTGATGTGTTGTTGACTCATGTGTGTCTCCTCGGAGAGGGTTGGATGAACATGGCTGGGATCTTGATCCCTAGGGGTTGTCAGTTGAGAGGGTAAAATTAACGAGGGGGTACAAGGCTCAATGTGGGAGCCAGACGGAGAAGGCGGAGTGGATCCTGCCAGCAGAGTTTTTCTGGAGATATGTTTAGAATGAATCTGGGTGTTATTGATGGTTTTGACATTGGTGAAGGGGACTGATGGTCAGTCGACCATATCCAAACATTCATATCTGTTGGATAACGGTGGGCCTCTCCAGTTGGTAAAATGACCAGGGGCTGGATTGCTAAATCCGTAACCTGCCCAATGGCCTCGATCTCTATTCCCACCCCAGTTCCCCACTCTCGTCCAGCTCCAAGGGGGACCGGCATTATGTCGTGGAGCCGGGGGTAGAAGTATGACAGGTTGTGGGTGGCTATCCCTTCAGTGGAAGTGTGATCTCCCCAGGAGCAAATATGCTCAACTGTGTTAGGGTCGGGGAAATTCGCTATGACGCAGTCACCCTGAATGTTTTTGGGCTCAGTGCCTAGCCAGGGCACTCTGCGCACAGTGGTGACTCTGTTGTCCAAGAAGGTTGGAAGCGGTCTGTTATTGGACAACCAGTATATAACTTTGTTTTTTAATGACCAGACCGGTTCGTCCTGATTTGGGGGGAGTTCCGGGACACCTGTCATGATTACTACATAGGGGGATGCCTCAGGCGGAAGATGGATAGGATGGCCCCTCCTCTTTCGATTTCTCGGGATGGTGTTAAATCCAACAGAGTGTTTGGGGAGGGTAGGGGCCGGGGTAGGAAGAACGGGAGGAGGTTTTGGTTGGTTAGACAACAGTGTCTTAGGGTTGGTTAAGGGTTGGGTCGGTAAGGGGTTAGATGGTTTGGGAGGTGCTTGGGACTTGGTTGTGGTTGATAGTGGCTGTTTTTGAATGGGTTTCTGCTGGACCTTTTGATTAGTAGTAAGGGGATTCGGTGCAGTCGAGCCGGGCTTAGATGTATTTGTATTGTGAGTAGGGGGCCTCCCTTGAGCTAAATTGGAATCTTTGATGGTACCCTTACTTGGGTTCAGGGCTAAAGACAATTGGGTTAGTTGGGATTGGACCTGATGCAGTGTCTTTTCTATAGGGTTTAAATAGGACTTAATTAGGTCACCAATTTTGCTAAGCAGTAGGCTATCGTTACTACAGGTGTTAGTAGTTAAATTACCATTGTCGGCCATACCACCCTCACTGTCGTAGCTACTAGAGCTGCTAAAACTAATGTTCAGGTTATCTGTGGTAAGATTCGTTGTGTGTGCAAGAGACGGGGAGTGTAGTTGATGGGGAGTTAAAGCAAGGTTAATGATTTGTGAGGGGGGATGAGAGGTGAAAGGGGTTGAGGGGATAGTTGTGGGGGTGGAATTGGTAGTATGGTGAGACTTAGTTAGTAGTTTTCCTCTTCTTTTTTTGGGGGATTGCACCTTCGCGTGTACCCCTATCTATAGTTGGAGAAGGGGCGACATCAGTTTGAGTAGCGAAAATGACTGGAGATTTTTCAAGTGACAGATGTGATTCAGAAAGGTCTAAGGATGCAGACAGGTCCACAGTGCGGGGAACAGTATGCAACTCTGCATGCAACTCTGCATGCACTGTCAATGGAGGGGGTAACTCGACAGGGCGCTGGGGAGTTTTTGCTGTAGCCAGTAAGCCCATGGAAGAGCGTCTGGCGATAGCCAGGTCCTGTGAGACTCTCCGTTCCAATAGGGTAATGCCCTGCTCAATGGCCTCATTGGCTTTAGTTATAAATTGGTCTATCGGCCCAATAACCTCAGCAGCAGCCTGGGCCTGTTTTTTAACTGTATTCCTAGTGGTTCTGGGGGACATGATGCAATGTGATTCGTTGCGAAATAGAGATACTGTAAGTTCTAAGTGCAAACTACAAGCGGGTTATTTAGAAATATATACAGTAACAACAACAACAAAGATAAAAGGGGAGAAAGCAAACGTAAATAGGGTGGCCCAGTCCAGTCTTGCCCGGTCTTGAACGGGCTTAAACGGGCCCGCCCTTGGCCCGGGCTTCGCCCCGCGCTTTGACCCGCGCGCGTCCCACGTTGCGGGTAGGACTGGTCAATTTAAAGTGTTTCGTGCTGGGGGGCGTGGCCGCTGGGGGAAGAGGCACCAGCTGAGAGGTGTAGAGGCTGCTGGTCCTCGCAGTCCCCCGGTGAGGTCAGCTGGTAGTTTGTGGTCGAGCGCACGCTGGGAGCGTGCAGGCAATCCGCCGATTGCGGAGAAGCTCCCACCAGCGGCGCGACCTCCCAAATTGCACCCTCCGTAGGCAGCGGGAATCCTTCCTCCAGAGATGGCAAGAAACAATAGTAAGTGAGCGGCACCCGCGGAGCGGGTGTCGCGAACGGTAAATAGCAGCTGATGAAGAGGCATGAGATTGTGGCAGTTGTTGAGTTAGAAGTATTTAAGTAAGCACTGACAATGCCCAAGATGTGGCTTATAACTGAAAGTGCCTCATCAGTCACTGATGAGTTTAAAAACTCAATAAGTCACCATACATGCACTCTGTCACTCATTCCTGCACTTATACATGCATTCATCTACACAGAGTTTTACACGTTATAACATAAATAGCAGCAAAACATACGAGTATACAATCAGCATTATTTATTAGGCACTTTGTAAGGCAGGTCTATCTCCTCATGAATCATATCTTAACAATCCTACCTACAAAGGCACTGCGCATCATCTGAGATGGCATAAAAGGTTTCAGTGTTCCAAAAATAGCTGGTCTATGTCCACAATTAACCAATCATGTCAATACACTTTAACATTGGCTTGTTACTGAAAGCAAGAGAGGTCTATTTTAATGTGACTAAGCTTTCCAACAAGGCAATTATTAGTGAACAGTCATAAATTATGAAGATGTGCATAATTGCGAATAGGTTTGATGTTAGATGCCAGGTTTTGGCTTTTTCAGTGCTTCTTTAATTATGTTTTTGCAAATCCTTATTATTGGATAAGCCATTGGAACCATGTCAATTTACAAAAAAGGAAATGAATTGGATGAAAGCCAAAATATTTCTGGTCTCAAAAAGCATATTTATTCATAGTAGTCTCTGACTTTGAAAGCAACTACTTTGTGTGTGGATGTGTTCCTTGTAAAAGGGCAGAGTGCAGTCACTCACGGTGAAGCCAACCAATAGCTGAAGAGGGGTGACCAATAGGCAAATTCAGTGGAAGAAATGTTTGCATGACACAATAACAGACCAATGGATAAAGAGGGCTGACCTCAAGCCAATATATGTAAGTATTTTTCACATATAATTTTAGTACTATCCCCTCCCCACACCCAGGTCTTTGTTCTCTGATCTGAGAGCTGTTGTTCACACCTTTTCAAATGCTAATTACTGACGGTCAAAGTGAGAGTGCAAATATACTATGACTTTCAGCTAAGTTAAATATGCCAATCAGTCTTCGTAGGAGGTCAATTTGTAAAAATGATTAGGCATCTGTGGGTTATTACTTAAACTAGTATTGGGCCTTCAGCAACACCATCTCAAGTTTCAGTGATGAAAAGAAGTCCAAGGTTGAAGTTTGCTTGTAATATTTCTGTTTCTGCTTGGGGATTTCACATTTATTAGCATACATGATAGATTGATAAAGTCGTGTTTGGGCAGAGTTGAGTTTTTAGCTTGATAATGGGATTTGCTGTAAGGCGCAGATATTGGCCTCAATATGGATGTTTTTATAGAACACCTTTTAGGCATGTGTGTAAACATGTTTTTTTAAAGATTACAACAATTGATACTGTTAAACATCTAAGAGGGAATAGTGCGCAGTTAGGTGGTGGAGGAGCAGGAGTTTGGCTTTTGGCACCTCATGATACTTTCATGTTGCTGCTCGTGTTGGAGTTCCAACCAGTAAAAGTCAATGAACATGATCTATCACACAGTCCATCCAGTTGCTCTTCCATGCCAATTAGTGACTATAGCTGGTTAGACCCGGAGGGAAGGGCATAACCATTAAGATTGCTCTTGGGCAGCCACGGGCCCTGCAGATAACAGCGGTGGAGCAGTGTGGCCAAGTAAGGGGGGATTTTGAGGGATGATGCAGAGGAATAATGAAATAAATAATTAATTTTCCCTCTGCGTCGTCCCTTGAAATCCCCATTTACCCGGCCCCATCCCCCCAACGCTGTTACCTGCATGGACCACGGCTGCTCTGGGGGATTGGATAGATGGATGATTGAGAGAGAACCTTGGGGTTGGCGATAGGTAGGAAGAAGTTGGAGGAGTATGATAGCATGGTTGAAGCTAGGATGTTGAGACAAGTGAGAATAATGTTGAACTCCTTAACAGACCCAGTCGATTCTATGGGTAGCCCATGTCTGCCTATTTTTTGATGGATATTGCAGCTGGAGGCAGGTGTTCGTGGAGGGGAAGAATAGTAATTGAAATGGAACTTTTAAGATTTGTCAAGGGAAATAGAGCAAAGGGAAAAGGTGGGAATTAGGGTAAATGATTGTACATGATATTGTAAAAAAAATTATTGATAAATGTTTTTAATGTCTTGCTTCACTTTTGGATGTTTCTGGAATTAATCAAAAATAACTGCTGCAGAAAAGGGTCTACTTGGCTGTGAAATGTCCCAGCCGAGGCTACCAGGATGCTGATCTCATCCTCCTGTTACCCTCCGGGGCTCATTGAGCCACGCGCTTCAAATTTCCCTGGGGCCAGATATCCAAAACACTGGAAGGAGTAGTAGTCAGATTGCTCATAAGAACCATATTGAGTTTCCTTACTGCCATCCAGGCTGCTAAGGTCGTCCCTTGGTGAACATGAACTATACAGTTCCCTGAAATGTGCAGTGGGGCTTCAGGCTGCAAGAAATTCGTTGTTATGTAATGTAAAACTTTGTCTCATGCAGACTAGTTGGGACTCCCGACCCATATTGGTGCAGAGTTAATCATATCAACTTCTTGAGCCAAGGACTTTTCTTTGGACACTAGAATTAAAGAATAAATTGTGAGGGTGGTGGTAGAGGTAGAGGAATTGTAGCTGGTGGACAAGAGTCAGGTGCAAGCATAAACTGGTAGAATGCTAATTGAGGAGGACGTATGTGTAAGGTGAAATTACATTGAATGTGCTTACTGTGGTGGATAATACAAATGAATGCCTTTTTTTCTTCATTGTTTGCTGTTGTCGACTGGCAGGAGAATGCACCTTTGGTTAATTCGGCTCCATCATCAGGACCAGCACATCAGAGGGTCTGGGGAATATTGCGGAGAGTGTGTGGCAAGAAATAATGGAGAAATAAGAAGCATTTCGTATGCAGGTGTAAAATGTGGATGATGAGGAGGAGGAGGCGCTGTAAGTTTCCACTTACCGGCCATTAGCTCACTAAAAGACCCTTAACTGTTTTCTGCTTGAAATAAGTGGTTACATTGTGCACAAAGACTCCAAACAGATGTTCATTATATCATGAACTGATCTTTCCTATTTTTTTAAAAAACCCTACACAATAAACTTCATGCAAGGGCTGCTCAACAGAGTACCTGTAAGTATCTGTCTTTCTAATATGACAAATAAAATTTTACTTCCATTGTAAATTGTAATAAATGTAATCCTGAGGCCCTGACCTTGGAATCACTCAGATACTAGGGAATTAGGGGCCTTATTTAGACCTTGACAGGTGACTTGCCGTCCTTCAGGGTGACAGAGGTCACGTCCTCCAACATCCTGCCTGTACTATGGTCTGTCACATTAAGAGATCACTTACGGCCCTGCGATGATCTCTGTGACTGCACAGGAGCTGCCACTACAATGCCTTCTTTAAAGGCTCTAAAAGTGGGAGCATGTTACTAAAAACAAACAAAACAAAAAAATGATGCTCCTACAAACTGGGAACTTTCTCAAAGGGTGGGTGGATCATTATTTTGTTTTGCTGTTCTTGACCACTGGGTTTTAACTGGCAGTAGCAGGCCCACAAAAAACATTAGCTGGTCTGCTTTTAACCCCTTTGCCGTGGCACAAATACGGCGCGGCGCGAGTTCTGCGAGCACAGCGCTCCCTTACTCAGGCGGGGAATTAATGCCGTGTGGGCCGAACGGCAGTTGGATGACAGCTCCACGCCGTCATGAGCACACGCCGCCTGTGGCTCATGATGGCGTGGAGCTGTCATGAGCACGGAAGCGGTTAATAGGGCAGGCGGTCCGATGCCCGTACACATACGTCCCCTTCTGTGTCCAGCAATCCGAATAAATTTCCCATTACCGAAAAACTGCTGTATGCCGGGCTCAAAATAGAGTGGGCAGACTGAGGGTTTGGCAGACAGGGTACTCCATCTCATTTGTGACTCTGCGTGCAGCACTCTAAATCAAGCCCTTAATTATTTCAGGATGTCGGCACCCGGGTGCATCTTCTGCATCCACAACATTGCAATGTTTGCATTTCGACTCTTGCCTTCCTTCGCAACACAGCGTATGGTTGTCCTTGGAATAATTGCCTTGAAAGTGAGTAAGTGGGCAGTAATGCACATATTGTTTGTACTTTGACTACTGCTCCATATGTCGATTGGGAGGGAGAATTTATACACAACAATCCCATTCATTTGCATTTAAAACCAATACCAGCTTGTCCTGTGGGTTCATAGGTCTGGCTTCAATATAATACAAACAATTGCCACAAATTCTAGGAACCGGTGTTCTACGACCAAAGAAAACAAGAGGTAGCCAACAACATACTGGCCTGCTTCTCATTGTACAAATGAACCAATGTATGGTTTTACTCATACTTTATGTCATTAATCAACAGATGAATGGTTTGTTTTTTAATGACAGAAAAAGTGACTTTGTGCCTGAGGCCAATTTATAAAGGTGGCATTCATGTATCAGGTAGAGGTTGCTGATAAAGTAAGCTAGGGAATGGGGCAGGTCTTGCTGCTTCTATGTCCTCCTGACATCTAAACATGTAATTGGGACAGCTTTTACATTGTCATCTCCTTGGGGAACTGTGAATTGTAAAGCTGAACCAGCATCTGGGTTTTTTGGTGGTCTCCCCATAGGTGCCATGTCTGCCTTCCAAGAGTGTCAGTTGCCCCCTGGTGACAAAATGCGTGTCTACATTCGCATAGCATACTCGAGCCTTTTCAATTGTGCACAATGCTATATTGGTATGGGTCCTGTGGATGGAAAACAAATCCTGAATCAGCGAAGTGGTCTTTCTTTTAGTTTCAATCCCATACCTTGTGCTGCCAGACTCATTGGGAATTGGGGATTCAGGTCTAGGCCAAGTACAACTAATGTTGGTGTTGTTGCTGCTTTTCTGTTTCTGTGGCAATAATTAGTGGGAGAGTGGTACTGCGTAAGAGAGGTGACATTTATTCTCTCTCTCTCTTTCTCTCTCTGCAACTTGCCAAGAATCACATGTTCATCTACATTGCCATCATCACTAGTGGCACTGGCAACTGAGATTTCCTGAAACTTCCTTTTTCCATGTTTTACCTGGAGCTCAGTTTCAGGCGCCTAATCTCTGTCACCATCATATGAATGGGGCTTGTGGGTGTTGAGAGAAGTGTCCTTCTTTTTCTTCAGTTGACGGTGGAGAAGAAGAAATTGATGCTGAAGAAACCTCCTCATCCAATGCTACCTCAGGTGTGCCTAGTTCATTTTCAGTTTGCTGGGACATTCCTGCATTGCCCATGATTGCCTCCAGCACAGCAGGGAGAGGACAAAGGCTTGTTTTTGGAGTGTCCAGTGATGGTGATAGTAGAACATTGGATCCAGCGGCACTTTCTCCTGCTTGATGCACAGAAGTGCCTTGTGCATCACCTATTCCACAGTGCATACTTCATCCAAAGAATGATGAGCTTTTGATTCTAACACTTTCATGCTGTGTGCTTTTTTACTTTTTTTCTTAAAACGTTCTTTATTCTAATTTCCATATTTTCAAAGATATTAAAGAGAATGTGTGCAGTGAATGAACGTAAATAGACATTCAAGCCAGGCAGTTCAAGGCACCAGCTCAGTGATGCATCGTGCAGTGTGTAAGCCTAAAAACACGTTGAAAGCAAGAAAATATTTAAAGTAAACGGGTGAATGCTTAATACCCTTTGTTTGCATACGAAACAAACTGCCAAAGTTCAGTATAGTAGTAAGAAATATCTCCAGATTGGCATGGATGCGTGCACAGGGAGGGGGACGGGAGGGCAAGGATGTGATCTGAATTAAAGATTATAGTCTATAATCAGTCATCCTGATTCCCTTATGATAGTGAAATAGCATGGCCAGGGACATGAACGTTAACTAAGAGAGTGAAACACTAAATGGGTTGTGTAGGATGGCAGCTCATCTATATCTGAAACAATGCTGAGGAGAAAGAGGCTATCTCTATACATACTGTTAAAAGTTAGGCCGCAAACGTCAACATTATCGGCGCCATCTTGCCCTTTTTGAGCCCATTCGTGCGCGTAAGCGACAGCCATTTTGAGCACCAAGGCCTCCCTGCCCCTCGCTGATGGCCAGAGCGTCTCTCTCTCTCTCTCCTAACCTCGCAGGCATCCCCCGGACGCTGACAAACCCCCCGCTCTCACATGCCTTGGGTCATAAACCCCTCTTCAGCGCAGCTCTGCCTCGGAATCCCATCCTGTTCCCAGCGCGACACCTCCCTTCATTCCTTTCATGGTCCCAGGTCCTTTGATACAACCCCCCTTTTCCTGTGTGCCCGTTTGTCTTCCTCGTTCCCAGGCCGCCACCTGGCCCTGTGGATACTGTTTATTGCCCCCCCGTACAGTAGGAAGCTTCCCCCATTAAAGGACCCTCGAGTTGATCAAAGCCCCCACCCTATGAGATCCGATCAACCCCACACATTCCGTGAATCGGCGGAATGTCCAGCTGCGCAATAATCATCACCTGTTGTGACCGGGGTGGGGACTTCAACTATAAATGTGTGGGAACGGGCCTGAAGGGGAGATTCCGAGGATGTCCTTTCATACTTCAAAGCATTGCAAGAATGTGTTACATGCAATAAAGATCATAAACCTGTGTATAAGAGGCCAGGCCTCAGAGATGCGGTTAGAGCACCTCGAGAAGATACCCCGTTGTCTGATTTGATGTGTTCTGCTCCGTCGGAATAAAACTTCTGTTTCCTGCCTTCCAGTCTCCAGCGCCTGCCTCTTTGTTTGGTAACTTGAGTGGGTATAGAGGCGGTTAGCGCCGGGCAACTCTGAAAAAGGTCATCTGCCCGTACCTTTTTCTACAATTGGCGTCCCAAACGTGGGGCCCATCAGCGACTCGTGGATCCAGTGGGAGAGGTCCTGACGACAGAGTGAACGACTGCAACGATCGAGAGTGCACCTGTCCGATAGACCCTCGTCTGACAGCCGATCATCCGAACTTCACTGGTTCTGAACAGACCTTTCTCGAGTGATCTACGGTCCTGACTGGGAACCATCAGGAGTGCCGCGAGGAATACGAGGAATAGAGGACGATCGGGCGCTGGATTCGGAAGACAAGAAACTGTCCATGTGGTCCGGGTAAGGTCGTGTAAACACGACGAATTGCGAAATGATTGTTTGATTGTTTGGAAAATACTAGTATTACTCTTTGTTGATTTGTTTGAAGATTCGCTGTCTGCAAACGGAGAAACAACAGGCTCTCTCTTTGCAAGCATTGAAGGATAGGTAACGCAGACTTTTGTCTCCATTGTAATTCGTTGTGCCTATCTTTCTCCCCCACTGATTGATTGTTTGAACCCGAACTACGGTTCGTGGATTGTTCTCTGGAGATTTCCTTCTCCCCCACTGATTAATTGTTTGAACCCGAACTACTGTTCGCGGATTGTTTTCTGGAGATTCTCTGTCTGCAAACAGGAAAGAACAGGTTCCCTCTTTGCAGATAGTGAAAGGGTAGGTAACGCAGACCTTTGCGGGCCTACTTATTCTCCCCACTGATTGTTTGATTGACCGAACATTGACTGTTCGATATTGGTTCATGAGGTATTCACTGCCTGCAAACAACGTAGAATAGAAATATTCTGTCTAGTCTTTGCACGCAGTGATTAGATAGGTAGTGCTGACTTTTGTCCCCATTGTAATCCGTCATGCCTGTCTTCTCCCCACTGATTGGTAGCCTGTTTAGCCCGGACCGCTTATTAGAGATGAACCATCCGGCTCCACTGGAAGGCACCCCTAATAAGGACATGTTCATGAAGCATGGATTGATCGCTATAGCCTATAGCAAGCTGTGGCATAAATATACGAAAAAGGATCGTGAAAGTCAGTGGCCACTGATAGGATCCTTCGATGATGATAAAATAAGCGCGCTAGAAACAGCCCTTGGTAAAAACAAGACAACGCCCACTATGCTTGATAGTCTCGGCATGTGGCGCAAAGAAACCGAACAGCGTAAGAAGAGAAATGAGAGTAGGTTGGGAAAAGAGCTGCGAAAGGCAGCCCACCTAGCTGCTAAGAAACTAGAAGAAGAGATTAAGGAAAGAGAGGAAGCCAACCAGAAACCAGAGATAGAAACATCAAACCAGTGTCCGGTTAGAACGCCCTCCACGCTCTACCCTGAATTACCCTCGAAACAGCGAGCCAACAATGATCTGCTGTTAGGTCCCCCGATCATCTACATGCCCCCTCCATATGCCCCTTCCCAACCCTTAGCACAGCACCCACCACCCCCAGGCACAAACGAGAGTAGCGCCACAGCTTCGGCCCCCATGGCCTCTGTGCCGGCCGAACTCCTTGTATTAGATACTACGCAAACGACAACGTTAGGCGACCCTGAGACCCGAAGGGTTGGTTCTGCAAGAACAAGCAGATTAAGCAAAGATGAGCGAGCAGGGATTGACAAGATAGCAAGGACACTGGTAGAAAGGAAGGAAGATGAAGAGTACATCACGGATATGTTTAACTCGTATACAGGGAGTCACAGACGACATTTTACCGTACGACTGTGTTACCATGTCTTGAACGCATACGAGGACCGATATCGAGACAAAGGTCCCGAGAGCCTAACGACTCTGTACCGAAAGGTCGATATCGGGGATGAGGGCGAGTGTGATGTGACGGACCTCCTTATGTGTACGCTTGAGGTTTTCCGCCACCTCACTGAACAAGAATCGGGAGCTAAAACCACGACATCCGTAGCAACCGAACCACGAACTGAGCAATCTAACGCTATGATGCCGATACGGGAGGCTGCCCCTTACTGGGTTCCTCCACGAGGTGAAGGGACTAACGATGATGCAAACCACAAAGATGCAAAAGGAAGGGTAGTGTACAACTGGGTCTACCAGCCATGGGACCGGCAAGAGATTCTGACATTCCGGAAATCTCTGCCTGACCTACGTAAAAACCCCACTGCCTTCTACACTGAATTAGGTACAGCCCTAGGTTCAACGATTATGACCCTGGCTGACATCGACTTGTTCTTCGGGTTATGTCTACCAGCTGATGTGTGGAAGCAAATCCGGAAAGTCGACCACCTTGAGCTGTTTGGACATACCTGGTCACAACTCGATGGCATTGATAAACAACGAGAACCTGGACAAAAGCCTTTGAAATCCATTTTAGACCTCCCAGATAAAATCGTACAGAAATTAAAAACCCTGATTCCAGAAAAGAAAGTGGACTGGTCGATAGTAACGGCCTGTCGCCAGAAACCCCAGGAGGATGTATCGGATTACTTCTCCCGGTTTGAAACGGTGTTCTCCGATTACAGCGGACAGGACATGACCACTGCAACCGGACACCATCTGTTTGTCCAGAATTATGTTAAGGGTTTGACACCAGAGGTCTCCCAGAAACTGCAGGCCAGCGAGAATAGTTGGGCAGCCTCCAAACCTGCGGCTATCCTCCAGATGGCCCAATATTATGAACATCAGAAAAATGAAAACGATAGAGCAACAGAGAAAAAGAAGAAAGACTTGAAAGAGAGGGTGATGATTGCACAACTGCAAGGGGTGACTATAGGACGGGACCAATACAGGGGAAACTATCAGACGAACGTCCCTAAGACTGCACCTCCCAAGGACCGCACTTCGACTCCCCACATTGGACGTACGGACATTAGAGAGGACCAGTGTGCTTTCTGTAAAGGGACTGGCCATTGGAAATCCCAATGCCCGGTTCTTTTGGAAATAATCAGAAACAAAGACCCCAAGGACATAGCAAGTGGACCGAGAAATAGGGAACAGCAGCGAGGGCCCCCAAATGACACGACTAACGACAGATCAGGCAGACCAAATACATTTGATCGACCTAGACAGAACCAGTGCCAGCAATCTGACTACGATGACGCCCACGACGTTACATAGGACCGCCAAGGGCAAGGGAGGGATCCAGTCGAGCTCTATGTTGACCAGCAAGGCCCTTATGTCACTGCTAAGGTCTTGGGTACAAAGTCTCCATTTCTGGTAGACACTGGCGCAACACGTAGTGCGTTATCTAAACGACTGATTCCAAGGGGACCCTTGTCTGGCTCACTTATAACATCAACAGGTTTCAATGGAACGCCCTCCACTAACCCTTTGTCCGCTCCGATCCTCTTCGACTTAGAAAACAACACCACTGACACCACGTTTTTGCTTTCCTCCAATAGCCCTGACGCCATTATGGGACTTGACTTATTGAAACACTTCCGAGCGACAATTAGATGTTCTCAAGACGGAGTTCGAGTTTTCCTTTACGACAACCCTGTTCTGCTTAGACATTGCCCTCCCCGACGCATGTTTTCCATCACTGACGCTGACACATCCCTGCTCGACACTCTGCCTCCGTATCTGTGGGCCAAGACGGATTCGGACGTAGGGCGCATGATGATTGACCCAGTGCACATTACTGTCCGACCAGACGCAACACTCCCAAAACTTCCACAATATCGGATATCGCCCGAGGGCGAGAAGGCATTGGTAAAAATTATTCAGTCACTGATAGACGCAGGAGTGGTACAGGAAGTGGTTAGCAACGTTTGCAACAGTCCTATCTTGCCCATCATCAAGAAACAAGGAGAGGGAGATGAGAAAGCATACCGCTTTATCATTGACCTTCGAGAGATCAACAAAGTGGTGGTACCCCAGTACCCCGTGGTCTCAGACATCACCACCATCCTGACTTTGATTCCTTCTACTGCCACCACCTTCACTGTCATTGACCTCAAAAACGCATTCTTTTCCATCCCCATCCACCCAGACAGCCGATATCTCTTCGGCTTTACCCTAAAAGCCCGCTCATATAGGTTCTGCTGAGCACCCCAGGGCTACACAGAAAGCCCTAACATCTACAGCCAGGCCCTCAAGAGACAACTGGATCAAGTCCAGTTAACCGATGGAGTGGTGTTAGTGCAATACGTCGATGACATCCTTTTGGCAGCCGACACCACTCCATTAGCAGTCACAGCCACCATTCAACTCCTGCACTTCCTTGCGGAAAATGGCCACAAGGTCTCCAAGAAGAAGTTGCAATTCTGCCAACCCCAGGTCACTTACTTAGGCCACCTTTTGTCCAAAGACGGAAGGAAACTCACTCCCGACCGGATCCAAACCATTCTCGAAACTCCTGTCCCTAAGACTCAGAAACAGGTTTGCTCCCTACTAGGCCTCACCTCCTTCTGTCGACAGTGGTTGCCAAACTTCAGTCTCATTGTAAAACCACTACTTTCTCTGCTAGCTAAAGACGTCCCCTTCCCACTCCCTTGGACCCCTGAGTGTCAAACCTCCTTCACGGAACTACGAGATGCCCTTTGTTCGGCCCCTGTCCTAGGTACCCCCGATTACACAAAGCCCTTCTCCCTTTACACTCACGAAAGGGAGGGGTGCGCTTTATCTGTCCTGACCCAGTCCATTGGCCCAAAGCAACGACTGTGCGCTTACTTCTCTGCCACTCTTGACCCTGTAGCCATAGCCTTGCCTGCCTGCCTTCGAGCTGTAGCTGCCGCTGCTATCTCTATCCGACAGAGTGAGGGGATCGTACTCTCGAATCCCCTCACGGTACTAGTACCCCATGCAGTTGACACCCTCCTGAACCAAACCAAGACGCAACACCTGACGAGTGCACGACTGACAGGATACGAGCTGACTTTGCTTGCACCCCATATCACCCTGAAAAGATGCACCACACTGAACCCGGCAACTCTGTTACCCTTACCAGAGAACGATCCCAATGTGCCCCCTGTACATGACTGTGTGACTCTTACGGACGAACAGACTAGAAGTAGGGTTGACCTCAGAGACACAGCTTTTCCTGACCCTGACGGAGAGCTGTGGGTGGACGGTTCTTGCATCAAACTCCCCGATGGCACCACTTCAGCTGCCTATGCAGTCACCATGGCTCGAACTGTAGTCGAGACAGCCCGCATCACGCAACGATCTGCCCAGGCAGCGGAACTGATTGCCCTGACACGAGCCTGCATTCTAGCAGCAGGAACCACAGCGAACATTTACACCGACAGCCAGTACGCCTTCGGGGTGGTTCACCATTTTGGGCTCCTTTGGAGGGAAAGGGGATTCTTGACCTCACACGGCACCCCCATTTTGCACGGGGATCTAGTCTCCGCCTTGATCGAAGCTGTCTTTCTCCCCAAAAAGCTTGCAGTCATCAAATGCCAGGCACACAAAAAGGTGACAGACATTATTGGACAGGGAAATGCACTAGCCGACATCACTGCTCGAACGACAGCTGAAAATAGGACGACAACACGTATGTACGTGACCAGGTCACAAGCAGAAAAATGGACTGACGCTAGGGACACTATTAGAGACATTCATATGGCTAGCACACAACACAAACTGACTGAATGGACACGGGTGGGATTAAAAGACGACGAAGGCTGCTGGCGGACAAAAGACACAAACAAATGGTTGCTACCCGACTCATACCTGATTCCCATACTGACTATGGCACACTCCCCTGCCCACATAGGATCAGCCCCCATGATTGAACTTGTCTCCAGAGTTTGGCACAATGATAAAATCACAGACTCCGCCAAACGTCTGGTCCAACAATGCTTGATATGCCTGCAACACAACCCCGGGAAAGGAACTGTAGTACCCCGGGGAGGGTTTGGGGTCCCAAATCACCAGTTTGAAGTCCTGCAGATGGACTACATCCAGCTAGACAGATGCCAAGGCCTGAAATATGTACTTGTTGTGGTATGCGCATTTAGCAAATGGGTGGAAGCATACCCAACCCGTGACAACACTGCTATGGCCACTGCAAAAGTACTGTTAAAGGAATTTTTCCCCCGTTACGGCCTTTGTCGAATTTTATGGAGCGACAATGGCCCCCACTTCATAGCCGAAGTCATCCAGCTCATCTTAAAGGGGCTGGGCATCAAGCAGAAGTTCCACGCAGTCTTCCACCCCCAGTCTGCTGGACTTGTTGAGCGACACAATGCCACACTAAAGCTTAAACTGGCCAAGATAGTGGCCACCACGGGTCTGAAATGGCCAGACGCCCTCCCACTGGCATTGCTATCGATGCGTTCCACCCCCACCAAACATCACTTGACACCTTATGAGGTTGTTTTCGGTCGACCCATGAGTGTCTGGTCTGCACCGAAACCAACTTCCATTCATGACGTCCCGGACGTCCTAATGTCTGATTATCTGTATAAATTGACTGAAACTCTGTCTGTCATTCATCAGCAGGTGCAGCAGGCCATCCCCGATGCTTCCAGGGGTCCGGGTCACGCCATCCAACCTGGGGATTTCGTGCTGATCCGAAACTTTCAGCGGTCGAAGAGTTTGGAACCCCGGTGGACGGGCCCCTGGCAAGTGTTAATCACCACCCGGACGGCTTTTCGTGTGGAGGGGAAACTGCACTGGCTGCACGCACACCACTGTAAGAAGGTCTCCTCGACCCTGGCCACGACAGAAAACATCGACAACCAAGAAGAGCTCCTGAACAAGGACCGACCGTCACTAACCTGCTATCCTGATACCGAAGCACTTGAACTTTCAAAATTCTCTGATCCCACTGTGCCATCCAGAGAAGGGTATTTCCTGCGTCGAAAGGAGGGAGCTTCGGCTAAGTAGACCACGGACTAAGTTAAATCTCAGAACGGTGACCTAAACACCATCAAGGGTCACCCGGAGAGAAGCTAAACGAAGTCTGTGGTTCTGCCCGCTACCGAGCACCTTGAAGATGATGGAAGCACCAGATAAGAAGATGATGGAAGCGCCAAATAAGAAGATGATGGAAGCAACAGGAAATACCCACTACAGAAACCCAAGAACAGACAGACTCCACAGCTCAAAGACAATTGCACTCTTCATCACAATCCTTTTCTGCTTTCTCCTCATGACCACACTCTGGATTGTGGAAGAAAATGCACCTGCTCACGAAACATTCCTGACCACTGCTCAGCCTACCACCATGAAGGAACATTATCTGATTTCGCTCTCTCCTCAAATCAGAGAGAGGCGAAAGGAGTTTTGGAATAACTCTTTTGTACAGCTACTTCACCTGCACAATCTCGCCACCAATGCCACCAACTGTTGGATCTGTGGGTTGCTACCCCACGCCACTGGACACTCGATACCATTCATCCCTTCACCCTTCTCGGTTCATGGCTCCTGCCTTGCTTGGCTGATCCTCCTGCAAGAAAGCTATAAGGACAATGCCACCTCCAGCAAAACCATAACGCATTTCTTCCACGAGGTCTGGCGAAACAAAACCAAGACTCCCTTCTGTCCGCAGACCTCCAACGACTCTATCCACATGGACATCCCTGCTAAAGAACGAATCGAAATGCAGGTGTTCAACAATCCAACCAGACCCACCTTCTCCTACCTGCGGAAACGAACGGCTGCCACTATGACTGTGGCCCTGTCAGTCATCAACGCCACAGGCCACATGTGCATAGAAGGGCTTGGGACACAGCTGGTGGGCCACAGTGCTTGCCGTTTTCCCAGAACTTTGGACTCCACTGATCCACCTTCCTTTGTGTCGTCCCCAAACATGTATTTCGTCTGCGGCACAAAGGCTTACACCTGGCTCCCCAAAGGCTGGGGGGGCACTTGTTTCATCTCCTTCATCCTTCCTCCGACTTATGTGGCTCCAGCGAATCATCATAGACAAAAACGAGCCAAGGACATTGAACAAGCCGACTCAACAGGAGCGCAGTTCCTCGATGCTATGAAGGGACTTGTTCCACTCTGGGGCCCGATGGCAAACAGCCGTGCCATCCGACATCTGACTCAGGCAGTTGAGACAACAATGAACATCACAGCTGGTATCCTTGCTAACAACACCGCCGAGCTTCAAGCGGTCCGCTTGGTGGCACTCCAGAACCGCCTTGTCCTAGATGTGGTTCTTGCGGAGCGTGGTGGAGCATGCCGCATTATTGGATCCAGCTGCTGTACATACATACCGGACAATTCACCCTCAGTGTACAAAGCCATCGAACATCTCCACAGACTCTCTTCAGAAGTCCACCAGGAACAGGAAGAATGGTCGCTTGGTGGTTGGTTCTGGAACACCGTTAAGAACTGGGGCTGGAGACTGTTCACCATTATCCTGATTCCTGTAGTTGTAATATGCGGTCTATGCTTAGGTATTCAATGTCTGCCACCTCTGTGTTCATTATGTACAAATTGTATTTGCCCTAAGACTGTGGATTTTGGAAACGAACGCATGGGAGCATTATATGATGCCGAGGTTAGGAATTTGATGAAGATTGACATTGAGTAGGCAAGTTGGCTAGATATGTTGAAAAGGGAGGACTGTTAAAAGTTAGGCCGCAAACGTCAACATTATCGGCGCCATCTTGCCCTTTTTGAGCCCATTCGTGCACGTAAGCGGCAGCCATTTTGAGCACCATGGCCTCCCTGCCCCTCGCTGATAGCCAGCGCGTCTCTCTCTCTCTCTCCTAACCTCGCAGGCATCCCCCGCACGCTGACAAACCCCCGCTCTCACATGCCTTGGGTCATAAACCCCTCTTCAGCGCAGCTCTGCCTCGGAATCCCATCCTGTTCCCAGCGCGACACCTCCCTTCATTCCTTTCATGGTCCCAGGTCCTTTGATACAACCCCCCTTTTCCTGTGTGCCCGTTTGTCTTCCTCGTTCCCAGGCCGCCACCTGGCCCTGCGGATACTGTTTATTGCCCCCCCTCGTACAGTAGGAAGCTTCCCCCATTAAAGGACCCTCGAGTTGATCAAAGCCCCCACCCTATGAGATCCGATCAACCCCACACATTCCGTGAATCGGCGGAATGTCCAGCTGCGCGATAATCATCACCTGTTGTGACCGGGGTGGGGACTTCAACTGTAAATGTGTGGGAACGGGCCTGAAGGGGAGATTCCGAGGATGTCCTTTCATACTTCAAAGCATTGCAAGAATGTGTTACATGCAATAAAGATCATAAACCTGTGTATAAGAGGCCAGGCCTCAGAGATGCGGTTAGAGCACCTCGAGAAGATACCCCGTTGTCTGATTTGATGTGTTCTGCTCCGTCGGAATAAAACTTCTGTTTCCTGCCTTCCAGTCTCCAGCGCCTGCCTCTTTGTTTGGTAACTTGAGTGGGTATAGAGGCGGTTAGCGCCGGGCAACTCTGAAAAAGGTCATCTGCCCGTACCTTTTTCTACAATATGTGTACAATATTTGGTGACTACATAAAAATGGACCTGTTTTTCCAATTAAGGAGGGAGCCCATTGGAATGAGAGGTAACAGGGCTGTCAACGTTTGCATTCTCTCTATCTGCGTGCCAAAAATACCAAAGGCAAACGGGACCGGTCCCAAAAAAAAATTAATAGGGAGTTACTCTCAAGGAATCACCCATCATCCGGGAACTCATTCAATCCTTGTTATGTCTCGCACTATAAATGGGACCAAGGAGATTTATGAAAAATTGGAAGGCATGGCCTCACACCCTCTGTATGCAATGCTTCATCACTCTCCAGGTATCACTCACCAGAAACATGTCTAGTGATGAATGGGCTCCCTGTGATGATGGGGAGCACGTTTAATGGTGGGTATTGCTGGAACAAGGCTTTAAAGTACATAAAAATCCCTAAGCCTCAAACGTGACCTATTTATGAAGGGTGGGCCAGAAAGATAGTTAAACAGTATTGTGATGCAAGGGACTGCTTTTTATCCCTACATCTGAATGGATCAACATATTTCAGCCTTTACAATGGCTCTAGAAAGAGTCCCTAGCTTTCTTCAGGGCCGAGATCTTCACTTTGCAAACTATACCTATAAATACAGTCTTGCCAGATATTATTCACTGAGTCTGCAATATTTTGATGGTCTCTAGCTTAAACTAGAGAGGGACCCATGGAGGAGTTTGTTGGGAAACTCTTGTAGTCACATTTTCATCCAGGTGTTTTCCTCAGCTTTACTTATGTAGCAAGGCCGACGCTCAGGATGTTGATTTGGATGAGTCAGGTGTTGCGGTGTCACATGGCAGCAAGGTATTATGAGATGAGGAATTGGGACTACGTGCTTCATATTTGTCCACCTGAAAAAAATTATTTTGCACTTTGTCATCTAGCAAATTTTGGTGAACCAATCAGAAAAGGAAGAGATTTCTGACGATATCCATTGCCAAAAGAGATCAATATTGACTCTTTCCAGTGATGTGGACAATCACCTCCTTCAGTGGGAGTGGAGGTTTCTGGGGCATCCGAAATGTCATGCAGCATCACTAGGTGGGCCGACGGACTGAGCATGAGGTTGCTCGTGGCAGCGAAATAATGAGTTCCACCCCAGTTTACCTACAAACAAAATAAATAGGAAGGCAGTTTCTTGAACATGGGCATTGTAATGGTGCAATATATAACATAACAATAATGTAATGCAGGCCACCGTAGTAGACATGATCCTCTTGATATAAGAGAAGCGTTCATAAATGTTTTTCTTCAATACTAAAAACCTGTCTGATGTGGCCAGAGAGACTTGACTGTTACCTGTACCCTCCAGCTGCGTAGCGTGGGTTGCCAGTGCCTGGGCCAAGGCAAGTATTCTTCCACTTTTTTTTACATTTTGTACACCTATTACAATTTTGCGTCCCTAAAAATGACCCTGAGAATTTTGTGCCCGGGGCAACCGCCCCTGTGCCCCACCCCATGGGACTCCACTGCCTACACACAGTGAAAGAGGATTGTGGCTAAGATAGTTCACTAAGGGTGAGTTATGAGGTCATGGATAGGTACCACACTCAAAACCTGTGAGCACTAAAACACAAGAAGTCACCAGATTTGGAACAAAATAGCAAGGACCGTCCATGAACCCGTAATGGTAAAGCCCCTTAAGCCGTAAACATTAGCCCAAAAATACCGCTCCGATGAAAAAGAACTTGTATTTCCACACTAATGCAGTGCATACTACAGACAAATCATGTTGTCTGGTGTGATGCTTGATTTCCTTCCACTTCCAAATGTAAAATGAAAGGCAATCAATAAACGTGATGAAGGAGACGGGAGGGTGGGGAATGGGCAGAAAGAACAAGTTGGCATTGTATATATATATGTAACAAGTACATTGCATAGTCCTGTCTCTCGCTGTGAAAAAAAATCAATAAATGCATCAGTAGCTGTTGTTAAAGGTCCCCGATTATTGGTTCATGGTGGAAATCCATGCATAAATCACCAAAAATTGAAGTTTACTGAATAAATGCACTCATTATATGCGAAAGAAACATATTTTCCATGTAGTTTCTCTAAATCATATGGAAAATGTTGTCAGCATTTCTCATCGATTTCCACACAATATTAAGGAAGAAAAGGGCACGTGTAGTTCCAAAGCCAAATAACACTTCCTAGAAAGGACAACACTCTAGTTTAGGCACAGGGAGATCTGGAGAACCCCAAAAATACATAAAACTCAATAACAGAGTACTCGCAAAACTTTGCTTGCATAATAATAATTTTAAACACCACTGGGTCAAAACCATCACAACTGGTCTTCGAAACAAGGGTTTCCCTGACCTATCACTCACCTCATATTTCACTCAAGAGTTTCACTGTAAGTCACCCTTGACAACTCCAGGAAGTGCTTGGAGACTCTTCCACGATGCTTGTCATTGTTTCATTCGAAAGGAAATATTTTGTTCAAATACCTAAATCTAAAAAATATGGATTCTGTGCTCTTTATCCCCCAGGGATGGAGCTGTGGGGAGTGATTCCGAGCAGCAGTTGCGAAGCAGAGGGGACTGGAAAGCCTCTGCATGGTAGTAATTGGACACAGCCTTTTAAACACCCCCAAACTCATCTTAAACAGACAGGGTACGACGAGGCACGCGCACATGTGGCTGACTGCCTTGTTAGCGGCCTGCTGGATTCATTGTGCATTAGACACACTGTCAGAAACTGCCACTTGCACCTTTCAGCACGTGTCGGGGGTACTTTGAACTGTCTTCTACGACGCTCAGAAAGTCCAGCAACGAGTTCACTCACTGACTCCTCAGCAAATCCCCCATTCACATGGATATGCTCTGAAACGTTTCCCCACAGAGAAGCGGAAGAGCGCGTAGGAGGTGTGTGTGTATGTGTGGGTGGGAGGACGGTGACAATCAATGAGCACTGGACTCACAAAACCACTGACGGCTGAAAGTGCCATGTCTATGGCCGAAAATGACTCCATTTTGGAGGCAACGGCAAAAGGAACCTTGGTAGGCATAAATGGTTTTTACTGAGAAACACTGAGAACAATGCGGGCTCAGCCATGCGGGTCCCAACAACGCAAGGGCAACAACGCTTGCCTTAACCATGCACATGCGTACTTTAGGCAGTGTGCGGTTTTACTACTGTGAAACCGTATGCCACAACTTCAAAGAACTACGCAGCACTACGTCCCAAGCAATAGGTTGTGAGTGGGAGGAGCAAGGTGGGTTTGTGAATACCCACAATCTTGTGAGTTTGTGAGCATTCACTAGCTCCTCAACAACCTTTTCCCACCTTGGAAATGGTAAGTGATTTAGGGCTTGATGTATGAAGTTTTTTTGTGATCAAAAAAGGTCTAATTATCACAACCAGGCCGTTTGCAACCACAAAAAGACTTTTTGTTATACATGAAACTGAACTTGCAATTTGGTAACACATTGCCAAATCACAATCTGGGTTTGTGACCAAATATCAATTCAGTATTTGGAAGGGGCATGTATAGGGCATCCTTTCCAAATACTAAATTAGAATGGAATGTTTTGCAGCCAAAATCTTGTCGCTAAACATGAATACTTTACTGACTGCAAACATGTAGTGGTAACCCGTTTTCACAGGGAAGGGGTCCTCAAGAGATCCCTTCCTATTTGAGAATGTTGACAAAAACATTTCTCAAGAGTAGGAAGTGGACCAGGAATCCACTCCCTACTCTTAGAAAATGTCATTTAAACTGTTAATTTTGTTTTAAAAAGACTGACACTTTTCCTTTATGGAAAAGAGGTTGCATTTAAAAATAATTGACTTTATTTAAAAGTAATCACAGACAAGGTGGTCTGCTGACGTCTAGACCCCCATCCCTGTGATGGCTGTGATTCATACTGGGTCACAATTTGTGACCCACCTAATTAATATTCATGAGGTAGATCAAATTAACAACTTCTACGAATTGGGTTTTTGCAAACGAACTATTAGTACATAGGTCGGTGGCAAAAATAGAAGGGATTCAGTAAAAAGTTGGTGTATAAATTGTAACAACTGTTACTGAACCCAGTCTTAGTACATCAAGGACCATATTACACAAATGCCCTAACGGCGCAACGGGCATTTGCATCCACTTTGTGCACCTCCAGGTCACTTTGGAATTACATAAGACTGCAGATTCAAAAACTGCTCCTTCGGTCATACTGATAGTGCTGGTGCACATGTAGCACCAGCACTAGCAAAATAGAGTGTCCCTCATGCATGGGAGCATTGCCCCATGCAACTGAGGGAATCACTATGCCTCTGTGCCGTATTATGGACGCACGTTATATAGGACAAGGGTTGACCCAAAAAAAGTCGCTGGGACCTGGGTAGCTATCGTTATGAATAAAGGGGTCCCAGTGAGGGAGAGCAAGTTATTTAAGAATCAATAGAATGAATCTCATCAACAGAAATTACCTCTATAATGTTTTATTCACACTATAGGAAAACGAGCAATATTAAGCATTCATCAAGCATACACAATTGTAATGGTACAGGTGCCCCAGGACGGGAGGACGGTGACAATCAATGAGCACTGGACTCACAAAACCACTGACGGCTGAAAGTGCCATGTCTATGGCCGAAAATGACTCCATTTTGGAGGCAACGGCAAAAGGAACCTTGGTAGGCATAAATGGTTTTTACTGAGAAACACTGAGAACAATGCGGGCTCAGCCATGCGGGTCCCAACAACGCAAGGACAACAACGCTTGCCTTAACCATGCACATGCGTACTTTAGGCAGTGTGCGGTTTTACTACTGTGAAACCGTATGCCACAACTTCAAAGAACTACGCAGCACTACGTCCCAAGCAATAGGTTGTGAGTGGGAGGAGCAAGGTGGGTTTGTGAATACCCACAATCTTGTGAGTTTGTGAGCATTCACTAGCTCCTCAACAACCTTTTCCCACCTTGGAAATGGTAAGTGATTTAGGGCTTGATGTATGAAGTTTTTTTGTGATCAAAAAAGGTCTAATTATCACAACCAGGCCGTTTGCAACCACAAAAAGACTTTTTGTTATACATGAAACTGAACTTGCAATTTGGTAACACATTGCCAAATCACAATCTGGGTTTGTGACCAAATATCAATTCAGTATTTGGAAGGGGCATGTATAGGGCATCCTTTCCAAATACTAAATTAGAATGGAATGTTTTGCAGCCAAAATCTTGTCGCTAAACATGAATACTTTACTGACTGCAAACATGTAGTGGTAACCCGTTTTCACAGGGAAGGGGTCCTCAAGAGATCCCTTCCTATTTGAGAATGTTGACAAAAACATTTCTCAAGAGTAGGAAGTGGACCAGGAATCCACTCCCTACTCTTAGAAAATGTCATTTAAACTGTTAATTTTGTTTTAAAAAGACAGGGGCACCTGTACCATTACAATTGTGTATGCTTGATGAATGCTTAATATTGCTCGTTTTCCTATAGTGTGAATAAAACATTATAGAGGTAATTTCTGTTGATGAGATTCATTCTATTGATTCTTAAATAACTTGCTCTCCCTCACTGGGACCCCTTTATTCATAACGGTATTATGGACGCAGGCACAGAGGCAGTCATGCCCTTAGGAGGTGCACTGAAAGTGCACCACATAAAGGTGGCACACTTTCAGTGCACCTCCTGAAGGGAAGCCTTTGGAATGGTGCAAGGGGTCCCATGGACCCCCAAACATCCCCTGCTGTTGGGTGCAGTCACTCACTTCACCTGCCTGCAAGGGGATCTCCTCCCCTCTTCAAAGTGCAAACGGATTGTTGCCTCCACTGTGAAACACGGAGTGGCTTTGAAGAAGTTGCTCTGTATTTCACTTGAATGCACTGCTCCATGGGCAACACAAGTTCATGGCTTCCCTGAGGGCAGTGCATACTTTGTAATAAGGCGCTTTGTCCCTGTTTCCACCCAGCGCACCTTTTGAATGGAGCACTTTGTTACAAACAGGGAAAGTGCGCCATATGCATAATATGCCCCATCTGGTGCTTTCTTCAGAAAATGGCTGGAGTAACTCCCCCTTGATGAGGCAAGACAATGCACCCAAACTTTGTGGGTGTAGGAAAAGTCGCTCCTCCATGGAAAAAAGAAAAGAAATATTAATTTGCACAACATGCTGCTTTTTTCTAATGGGGAAATATACTAAGCATATAACTTTATATTTGGGAAATAGCGAATGTCACATGTCATTCCCAGTAAAACACCTGTAAAGTTCAATTGGGGCAGCTTTCTGGTAGAAAACTGGGAATGGCTGTAAATTTCTAATTGTCTTACATTTTCACCAGTGCGCAGGAGCACATATGTGTGTAATTGTTCAATTGTTCTTAGTGAATCGAGCCTTGAGGCTCAAGGAGAGAACAAACGTAGACGTGGAAGATGTATTTTTAAATTAAAAGTAGTTCTAGAGCTTGAGTTCATAATACTATACTGGAGTGAGTGAGTGAGTGAGTGAGAACTGACATTTGATAATATGATATTGTTTTCATAGAAATTGAAATTCATGTGCAAACCAACAGGTAGAAGAGATGGCCACAATTGTAGACAATGACACCATCAGACTGACACATCTAACAATAGTGCTCATTGCTGTCTTTAGGGGGTTTGGGGCCCAGAACAAGACAGATTTTGTGGGCTCCTTTTCAGAAAAACTTTGGATTTTTTTCCCCGTTTTGGGTCAATTCAAACCTACATGATGACAAAAAATCTTTCAAAATAGGGGTTAATCAAAAATAGTTGCACTGTGTCTTGCCAGGAGTGCCAACATCTTTTAGATGCCATTGGGCATAGATAGACAGAGGTAGAAGTTGGCAGAGAGGAGAGAGGTTGACGCATAGAAATATACAGAGGTGAGAGAGAGTGGAGAAAGTTCATTTTCCCAGGGGGCCCTTTGGAAGGTGGGTGCCGTGGGTACATGCCTACTTTGCCCATGTCTTAGAGTGTTTCTGAAGTTCTGACTGAGAGTGGCCAGTGTTAGATACTCCGTATGATCTTGTGCATCGCAATGGTGTAGCCAGTATGTCATCGGCTCTAGTGCCAGGAAAAATATGAACTGTGAAATACAGCAATAATCAAGGTTCAAAAGCCCACTCAGGCCTCTGAGTCCCGGTGCCACTACACCTGCTGCACACATGAAAGTCATGCTCCTGGTGCATCGACAAGACAATGTGACACCAGCAGCCAATGGCTTATTTGCCGTCATGATATACTTTTATATTACATTATATACACCCACGTGCCCAATAGTCTACACTTAATATGAATCTACACTCACTACACAACCCACTCCCACGTGAGCCCCACACACAGGAAGTGAGGCTGCCCAGAGGCGGCCAGGCAGGGTCAGGGGCTGTTACTGATTGCTGCGCGCCCTTTGTTTGCTTTTCATGCCCCAGAGAGCCCTTGACAGGACAGGAGGACATAACGAGGAGCCCCTGGCTGCCCTTTGCTGTGACCCCTGCGCGCAGCATCCCAGCCCCTGATTGCAACCTTCTGTGTGCAGCGAGTGCTCCTGAGGGGGGCCCCTGCTGCTCCCGGACACTGTGTCATCCACGCTGCAGGCTGCCCGCTCCATTAATTACCGGCTCCGCACTTACTGCGGCGGGACGTGTCTGACCTGTCAGACAAATAAAGTATTTCGGTATTGTGTTTTACTGCATAATTGACAACCAGGGCAGTTCTGCCCTTCTCCAGCCATGGGTGGTATTAATACTCAGTTTCACTCAGATGAATGAGTTACACGAAACCTTTCGAACTCCGCCATCTGCACATCTGGATTCTAGTGCCAAAGGAGGCAGGGGTATACCTAAGTCCTACAATTCTGCCAAAAGTCAGATTTTTGGCTTCAGCCGAACACTTCCACAGTGTGAAAAGTAGGCGTGGAATATTGTGAAGCTCATGTTTTAACGTTCGTTTTTTGTTTTACAAACTTTGCAAACGCCCTTTGAACTATTTTCAAATTCTCAAAGTTGCAACGTTTTTCACTTTGCCACATCTGTTTGAAGATTGTGACTTATGTGTCAAGTTACGTTGCACGGGCACTGACAGATGTCTCTGCAAAATATACTTTGTAGAAGTCAGTTACTGTTCTTTGCGCATTTCCATTGTGCCACAGAAGCTCTGCGAAAGGTAAACATCCGGAGAAATGGCTGCATACATTTCCCAGCATGTATGGATTCGATCACAAGGAAAGTTACTTTGGTCTGTGGTGCAAATTAATCTGCTATGCAAAGAAAATATTCACAATACCACTGCCACGAGAAATCGGGAAATTTGCAAAGTTTGCAAAGGGAAATCATTATGAGCTCTACAGACGTTTCAGAATGAGAAAAAGCTTTGCCCACTCGAATGAAAACCGAAACCTCCACGAGGTTCATACCTTCTGTCTGCCTACCTCAAAATAAAATGCAAAAAAAGTTAATATGCATACAAGACTTCGTCAGATTAGGGCTGGGGAGGGTCAAATGCATATAGCCACAAGTTTACAGTGTACAAATGAAATCAAGCCATTTTAATATGATATTTCAGACTTTATTACAGCTTTGTTTACACAAGTTTTACTAAAGCAAATAAAACAAAGGTAGGCAAAATGGAAACACAGAATGTGTGTATATATATATATATATGTATATATATATATATATACATAATGTTTTTGTAAGGCATATTTAGAATGTTTGGAAATATTTTGCTATGGTTGAATAATTTCTACAACCTGAAAAGCTCTTACAGCGTGAAACTGTTTGTTGATTTACATGTGCGCATTCATTCAAACATCATGTCAACAACATTGCATGATAAGACCTAAGCAGTCCGAAGCGCGGTGGTAATTGATGCACATCTTTGAGCTACGTCCTAACTCAGTCACATTTAGGATGAAACTGTATTCTCAGCTTTTCTTTGTGACTATTCAAGCAAGGAGTGTGAAAACACACAGACACACACACATGCAGACACACGCCCCCTCCTCCCTCTCTGGCAGATGTCTTGGTGGAAAACAAAAGAGTTAGACACAATTCCAGATTCATCTGTGTGGAGTAGAAGTGAAGAAAAGAGGTATATTTTCAGTTTTGCGGAGTAAAGAAAGAAGAAAGGCAATTCTTACAGGAGCGTTTTCCATGAAGTAAGAGCACAAAGGTTGGCGTAGCAGTAGTGAGACAGACCCAGAGGAAATACAGAGTTAAGAACACATCAGTAGGTGAAGCAGAGACACCAATAGGAGCAAGAGGGGCAAGGTAAGTGCAATGCCACTTTGAGTTGTGTTTTAGTCTTTTGCACACACTTATTTGAAAGATTTTGACATAACTGATAGGAGAAATTGACTATTTTTTGACCCAGTCCATTGTGTAGATTCAGAGTTAGGGAATCAGAGCTGCCTCTCCCAAGAGCCCATCACATAAAACACTGGAAAGAGACGTCACCAACCATTGGAGATAAACCGGAATGTCCGGCCACGTAATTAGAAGGACTGAAATTCTATCAATTAAGAAGTTGTAGTTTATTTCTCAAAAATGTCATTACTATTTCAGCATTTCAGGGACGTTTCATGTGAACATTATTGTTCACCTAAAATGTGAACTTGTGGACTGTATACTTTGTGCCTTTTACAGAGGAGTTCCACTTACGTGCTACCTTCAGTCCCTACACCATCTGTTGCATCACATGTACTCTTAACATCCACAATGTCGGCTCTCCTCCCTACACTTGTACCTGCACTGAATCAGAGAGCTTACAGTGTCAGAACTTTAGACCGCGGGGCGTGGCTTGAGCGCCGCACAAGATGGCGGCTTAGCGTCGGAGCTCCGCTAAACGAGCACCGGCACCGGCAGATTCCTGCGCATTCACCGGACTTCCACGGTTGACAAGCCCTGAATTGCGTATGGGAGCATGAGGTGAGCAAATGGCTCTGCTCCTTATCTGCTAAATCCAGAGACATGCGCTACTTTTCGCTGTGACGCGCTCCGCTTTTATAGCGGCCGCCATTTTCTTTTTGCCGCGATACTTCTACGAGCGGTAATTGCCTCATAACTGCCTCGTTTCACCTATCTACAATGCTTTCGTTGTCTGCTTCCTCTCTCATCAGCCTCCTAACCACTGCGGAATGCATCTTCAGTCGCAGTTTTCTTCTTTTCCCAGTTTGACCTGCAGACGTCATTTTCAATAACTCTGCCTCTTTTATTATGCGCTATGCTTATTGGTTTGCCACAGTATTTTTCTTTGCGCAATGATGCTACAGCAGTTTTCTTAACGAACATGGTTCTATTGTACTATTACCATATTGGATGAACTGCGTGTGCTCGACGTTGCTGTCTCTGTTTGACACCTTTTTTCCACCGCTTGTTTGCACATACACTGCTTGTTGATTTGCCACAGTGTTTTCTTTGCGCAAAACGTCTATGGAGGTTTTCCTGAAGATGAAGATTGTGATACACAGCTGCCATATTGAGTAATCCGGCGTCTCCTCAGCTTTGATATTCCTGTTTGGCGCCTTTTTTGACCGCATTTTCTGTACGCATTCAATATTGCTGTGCCAGAGTGTTTGTTCCTTGCACACTATTTCTACAGAGTTTTTCCTGTGGTCTGTGGTAGCACTAGTATCTATCCTCCTCTTTTTTCATGGGGAAATTGCGTACCCTCAAGCTTACTGCTTCTACGCCCAAACCACGTCATTCCTCGGATTCTGACTCTATGACTCCAACCATGGAAGATCCTGCTTCTCATAAGCCGGACTTAGCTCCTGGGGCAATCCCAAAAACTATTTCCTCAAGTAAACTTTTGCAACCTGCTTTGACAAAGCGCCTGAAAAAGGACCCACCCTCCCCAGGATCCTCATCGCATTCTGCGTCTATGGATCTTATTCTTGAGGAAATTCGTGCGCTCAAACCCTTCATGGCTGAGACTACTAAGACTTTGCAATTTCTCCACGACAAATGGTCCACTCTTGAATCGCGTGTTCTTTTGGTGGAACAATCCACGGAGTCCATCCAGGCCTCATGTTCTAGGATTTCGCTTTTGGAAAAAGATATATCTCTCCTGAGGAGGCAGACAGAGGAGTTGGAAAATCGTAATCGCAGAAATAACCTACGAATTTATGGACTTCCTGAACATACAGAGGGATCCAACCCAACTGCATTTTTTCAAACCTTTCTGCCGAAAATTTTGGACCTTCCTCCTTCCTCTTCACTTAACATACAACGTGCGCATAGACTTGGTCCTAAAGTTTCCACCAAACCCCGCGGAGTCATCATGCTGTTCTTACAATATACTGATCTCCTGCAGGTTCTCTCAGCAGCAAAAGCAAAAAAACAAGTTATGTGGGAAGGCCATCGGTTATATCTATCCCAGGATGTGGCTAAAGTGACAGCAGATCGTCGAAAACAGTTCCTTGATTTGAGACCACAACTACGAGCTCTTAATGCCAGGTTCGGTCTGCTTCACCCATGTCTCTTCAAGGTGACCTATAAGGATAAGACAACAACTTTTGATGATCCACAAGTCCTTCAAGAATTTCTTCGTCAGCAAGGAGCCGACGTCATGGACACTGCAAGAGCTGTTTAATCACGCATGACTGAACTGTTTGCCTTTTCGTTATCCTATCGTGTCATATTTTTGTTCCTTCTTCTCTGCTGATTTTTGTCATGCCCTAGTATTTTGTATTTTGTATTTTGTATTTCGTATGTATCTCTAATATTCTTCTTATTTTTTGTCTTATTACAGATGCTCTTCCCTTTTCTTCACCCCGGTGTTATTCATTCATCCGTCCAATTCAGTCCTCTGCTGGTTCCTCAGGTGTTCAGTGGCGTGTGTTCCGTTGTCGATGCCATCATCTTCTGGCGTCGTCACCCCATTCTTCGTTCTGTATCAGTTGGTATGTTTCTATGTTCTTCTTATATTGCTCTGTTCTTTCTACTGTTCTCTTTTACTATCTCTTTTCTTTGCTCCTTTCTCTCCCTCTTTCTCACTGTATTCTCACTGTTTTCTCTTTGTTTATTTCTCTTACCTACTCTTTATCTACATTTCCTTTACCATTCTCTTATTTTATAATCTATTTTTTTCTATTCTATCTCCTTTTCCATATCATTCTATTTTTGATTTACATTCTGAGTAGTCACTTGGAACGTTAAGGGGTTAAATAACCCCATTAAACGTCAACGAGTTCTGATGCATTTGACTAGGCTTAAAGCTGATGTAGCCCTCCTCCAAGAATCCCACCTTTCGGAAAAGGAGGCTTTAAAACTCAAATGTTGCTGGGTGGGACATGTTTTTCATTCTCCTGCCTTGGGTAAGAAAAATGGTTCTGTTATATTGTGTCATAAAAAGTTAACTGTTTCTGTTATATCCCAAGAATGTGATGTTAATGGTTGTTGGGTTCTTGTAAATCTTCTCATAGACAAGATACCAATAGTTATTTTCAATGTTTATGCTCCCACAGGTGTTGATAAATTGTTTTGGCCTGCTATTTCTGAAAAACTTGTTACGCTTGATGAACAATATGTTATTTTCGGTGGTGACTGCAATCAAGTACTAGACCCCATTTTAGACAGGAATTCTAAGGTTAAATTTGTTACCTCCAAAATGCACTCCCAATTTACTGCATCTATTCAGAATAACGCATTAGTAGACATTTGGAGACTATGTAACCCTGACCTTAGAGAGTACACTTTTTATTCCCCTACCCACCACTCCCAATCTCGTATTGATTACCTTTTTCTTAGCAAATCCTTAGCTCAACTTGCCCTTCACTCAGACATTGGTTCTATTTTAATTTCAGACCAGGCTCCCGTTTTTGTTGATGTTGACCTTATCCCCTTCTATCCTCACTCAGGACGTTGGAGATTTAATAATTCTTTACTCCTTGACTCTGATTTTTGCACTCAATTTACTGTTTTTGCCACTGAATTTTTTACACTTAATCATCTCCCTGAATCTTCCTTTGTAATGGTGTGGGACTCTTTTAAAGCAGCTGTTAGGGGTTTTGTCATTAATTATAATTCTCAAAAGAAAAAGAAGTCGATTTCTAAGTCAACTCAACTTTTAGATAAAATTAAGAAGTTAGAATATGCTTATTATAATTCTGGCTCTGAAAACTCCCTTCGCGAGCTCATTTCAGCCAAATTCGATTTTAATAAATTTACCACAAATGCTGCCTCTAATTCTCTACTTAAATGCAACTCTCGTTATTATGGAGGTCAAAACAAAATGGGTAAATTACTAGCTAACTATCTTAAAATAGGAAAAGACAGAACAAAGATTGAATCTCTACAAGGCCCGGCTGGAATTTCTCTGTTTAGAGATGAGGACATATTAAATGAATTTGTTTCTTTCTATCAAACTTTATATACTCCTGAATCCAGTCCTGATCCCACTGATCTTCTTACTTATTTTCAAGACATTCCTTCCCCTCTCTCTTCTCATGTTGATTTTCAATCACTTGATTCGGATATCACCCTCTCTGAAATTTCACATGCTGTTTCTGTCCTACGTCGTGGTAAGGCGCCTGGGCCTGACGGTTTCACTATTGAATTCTACAATCATTTTTCCTCCCTTCTCCTTCCTAAACTACTCCTGTTATTTCAATCTTTTGTCGATTCTGGATCTTCCCGGGGAACCTTTCAGGAGGCACTAATTTGTTTAATTCCCAAACCAGACAAGGACCACACCTTATGTAAAAATTTTCGCCCCATTTCCCTTGTAAACACAGATTATAAAATTTTCACCAAAATTTTAGCTCTCAGATTAGATCCCCTATTGCCAAATATTATTGGCCCAGAACAATCAGGTTTTGTTAAAGGTTGTTTGGTGAACAGACAAAATATCGACTCCAAAATATCGACTGGACATAATATCGAGTTTTAAATATAGACTGGACAAAATATCGACTGGACATAATATCGACTACAAAAATATCGTTTTTCAGGTAAGTGAAGTAATATCGACTGTTTAAAATATAGATAGCAAAAATATCGAATTTTTAATAATATATAATATTTTATAGTGTATTTTTATGTAATAATATGTGTGAAAAGTGTGTATTAATGTTATAAAATATTTTATTAAATGGAATTTGTTTTTTTAATAATTGCGTTATGTAATTCTGTAGCGGGTTGTGGGTTTATAGGGGAATAGGGTGGGAAGTAATTTAATAATAATTAATTAATTAATTAATATATGTTTGTAAATATTTATAATTAATAATTAATTGATAATTAATAATAATTAGTTAATTAATTAATATAATTTTGAACATATTTTGAATTAGTAATTAATTGGTAATTGATTAATTGTAATTAGTTAATTACATTAATTAGAGTACATTTTAATATATATAATTTTGTGTTATTCTTAAGTAATTAATTGGGGGAAAATAATATTAATTATTAAAATAATTACAGCTAATGTGCTAATATATTTACTTTATTGTTATTGTTAATTAATAATTAATTGGTAATTAAATAATATTGATAAATTTTGGGTAAAGGAGTATTTTTAGGGTTCAGGGTCAGTTTTCAGTTTTTGGGTAAAGGGGTATTTTTAGGGTTCAGGGTCAGTTTTCAGTTTTTGGGTAAAGGGGCATTTTTAGGGTTCAGGGTCAGTTTTCAGTTTTTGGGTAAAGGGGTATTTTTAGGGTTCAGGGTCAGTTTTCAGTTTTTGGGTAAAGGGGCATTTTTAGGGTTCAGGGTCAGTTTTCAGTTTTTGGGTAAAGGGGCATTTTTAGGGTTCAGGGTCAGTTTTCAGTTTTTGGGTAAAGGGGCATTTTTAGGGTTCAGGGTCAGTTTTCAGTTTTTGAGTAAAGGGGCATTTTTAGGGTTCAGGGTCAGTTTTCAGTTTTTGAGTAAAGGGGCATTTTTAGGGTTCAGGGTCAGTTTTTAGTTTTTGGGTAAAGGGGTATTTTTAGGGTTCAGGGTCAGTTTGGGGTTTTTGGGTAAAGGGGTATATTTTAGGGTTCAGGGTCAACAAATAAGATTGTAATTTTTTTTAATTATTTTCATTTATTATTTAATTATTATAATTTAATTTAAGTATTTTTAAGTATATTTTAGTCATTTAAATTTAATATTAATTTAATTTAACACTGTTTTTAATAAAGTCGATATTTTTTACATCTATATTATTGTTAACGATATTTTGTACTCAATATTTTTGTACTTACCTGTTTGTAGATAGAAAGTCGATATTTTGTCTGTCGATATTTTGGCAACGATATTTTTGCAGGTCGATATTTTGGCAGTCTATATTATTTCAGTGATCCAGGTTGTTTATCGTCAGATAACTCCTGTGTTTTCTTTGATATTTTGAGTAAAGCTCCCTCACTCTCTTATCCATTGGCTGCCATCTCTCTTGATGCCGAAAAGGCTTTCGATAGAATAGGATGGGACTTCATGTTTCAAGCTCTTTGTTGGATCGTTTTTTCACCTAAATTCATCTCTCTTATTTCTTTACTTTATTCTAGCCCTCATGCTTCAATTTTTGCAAATGGCATGACATCCGATTATTTTCCCCTTCAAAGGGGCGTACGTCAAGGTTGCCCCTTATCCCCTCTTTTGTTTGTTTTAGCTTTAGAACCCTTTTTGACCAAGATCAGACTTGATGAAAATATTTCTGGTTTTCATTTTGGCTCCCAACAACAAGTTAAATTATCAGTCTATGCTGATGATATTTTATTATACTGTTCGGACCCACAATCCACTTTCTTTTTAAATCAAGTTTCCTCTTTTTCTAATGTTTCTGGTTACCGTCTTAATATTGATAAATGTGAAATCTTACCCTTAAATCCTCTCTGTCAAAAACATCTCTTTAATACTTCTGGCTTCTCTTGGCAACCTTCTAAGATTAAATATTTGGGTGTTTGGTTTGCTCCTCGTCTCTCAGATACTCTTAAGTTTAATTTTGATTCACTTTCTGCAAAACTAAATGCGGCAATTACTCGCTGGAATCCTCTTTTCCTTTCTTGGTGGGGCCGTCTTGACTCCATCAAAATGATGTTGGCACCTCTAGTACTCTATTCCATCTCAATGATTCCCATTCACATTCCAGACTATTACTTCAAGTTGATAGACTCTATTCTGCTCACATTTTTGTGGAAGGGTAAAAAATCTCGAATAGCTCTTTCTGCTTTAAAAAAAGATAAATTACTAGGAGGGGTTAAATTTCCTAATTTCAAATCTTATCATAACGCTTTTTCATTAAAGCAAGCTTTGCGTTGGCTCTCTTCTGACCTTCCTTTTTATCCTCCTCTTTGGCTAAAGTTAGAATCTTCCTTCCTTCATCCTTTTGATTTTAGCGAGGTTCTTTCCTTCACTTCTAACGTAACGTCTCTTCGCTCCCCCATTATCTCCTGTTCTCGTTCTCTTCTTCAACCATACTTACCATCCTCTTACCCATCTGCTTCCTCCACCCATATCCAACCTATTTGGCATAATAAACACCTCAAAATCCATAATCGCTCATTATATTGGAAAACCTGGCATTCTCTTGGTTTAAAATGGATCTCTCAACTACTTTCCGGTAATCAACCTCTTCCTTTTCAGGACCTCCAAAATCAATTCTCGTTGCCCTCCTCTTCTCGTACACAATATATCACTTCTTCCCTCTCTTACCCAATATCTTTCTTCACTTCCTGCTACAAATTCTATTCCTATTGCATATCTTCCTGTTTCCAATGCGCTTGATCATTCCCCTTCTGCTTCTTTTCTCTATAAATCAATTCAATTTTCTACTGATCGTATCAAATCTAGGGTTGAGTTGGCTTGGGAAAAAGATTTACCTCAAGTTTGGTCCTTCACTTTATGGGATAAAATTTGGTCAAAAATTCATAGTACCTCCAGAGCTGCTAACACTACCCAAACCATATTTTTTGTTTATAATCGTACATTATTTACTTCATTACTTTTGTCATCGTTTTCCTCAGACACTCCCTCCACTTGTTGGTCCTGTCCCTGCTCTTCAGCTGATTTGAAGCATATGTTGTTCGATTGTCCTCCCATTTTTTGTTTTTGGCAATTGGTTTGGTCCCAGTTTAAAAAGATTTTCAATTTTCATTTTTCCTTCTCCATTGTTAACATTTTTCTAGGTACTCTTTCTCCTATTTTTGCCAATTCGTCCCACAACCATAAATTAATTGACCTTTTGATAGCCATTGCCTTACACCATATTACATCTCATTGGAAACAAGCTAATGATGTTTCCTTCAATGCTTGGTGGAATGCAGTCTGTTTTAATCACCGTCTAGATACTAATGTTGTTTCCCCCATTTCCCTTGCAATCAAACGTGATCTTTTATGGCTTCCCCTTACCGAGTATTTATCCAGAGTTGTCACAATCCCACCTACTTCTCAAGTCCGCACTGTTGAGGTCCACAAACCACCGTGATTGCATTTTCTTAATTGCATTTAATGTTTTTTCAAATCACTTATGTGTTTTATTCTACAGGTTATACCTCATTCCTCCTGTTTTCATAAGCATTATCGTTTGCCATATTTTTCTGTATCGATTTATCAATCAGTTCTACTTTTTTGTAAGAGAGATTTCTTGTTTTTTATAACTTATGATTGTTTCTTCATTTTCTGTCTTTGCTTCTTTATACTTTAATAAACTTCAAACTAAAAAAAAAAAAAGAGAACTTTAGACCGAACCTAGCAAAAGGCTGACCAGACTTGAGGCTGAGAGATATCTGTGACCCAAGGGCAGCTTTGCACGAATCCTAAAGAGGGCAAGATATACTTACTTTTAGGCATAACTGTGGAGGATTTTAAGATCCAATCAATCTGAGGAATGTCTTTGCTATCAGATACCAGAGCTTGGAGATCTCTGTCTAGACAGCTCTTGCCATATGATGGTGATAGGTTCATATACATTGGACAAGGTGGACTATAAGTAGGCGGTGGTCAGTACACTAAAATATGAGAAGATGTTTGCTAGGACACTTCAGCATGACACCTCTGAGGTTGTGCGTTGTCATTAGTTTTTTCCTACCAAATGCCCACATTTGCATTGGTATATTAATATTTAGATGAATTCCCTTCCACTTGTTCCTTACCAAGGAGAGGAAGAAGGATGCTCCTTGAGAGGCCCCAATGAGTGCTGCCTCCAGGTATGTTCATTTGTAGTATATAAGTATAAAGGCAAAAAAGGAGGAGGGAGAAGGAGGATAAACAAGGCTAGGTCAGCCTCCAAGTAATCTAGCAAAAACGGTAGGAACCCAATGTACTGGATTCAGAGACCTAGCTTGTGTGATGGTCACTGATCAGATTTTGTCAGTACAAACCAATGAGAAAGAAAAATTTCTTTCTAGTGTCCCCTCACTCACCGGGGTTTCCCCATGGTGACATGCTTCATCATTGGGGCCATCCCAGTTCTCTACGAAAAGGGGCGTGCTACAACTAGCGAACTACGCAGGAGCACTTGGTTGTGAAAGACTATGTGTGGTGTGAGTGAGATAGTGATAGAGTGGGTGTGAGTGATTAAAAATACCGTGCTAGTGGGCCTCAACAAATTTTATTTCGCTCCTAGGTTGGTATATTAAAAGGGGGGTGACACTGCAATTTAACCTTTAATGAGGGCTAAATCAGTGTGCAATCAACATGTTTCAAGCTCCCCAGGCTTTTCGTCAGGACCATACAGGGACCAGCCCTGTATTTACCACTCTTATGAGTCCCTATTTAGGGTGTGTAAATTAAATAAAGAACATTCAACGCTGTTAATTCTAAAACATGCGTGTTTTACACACGTTTGTACTGTTTCGTTAATTCTGTAAAAGAATGACACATGGTTAGTGGCAAGGTAACCCTTTCTTAGAAGCGTGTCACACATTTTTCACGTCTCATATTCGAATATATGGTGTACGATCTGCATCTTATTGGCGCGTGCAGGCTTTCAAGTCCAGTGCATACATAAATATAAATAAGTGTAAAAGGTGGTTTGTGAATTCACACATATAAACAACACAGGACTCAATGTGACTAAGGGCAAAGACACAAAACATACATGTTATTATGTCAAAACAGCATATTTACATGTATTGGTGACCATGTTATTTCATTTGATCCCAATATTATCGGGAGAATTTTTGTAGGTTTGTTAATTTATGAAGAAATTAAATATTTTTGTGTAGAAACCTTTTATTAAAATAGATCTTGTTAGGTAGTAGGTGTTATTTGTATAAACGAAGTTTTGGACCCAGGCAAAAAAAGTAGCAATCATTCACCATAAAGGCGGTCCTGATTAGATCTACCTCATCGCTTCTATAAATCAATTGCTCAGTTTCATAAGACCTTTCTATTGCGTGATAAGGGCGAGGGACATTCCCTCTGATGTTGTAGGCGCCTGTGCATACATACTGATGGTAATGTTTTATGCTTTGATAACGTCGTTTGGTGTTGATATTTTGGCTTTTTCTGCCCAGTTATTTATCAAGCACAACGTTTTTTACGTATTAATGATGCAGTGTTGAGATTAATGAACGAAAAACTACAAACGATTACAAGGCACGGCTCCAAGATGCAGTCCGGAGGGGTAACGACTAGGTAATTCAGTGCGGTTCACCGTGCAAGAAGTAAGTACTTTGTATTTTTTCACGGCGTGAAGATCCCGACTCCGTAAATACGAGCATTTCATTTCACATGGGAACGAAGCAGACACATACTGATCGCAGTTCCCGTTTCTTCCTTTTTAAATCGGCAGCAGTTTCCATAAGGTGATCCTGCCCCCTACCAGTGACAATGCAGTGCTAATAGGCACCAATACATGTAAGTATGCTGTTTTGCCATAATAACATGTATGTTTTGTGTGTTTGTCCTTAGTCACATTAAGTCCTGTGTTGTTTATATGTGTGAATTCACAAACCACATTTTACACTTCTTTATATTTATGTATGCACTGGACTTGAAAGCCTGCACGCGCCAATAAGGTGCAGATCGGACACCATATACTCGAATATGAGACGTGAAAAATGTGTGACACCCTTCTAAGAAAGGGTTACCTTGCCACTAACCATGTGTCATTCTTTTACAGAATTAACGAAACAGTACAAACGTATGTATAACACGCATGTTTTATAATTAATAGCGTTTAATGTTCTTTGTTTAATTTACACACCCTAAATAGGGACTCATAAGAGTGGTAAATACAGGGCTGGTCCCTGTATGGTCCTGACGAAAAGCCTGGGGAGCTTGAAACATGTTGACCGCACACTGATTTAGCCCTCAATAAAAGGTTAAATTGCAGTGTCACCCCCCCTTTTAATATACCAACCTAGGAGCTAAATAAAATTTGTTGAGGCCCACTAGCACGGTATTTTTGATCACTCATACCCACTCTATCACTATCTCACTCACACCACACATAGTCTTTCACAACCAAGTGCTCCTGCGTAGTTCGCTAGTCGTAGCACGCGCCTTTTCGTAGAGAACTGGGATGGCCCCAATGATGAAGCATGTCACCGTGGGGAAAGCCTGGTGAGTGAGGGGACACTAGAAAGAAATTTTTCTTTCTCATTGGTTTGTACTGACAAAATCTGATCAGTGACCATCACACAAGCTAGGTCTCTGAATCCAGTACATTGGGTTCCTACCGTTTTTAGTATATAAGTATGACAGGATTCTATGTACATCCATTTGAGCTCATTTCGAAAAGGGGTGTGCTAAGGTTTTATGATGCAAGCATATTCTTATGTAGGTCCTGATTATTGGGGCGATGCTCAGTTCTCCTGCATCTATACACTTGTGTTTTCCCCTGTAATTTGGCAAAAATTCCTTATTTGTATCACCACGTTCTCATAAATGGTAGTTCGCACTGAAAATGGATGTGCTGCTTTCGCGCAAGATAACTTTAACACCTTGTTTCTCATTACCTTGATACTGATTGGATGTTGGGGATCTTTTTTACCAGCAAGAACGTAAAGCTCTCATTGATACCCTTGGAGCAACCACCGCGTTACTGCTTATAGTGATTAGACTCAGCATCTGTGTAAGGAAAATGCTGCCTTTGTCTTTTTAGGGCTTGCCTGCTGATGCGCTTGCGCATAGCTGGCGAAGCTCTATAGTGGCTTATCCAGAGTTTAACCACTGGCGATTCCATGCAGTGCATGTGCGTTTTTTAGGTCACGGCGCAAGCGCAAGCCCTAAAAAGCGCGTGCACAATACCACCAGCCGCCTGCCTGCCTGCCTCGCATTACCACATCAAAGGCAGCCCAGCCTCCCTCCCACAAGCTTTTCAGCGTGCGCTCTGCACTCTGCATTTCTCCTCCCAGCGCATTTCTCATCCCCTAATTATTCATGGCTGGCCGGCCGTACTTTCAGTTTCACGGCCGCCAGGCCGCGTCTTCTTTTATGCTCTCTGATGCTTGTTTTTTTTTTAACTTGTTTTAACATGGCAGCTTTCTCGCATTTCTCCTCCCTCCCCCCCCCTCCACAGCAATGCCAAGAGCTTTTTTTCTACAGTATTCGGACTCTGTCTCTACTTTAATACACACTTTAGCTCCTTCTTCTTATCTCTTTTCCCCTCCCCTTCTCGCCAGCCACATTTCTTTGCTTCCCTCTCTACCCCTCCCTCCACCGGCTTTCCTTCTTTTTCTTTCCTCCCACATCTCTCCATCCCATTCCCTCCCCCTGCTGCTCTCTGTCTTATGTCCTCCCTCTTCCTTTATCTCCTCCTCCTCCCCGGCACAGAAAGCTCTCGTGACCCGCAGTCCCTTCCCTCGAGCCCTCTCCCTCCTGTCGCCCTGATATCTATCACCAGTCCCCGCGCTCACATCATTCTCCTGTCTCTGCCTGCCTTTTCTTCTCACGGTCTCCTCTTTCTGTCTCCATCTTTTACGAACAGCCGTCTGCCTCCCAGCCCTCTTCCCGCAGTCTGCCTCTTCCTCCCCCGCCATGATAAACTGTTGTTTTCCATGATGTGCAGAGCAGCACCGCCCGGCCCAGCCCCACTCCCAATCTCGTGTCTAGTTTCACCGGTGCAAAGTGTGTCTGTACTTCTCTCAAGTTAAGCTTTAACTGCGTTTCTGCACTGTGGCCCACGGCTGTGTCCGTCCTGTTTTCAGAGCACAATTTTCACAATCTCATGTCCACTGTTGGTGCTGACGGTTAATCATTCCTACCTTCGTTCTGTGCTCACCCCGACCCCTCTGGCTCTCCATTTCATCATACTCTTGTCTCCTATTTTCTTGCCCTTTGTTTCAAGCTTTTTAAAATGTTTTGTTTTCATTCTTCTGTGCTTTTCCTGTTTTGCATTTTCTCTTCATACCCGTTTCTTCTTTTGTTGGTCCATTTTTCTTTCTTTTTGTCCTTATTTGTAATATCAAAACATCTAAGTCACTTATATACAAAACATGTTGCATTACAAATGCTATAGGTGTCACATTTGCGAAAGTTATAACTATTGGCATTGTAAATGACAAAGCTATTAATTTTTAGTGAAGTGGGCACCCGTCTTCCTTCGTGGATATGTAATAATGAAGCTGTGACGAGTAGAAGATATCTTTCTTTGCGGCAGGATTCTACTGTCATTGAGTTCTCCTGTGAAATATATTTTCTCCAACTTAGAACCCTCGAACCTGCCCACCCAATCCCACTGCAGTGTGGAAATCGCGCAGACCAGGTACATAGATTTAAAGCCAGATGGTAACCGTAATTACCCAAAATCTAAAGCATAAAGAAGATGATTGTTCAGGCAGACTAGCTGATTATTCTGAACTTCAATCAACCAAGTAGTATTTGTATAGCGTGGCTAATCACCCTGGGGAGTATCCATGCACAGTGTTTCAGGTATCAGTTGAAGAGCTAGGTCTAGATTATCTTCCTGAAGTGGGTCAGGGAGGATATAGTGGAGAGGTGGAGGGTGAGGTGAGAGTGGAAGCATCCTCTGGAATGGCAGAGACGTGGTGTCTGACTGACAGCGAGGTGTGCTGAACAAAGGTTTCTGGTAGATTGGTGGAATACCAGGCGGTGTTCATGAAGGCAAATCCTGTTTGTGGAGGGATTTGTAGGCGTGGGTCAGGAGTTTGAAATGGCATCTCTTCTGGATGGGGAAGTGGAGGTCTTTTAGGTGCTGGGTGAGGTGTGTTATCTTGGGCAGGTTGAGGATCAGTCTGCCTGTTGCGTTTTGGATTGTCTGGAGTCTTTGCATGAGTTTGGTGATGATGCTGGCATAGAGTGTGTTGCCGTAGTCAAGCTAGCTGGTGATGGGGGCCTGAATCACAGTTTTCCTTGTGCTGATGTGGAGCCATCTGAAGATTTTGTGGAACAAGCAGACCATATGGAAGCAGGCTGAGGAGATGGCGTTGACCTGATGTTTCAAAGAGAGTTCACTGTTCAGGAGGATGCTGAGGTTGCAGGTGTGGTCTTTCGGCATGGGTGTAGGTCCGAGCTCCTCTGGCTACCAGGATTCGTTCCAAAGGGCAGCGTATCTGCCGAAGATCAGAACTTCCGTTTTGTCTGTGTTGAGTTTCAGGCAGTTGTCTGTCATCCATGTCATGATGTTCTTCATGCAGTTGTGTAATTTGCTCTTTGTCAAGGTGGGGTCTGCTGAGAGTGAGAGGAGGAGCTGTGTGTCTTATAGGGTGCAACCCCTCAAATAGACTGTCCTCTTGCTGCATGCACATCCCATTGTACAAAGTGATACAGGGTACATCTAGTTTCTTGATAGTGCCACTGGAGCCAAGTTTAAAATGTGCTACATGGAAATATCTGTTTGTTTACATCTATATGTTACATGAACCAAATATTTAAGGGGCTGTTGGTGCTCACTTTTGGTGGTGTACACCCTTTGGACACCCTGATTAAATGTATAACTAATGCATGCGATTATTAGCACTCGGACAGGTTATTGTACATTCTGCTTACAATTTGGAGTGTTTTCAGGAAAACATGTATTTTAATTTATGTTTTGTTTTTGGATCAGAAGGTAGGAACAATGTTTCTGTTTATGTAACATACCTATCTAAGTGTTTGACCCAACATCAACAGGTTTAGTTTGGTCAACACAGATCATGGGGTGATCCAATGAAGTAGGTGCCTTAGAAGAATTCCATATTCTAACACCAGACAGGCACACTTAGGACTGGATGTCTGGGGGAGAGGTTATGCTGGGAAGAAGATGGAAAGGAGGCCAATGCACAGCTCAATACAGTGCATTCAGGTGAGGAGGAGAGAGGAAGGGCTTGCACATGGTGGAGGAGAAAACTGGAAGAGCCGGGTGATACAGCGAGGCCACGGGCAATGAAACTGGTCAAAATAACCAGGAATTAATGAACACCTGTAGAAGGGAAAAAGGAAAACAGATTGAATCATAATCACTAAAAACACACCTTCACTGGTATGGTTCACACAAATAATTTATCGATTCTAATGTTAATACTTTCAGGAGCAAAGTTCTCCAGTGTGCAGCAAAAGACTCTGGGCCGGATTTACAAAGATTCCAGGCAATGCAGTGTAGCATCCAAAGATGCTGCACTGCGTAACAATTGGAGAGCACCATACCTACAGAGATATGGCCCTCCCCCTCTCCCTAGCACTGGTGAAGAATATGCTGCTGAGTGCCACACACACACCTTTGCACCATTTGGTACCCTTCCAGTAGAAAATCCAATGACTAGACAAGTTTTAAAACTTTTCTTACTTTGTATGTGTGTTGTACAGTGCAGCACACGTGCAAAGTCGGAAAAGAAAGGAGAAATAAAAACGTTTTCGCTTTTAACGCCTGTTTTCCAGTAGCATAATGTTTTTGCATAAAACTCTGTCTAGTAATGTTAGTAGATACGGTTTTACACCAAAAAGCATGGATCGTTGCATGGGAATGCCCATATACCACCCATTTAATGCTCCCTTGACTCTAAGTAATGTAAAGCAATGCTTTGTGCTGGTTTGCATTACTTTTCCTTACAAACCAGTGCAAATACCAGTTTGCATTGGTTTGTAAATCACCCAAAAAGTTTTCTGTCAGGTTTGCGTTGAAAAATAATGCAAACCCGACACAAAGCCTTTGTGATTCTTACCCTCCGAGTCACAATCAGGAGGCTACAGGTACAAGGATCAGGCAGTTGTGTTCTCCCTCTTTGTGAACGGCTGATGTCATCTAAGGCAGTACTTTGCAGGCAGTGGTTAAATGTCAGGTGAGTAAAAGGATAGTTGCAGAAAATACCATCAGACATGCCATTTCACAAAGCAATATTCTCCAGTGGCTAAGGGCACCCATGGATAGTTATTGACCTAGACAGAGTGTGCCGTTATTTTACTGTTGAACGTGTATACTGAAAACAAACATTCACCTAATTAGTTGATGTATTTGCACTAAAAGAAGCTTCAGATCAGAAAAACCAACACCTCACTGTCAACCTTGTTAAATCATCTGATCATTTGGGAAACAGCAACGTTTTTTGAAGAGTAGACGTTTTATGACCAATCTCGTGCAGAGGCAAAAAATTCCAGTTTTTGACTTCCATCACAGAGAATGCTTGCACTGATTTGCTTTAATCAGATTCAGGTATCTGCCACAAACGGGCACCGCAGTGCCCATTATTATAAAGTAGAAGCATTATTTCACTGGTAGACTTAACAGCAAAGGTACCGAAAGACCGACGCTAGATGATCCCATTGTTTGAGCTGCATAGAATGAGTGTCACATTGTTATTTTTCGTTTTTTAAAGCAATTATTTTGTTTTTTGTTTATGCCAAGGAGACTGAGGACACCCTCGCAGGTTTGAGTCTTAGCTGCTAAGGCTCCCGAGGGCACCAAGCTCTAAAAGACTGGTAATGTTGTTCTTTGTTCGTTCTGTTTTTTACCTCTTGTATTCTTCCTGATGTATAAACTGTAAAGCGCTCTGATACCCTCAGTGGTCATATTCGCTCTATAGAAAACTTTTAAAATAAAATAAATGGTAACATTGTAGCATGTAGCATAAGCATTACAGTTGACGCTACATTTTACTGTTCAGTTGTTTAAGCTGATAATTCTGGCTGCACAACAATACGGTCAAAATTAGATCATATTATTGAATATACAGTTCTCTAATCCAAAACTGCTACAAATGAAAAAACCCTAACCCCTACTTATGAACAATTGGGAGCAAGGGGGTGGTTTTAATTACTTCCGGATCTAATGCACATGCTTCCCTGTATATCTATCAAGCATATAAGGATTTAGACATGCTGCAGGGATTGTGCACAAATACAGACCTATGCACAAGAAATGGGACCGTGGTGTATAGGGACTGAGTCTTCTTACCACCTCAGTACCCACAAACTCAGTACCGATTAGCTATAGTGTCTCACTTGCTCTCCTATTCACTCCCATAGGAACAAATGATTAGGCACCCCAGAACACAACCCTCCCAGATCTCTCAGGAATCGCGGTAAAAAGACACACTCTTTCACTCACTCTCTTATACTTGTCCACAATAAAATCTGACAGAGACACGGAATAGTTTAAAATATTTATTTTAACTAACGTGCCCTAACACGCAGTGCACGTGCCACAACAAGCATGAAAATGCATACTACAAATATAGTCAGCATAGTAGCTAGTCCATAACTCATGAAGGAGATGTCAAAAAGGCGATGGAGAAAGGATAATAGTGCCAAACGTCCCTCCCCTTGCTATAAAGAAATATTATTATATAATAGAAGATTTCTGGGCTTTGTCATCGGACCCCAAACCTTAGCCTATAGATGAGAAATATACATCATGGGTGCTCTTCTCCCCGGTTAGGTCCCTCTCCAAGTGTGTCACCTATTCGTGCATCCCACTAAAACCCCAAGTGCGCTGTCCAAGCAACAGCTGTATCAGTATGTTTTGTCTAAGGGCTAAGGACTGGTCAGAACAAAATAACAAGTGGCATTGTTGTTCGTACTTGCACATAATGTTCAGTCAAAATCCCAGGAACATGCAGAGTGTGAACACAGTGATGAGTTCTCATGTGAAAGCAGTCTTTGAAATTATTGCGAACATTAAAGACATGTAGGAACGTGTGCAAAGCAGTAGGCAAGCTGCAACGTGCTCATGCTAAGTTAGTGAAAAACGACAATGTCCCTATGGGCAACGTGACAGACAAAGCTCATGCCATTCAAGTCGACGGGGAAGTGCAGGGAGCACCATTGAGCAGAAAAGTTTGTCAGGGAGCATAAGTACTTATTTGATGCATCAAGAGAGTTACATTGCACCAGGATCTTTAATGGCTCGGGAAGGATCAGTCATCATTTGTGGAAAGGTCTTTGTGTCAACATTTTTGGGAAAAGTATTTTTGTTTTGTGCCAGTACATCACATTGTCTGGCTACTGGGGTATGTCTGGATCCCCACTTTTCTTACCTGCACAGTGCAGTACTCTCTGCAATTGTCCATCTTTTTCATTCACTATGCCACAATTGCAAAGAGCCAGGTCAAGGAAACAAGTGGTTAACCTTTGCCTTCTTAGGCCGTATAGACATGCCTAGTAGGCTGTTGCCATTGTTATTTGGAATAATGCTCTTTGTGACCCTTGTGAATGCCTACAAAATCACTAACCAAAAGAGTTGTAATGCAGTACAGCTCAAAAGCACACATATACGGTTTGCCAGTGTAGTTTGGCATCTGGGACAGTTAGGAGAAATCAAGTGTAAGTATTGATGAATTTTATGAGCCGAGAGGTAGGCCCTATGAAATATGTTAATTTGAAGGAGTTTGAATCGGGTCAATCCCTGTCACTGAAAACATGTAGTTCAGTTTTCACAAAAGTTTCTGAGGGTTGTAGAGGTATATATGCATGGTATTACATGCCTGTATAAATCCAAGTAAATCATATTTTCCCATATTCCATTGTGTGAAGAATGTGCCACATAGCATGAAGTGTGCTCAGATTGCGCTGTTGACCACTTATGGAATGCAAGACTTATTCTATTGTATGTAAGGACACAACCCCTCTTTAAGCCTAATTTCAAAAGTCTGGAACCCAATGAGGGATGCTTTTTCAAACATATTGCTCAGTGAACTCAACCCTGCCTGTTCTCATGGGATCAACTCATGAGCAGAAAGGATACCCCTTCACAAGGGGAGTCCAAACAAGGGAATCACTGGTGCCAAGTGGGACAGGACCCATATATTTAATGCTGCAGTGAGTCACCGATGTGTTGAGACCAGTGTCTGAAGTTCCTACCATGGGAAATAACGTGCTATGGAATGTACCAAATCAGATTTGAGATAAAGATATTCCCATCTCAACCTGATGGTATGCAGTGAGCCAATAGACAGGCCATTGCATGTGTGTTGCATAGGAATACCTCCAAAGTTTTGACACCCCTAGGCCTTCCCTGTCAGTATTAAGTTCAAGCTTAGTTAAGGCAAATCATCCTCTGCCCATGCTGCAGATACGGTTATATTCCATGAAACTGTTTGACAGGGACAATAAATGGGAGGTTCACAAACCTGGTAGAGCAGATGAGGCACTTTAACCATTTCTGAGATGGCAATTTGGTTCATCACTGAGAGCAGCTGGATGGTCAAGAACACTATCTGGAAACGAGCAAGTGGAGAGTGCTGCCTAAATTAGCCTCTACAAGTCCGACCAGGAATAATATATTTTGGTTATCAAGTAGCGAAAGATGTGGGGTGCCCATTGAAGCTAATTCTCACCAATGAAGAGCTTTTGTGGAGGCAAGTCCCCCATCTAAGGGGGAACATGAAGGACTTGCTACGGTTAACACTCAACATGGAGGGCATTAGGCATGGGCGGAAAATCCGTTCCGCTCGCGGATTTTGCGGATTTTCGGGAAATCCGCAATCCGCGAGATTTGCGAATTTCCCGCAAAATCCGCAAATCCGCGAGCAGCGGATTTTGCTCGCACTGCTCGCACTGTTCGCGTGAGTTCGCGCCCCGCGAATAAGTGCAAAATTGCAGAAATACGATCTTAGCAAAACTGAAAGTAACTACTTACCAGGTTCAAAAGTTCAGGCTCATCATTAGTAGCCATTTCCTGTAGTGCTTCCTGAGGGGCCCCTCCAGAGTTCAGTTGCCAGTTGAAACTATTATGTGACCCTGCTCTGAACCTCAGAATAGTTACACATATGCCACAAAGGTCCTGAATTACAGCTAAGGGAGACAAGCAGGAGCCAGGCTGGAAGTTAAAATCCATTAATCAGCCCCTAATTCATTATTGTCAGTTGGGGTAGGGCAGGTGTTGTAACTAATTTTGCAACAATGAAAGCACTTAGCAAGTGCAAAAGATCACTAATCAGGGCGCACTAAGGAAGCAGGTGCCAGCTAAAAAAATATTCTGTGACACATTAATCAGCCCCAAATTAATTCAGGTCACTTGAGGCAGGGAAGGTGTGCTTTGCTTTGCCGAAAATAATGTACACTGGACAACCAGAGGGTGTGGTGATGAAACAGAGGGTGGCATGGGTGGGCCAGAGGGTGGCATGAGTAGTCAGAGAGTGGCAGTGGTGACAGAGAGTGGCAGTGATGAAGAAGAGTGTCCCAAACAGGCTGGACACGTAGAAACAACAAGTTCGCAAAACTTGCGACCCGACAGGTAAGTTCGCAAATTGCGAAATTGTAAAAACCCTCGCGAACTGGCAGAAACACGGGCGAACACAAAAAAAAAAATCCGCAAATTCGCGGGAATTCGCGGATTTTGCGGATTGCGAATCCGCAAATCCGCAAAATTCGCGAACGCGAGATCCGCAAAATTCGCCCATGCTTAGAGGGCATACAAAACATATTGATGAGGGTGACAGCAATTGGTACCAGATCCAATTGTACTGAACTGAGGTGCAGGAGCATCTACATTTCTTCCTTTATTGGTGTAAACCAGATTCTTTCCAGGCTCCATAATTTTGCAGGCACCAGTTTTGTTGCCAGTGCAATAGCAGCAGGGATGATAGATATCCCTGCTCTATTCCCTTAGCACCTGCATAGCTGGCTGAGATATGGTGATCTGTCTTCCCACTGACCATTAGGCCGGCATGCAGCAGTTTAATCCAGATCAGCATCTGAGGACCCAGTCCAAACTTTTTGAACTCAGGGTGTCAAACCCCTGCTCAAGGTCGATGGATATACAGCCTCCATTACATGATACAGATGCCAGATATTAAGTGAAGTATTTAGACGGGGAATAGCCCCATTTGAATCTTCATGAATTAGGGCAGGAAGACAAAGTAAAAGCTGATCCGCCTGGATTCTGCTAATAATTTTATAGGCTGTAATATAAATTGAGGATGGGTGGTATGTTGTCACATTTTCAGGATCCTGGTTGGGTTTCAACAGTGATGTAACAACAGCTTCGCCAGTGTTGGGAGGAAGGGATCCCTTCTGCTTAGTCTCTTCATACAATTTAGCCAATCTAGTAGTAAAGAGAGATTCATCTATAGCAAAAAAATTATATAGTCAACCAGTCTGAGCCAATTGCAAGGGCTCATATTGCATGTCTAATTTTTGCTTTAGCACCTCTAATGTTTCTACATATGACTGCATGTATCGAGTGATAGAGTTTATGTGGTTGGGTCAATCGTGCCAGTATTTGGCTCAGTTTGTCGCTTTCAGCAGTATACATAGGCATGTCCAGACATCGTAGGTATTCTAGCAGGCAGTCATGTTTATTTCTAGCCTGCTTCAATTGATCTGAGGCACCAATGTTGGCTAAAGCCTTGTTCTCCAGTTTCTGCATGGAGGATTCTGCTTTCGTTAGGTCATCTAACTGATCGTGGTTCGAATGCATACTGCACGCTCCACCAGGATGGGTGTCAGATCAACTTTTAAAGGATACGTGCTCTCCACGAATTGCACAGGAACAGTCTGCAGACTTCTTCCCAACTCCCCCCCAAAGACTCCCAGAGTCCGTTATTCAGTTAACTGGACACTCAAGACTCTTCAAGGGGGAAGGGGGAAATTGGATAAAATAATAAACAACAAGAAGAGGCTGCCCTTGATCGTCTTCTTCTTCTTGGCTTCTCCAATGTCGTCAGTTCGAAGAGACCGTGGAAGACCTAATTGGAATACACCACAATATTTAGCTCAAACTCTTCCTACTCTCTTCTTCTATGGGCTCTATATATATATATTACTAGATTCTCACCTATTTGATCTAAGGCTTAGCTACTCTTCTCTCTCTTCTTTTATTCTTATTTGTCTTTGGTACTCTTTCTACAGGAAACACATACAACCAATGATAATGTAATTACACTCTGTCGTCATTCCTAACTATTTTTCTATTGGCTGTTTATCTACTTAACATACCTCATTTTAGAGTTGAATTGCCTTGTATTTGGATTCTATCTGTCTCTTTTATGTCGAATGAAGACTTAACTGGACTTTACTCTTTATGAAGCATACAGATTTGCTGACCAGTGGTAACTATTCTATTCGTAATATCTCTAAGTTACTTATCATTCATTATTCAATATTAAATACCATTGTTCTCAATTTGTTAACTTATCTGAATGCTCTTGTCTTCACAGATACTCCTCATAAGAGGGAACTGCTATTCAAGGTGAGTCTTCTTACTTCGGAGTTGTTGTAGCGGTGAAACTAATATTTAGCGCTAATTCAATAACTATCTTTTCTGCCTCGACAGGATTCCTTCGCAAAACTGGACCGCTTGTCAAAGAGAGTCTTCTTACTTCAGAAGTGCTGAAAGCGGTACTTGAGATTAAGTATACAAATGAATACTCTTATCACAGAATGAAGGGCTAATAAGAGTATCAGGACTATAAATACAAATTAATAAACACGACGCAATTCTACTCTAGAAACTGGGACCTCAGGAAGTGCGACTGAATCATCCAAAAGCTCTGGTGAAGTGTGCAGTAGAATTAGCTCGAGCGCCTCACCTAGAGTGGTACACCTGAAAACGGAGAACAGCACTAGACCGCCAACTCGCTTTCAAGGTTGGCGGCCGTCTTGAAATTCCGCAAATGAACCGCCCGAGTCCAATTGCCATTTCGCATAGGTCTTCCTTCAATGTTTCTCCTGTGTGCATTCGCCAAGACACAAACATCATGCCTAATTCTGGTTCTAGCCTTAGCAGGCCTGACAATGGGTGACCACTTTAAATGTCATCCATCCTACTGCAGTAGTAGCCAGTGATCCCCTGAAAATTATGAGTAATGATTTCATGTAGGGTATCATTGAGTGCACTATCCTTTATCCAAAGTGGCTGTAACCGCCATGTGAGGATAGGAAAGGAACTGTGCCGAAGCATAAACTCAGCAAATTTGGTCAGAGGAGCATTTTGTACAGATAGGGAGTGTGATATATTTGAGATTGTAATGGTCTAGACCAGTCCAGACTATAAAACCTGACATGAAGTGTTTGAGGGGCAAGAAGATGGAATATTATGTTGCTCTGGGATTATGAGCTCTCCAGATTTCTATCACTCTCAAATGATGTAGCCATTCACTGAGCACAACAGACTATGAGTTGCTGGAGTACCTGGGCAGTGAGGGTGTGATATGTCAAGTGCCACATCCAATACATAGTTGAAATACCAACTCAACATCCATTCGCTATCAGTACAGGGTGCCAAGCTTGCCAAGAGACATTTCAGAAAATAGGGCTGTTCAACATTAGGGACGTACACAGTGCCCAGCACAGAAGTCACCCCTTCTAGATGACCCTGAACCAGGCTGAACCTCAATTACCTGCTATGAATGGAACCCTTCCTCATATCCAAATAGTACCTCCTCTGTCATCTGAGGAGTTGGAGTTGCTGAACACCTGAACCCTCAATCTGTGCTGCAAAGGAACAACATCTTACTCACACAGGTGCAGCTCCTGGAGTAAGGCCATGTGAACCCCTCTCTTATTTGTGCTCAGACACTATAATGCTTGCTGCGGAACCCAACCCAGCACATTCCAAGTAGCATTTATAAATTTACCCTAGGTCCTTATGGTCGCTGTACCAGGGAAAATTAGGTAATAAAATAATCGGTTTGCACAGAAGCATGTAGTCTGAAACTAAGGACTAATAAAGAAGGTGAGGTTGAGAGGAAATAATACCATTCAACACACGTCCTCCCTGACCAATATCTTATAAATCATCAAATATGCAGTTCCAAGGAAAAAGTGCCTAATAGACACAATTCAGACCTCCTTTTTAGGATGCACAGGCCCTCACTCACCAAGGCAGAATGCTTCACCATTGGCCCTTGCTCCTCATTGGGCTAGAGCTGCAATACCTAACAAGCCCCATAAAAGGACTCTTTTTCAGGAGATCTTTTTACTGCCTGTGCATTTGATTTGATCATTTATTAAGCGCACAACTGCCCAGAAGCGTCTAGGTCTATGCCCCTCAGTACTCTCAGAGCAAACAGGGAATTGACAGAAAGGAATGGTGATTGAACTAAAATTAACTAAGGCAATCCAAATTCGTTTTTTGTAAGCGTATGTCCTTGTGTTGATTAAAAACAATAGAAAGAGCCCATATTCTCACTACTCACAGTTCTCTCCCACCTAGAAGATTCCACATCGAGACCGTTCCTCAGTGAAATTGCTTCCAATCATGCCATGCCATTCCTTCCACAACTGACCATACTGGAACTGAATCACTCTCCTCCCAAACCCATACCAATCTGAATTAAGACCATAATTCCGTTCTATATTGAAATCAGAACAATCCAGATAATTTCCATCAAGACCAACACCCAATCTATCTGCACACTTCTGCCATTCAGCCCATTCTCCCAGACCCTTCTCTTCGAAAATAATGCTGGTCCAGAACATGTTACATAACATGTGTATTTTTAAAGCACACGTATAAACCAAAGGTCTCATGGCGCTGAATAACAGATGTATATTGCTACCCAACTCAATGGTGCTCATTTCATCGTCCTCAGATGGATGAAAGGCTGAGTGGACCCGCTGGGATTAGAACCTGTGACCATGAGGTCAAACACAGGCCCCTACAGTGGATGCGTTAGTCCACTGCGCCACCAAACCCAGCTGTAAATGTATCATTCTACAAGTAAGATAATGTTCGTGAGTTATGTAACCCAGTGAAGTGCAAGAAGCTACCATCATAGCCTTTATTCAGTACCCTCACCATCGGAAAACACACCACCACTCTATTACTTTATTTGAAAATACAGTGAAATACAGTGACTAAGGAGGGGCATGAACAAAATAGGCAAGTCCCCATGATCAATTGACTTGACCCTAACCATCCCAGTTTATGAGATATTGCAGCTGACAATGAACTAGATGGAATTTTAGGATTGAAAAATCGTTATGTGTTGTTTTCATCACTGTCAACTACTGTCAGAGGTGGAGGAGTAGATAAAAGTGGAAGAGATGGAGAGGGTCCTATTTTTGAGATGGAGAAAACTAGATATATCTACCATTAAGTGAGCAATGGAAGCTGCATTACATCTGGATGAATTATTTGGATACCAGAAAAGGTCCAACAAAACTACATCTGAACTTTACATTATATTCTAGAAGACTTAGAGAATGGATGGAAAGTTAAATAAAACTACCAACTTTGAAGTCAGGATCTGGTACACAATGACAGCATGACGTTTTCAGGTCCTCTTGCAAAGTTCAGATGTTGGCCAATTTGTTTATGTACTTTACGAGCTGAATTTACAAGATCTTTGACTGAGGATAACGGAGTAAGGGGAGGGGAACATCTGCAGGGAAATCCATGGGAACAATTGAATGTTGATGATTTCAAATCACTATGTAGGAAATTGCTACATAAAAGCTCTCCATAAGAATCTCTGTTACTCTAATCGCCTAGGGACTGCGTTCAAGCAAATGAGCTATTGCTCTATGATGTGGTTTACCCTTTCTAATTGATTGCCACATTGTGGGTGTTAACTGCTGGATTTATGTAAGTTGACTCCTAGCATGGTCATTAAAGGAAACAAGAATTTGGAAGTAACGTGGGTACCTCGGTTTCACAAGAGTAGGCAGCCCATGAGCACAAACTAACATGCATGAATTGTTTGGTCAATGACTGAGCAGAGGGAACTGACTTCCTAGGAATGAGCTGTCCTATCTTTGTAAAAGGAGTCTTTGACATGTTGTAAGGTTGTATACGTGTTTGAAGCAGGTAGGTCAACAATGAATCCATTAACATGGTTGACCATGGTTGAACGGAACAACTGGGCACACAAACAAAAGAGCCTCCGTGACCCCCTGGCTGCATCTGGGCACAACTGGGCACAACTGAGCACACGGACAGAAGTAGATGAGAAACGAAACCAAAACAAATATCAAAATGGTGCTCGCCTGAAGCAACAAGCAACAAACAACTCTGCCATACAAGCAGGTACAGAGCGCAATAATCTTTAATCTTTTACGGGGAGACTGAAGGGCGCAGGGGAGAGGAGGAACAAAATAACCGGGCACACGGACTCCCTGGCTTCCCCATCACACCCGTCCTACCCAGTTCCTATCCCAGCAACAGTAGGACAGCGATCAAGGCAGGCGAAGGAGAAAGGAGTGAGACGCTGACACATCGGGGCCGCTACACTGCCTGCCTGCATCACATCGCTACCAGAAATGAACATGCAACAACAACACACAACCTAATCAGCAATTTCTGGCAAGCCCTATAAACTGAAATAGGTAAGGAATAGCAACTCCGTTAAATATGGCACTTTAAAAGAAGGAAGAGCAAGATAGCGATATCAGGGGGGATTTCCACGGGTGGGAGAAAAGACAGCCACAAGCAAACAAAAAAAGGGCAAGCCCAGAAACTCAGAAACAGAAACAGAGCACCAGAAATAGTAAGCTCAGGTACCTGGAACAAGAAGGGAAAGGCAAAGAGAAGAGCGGCGAGGGAATAGACACCCATCCGCAAACAACAGTGGGAAACAAGGCAGATAGGGAATCCAGACTGCAGGCGCAACTACAAAAGAAAAGCAAGGGCGAGCCTCTAATATCAGATTCACCAATAAAGCAGAAACCGGACATAACACCACGCTGGACACCATCCTAAAGAAACTGGCTGAGGTGCACGACCTACCGAAATCCACTAAACTCCCCACCGAGTCCATTCAACTCGAACTACCCGCCGTTAGGGCTGACCTGAACACAGTAAATACCAGGCTCACAGCGGCAGAGCAGCGCAGCAGCGACACGGAGGATGCCACTCAGCGAACCAAGAAAGAAATGAGTGGTCTGAGCACAAAAAACATACTCTTTGCAAAGGCAAACAGCTGAATTGGAAGACAAAAGCTTTAGGGGAAACATATGAATACTAGGAATCCCGGAAGGCGCAGAAGATGAGGCGGGGTCATGCGCCAAATTCCTAGAGGATCTCATCCCGAAGATCACAAAACTAACATTTGAACGCCAATTCGAACTAGATAAGGCTTTCAGAGTCCCAGCCTCAAAACAGCTAGCAACAAAATTCACCAGACCAATCATCTGCAAGCCACTGAGAGCTCAGCACTCGGAGGAGATTTTTGACTACACCAGAAAGAACAACCAGATCATCTGGAAAGGGCAAAAAATCATACTGACGCAAGACTACTCCAAAACAACAGTAGACATCAGGAAAGGCTTTCTCGCCCAACGCCAAGCGCTCAAGAGCAGACAAATCCTATTCACCTTTGTAGCACCAACAAAGTTCAACATAACCGATAGGGGGAAAAGTCTTTTCTTCACCGACCCACAGGACCTGCACCAATACCTGAAAGGTCCCCCAACCTCACAGATGGAAGTGTCAACTCATGGAACGGCCAAAAGAGGGCCCTCTCCTGATCCTACGAGTGACTAAAAACACAAGAAAAATTGACCAACATCTCAAAAGATTACTCAAAACGCACGCTACCTCAAGAAGATGATTCCAAGAGACCGAAACTACCTCACAGAATGAAGATACACATCTTCAACCTTTTCTACCGTATCTACCTCAGGGAAAATCGACTCCGATAACTACGCTATCCCAGCATGCCAAAGCACACAGTATCCTTTTTAACCAGTTTTTATGACTCCTAGACTATTGTTTACATTACAAGACTGCTAGCCTCAATATGTGAGGCGCACTGACCACTACTGCTATGCCAGCCAGCCACTAGGCCATACAACGCTACTATCTTGAAAAATATAATCGTTTACATTGTTTCCGAATCAAACTTGGCTCCGGAAGGCGCAATGGTGATCCTGCCGTCGCACTTTCCAGATCCTAGATGCGGGGGTGGAGCGAGGGAGGGAGGGGCAAGGGGGCAGAGGGAACAAAGGGGGGAGGCCGTGGGGGTGACACCAGGAATAGGGGAGGGAAATGGGGAGATAGTACTTTTTCCTAATCTTGCTAATCTTACTTTCACACTTTCTAGACTTTACTTATTCAATCTACACTACTGTAGGATCCAGTTTTTGATCCAGTCGTTGATTTTAACGAAATTGCCAATGAGGGTCGGGCACAGAGAGCGACACCCACACCACCTAGATAATGGCTAGCAACACCCCTGTCGCGCTGGCGACCGACCTCAAAATAACCTCACTAAACGTCAAAGGCCTGAACCACCCCATTAAGCGCAGGAAAATACTCGATTACCTGGCCAAATCCAAGAGTGACATGGTCCTATTACAGGAAACTAAATTGGACGAAGAAAGCTACAAACTAGTTAAAGTGAAAGTGGATTGCCCACTCGGTCTGCTCCCCTGCCACTTGAAAGAGAGGGGGGGTCATGACGCTCATCTCCAAGAACTCCAGAACTCCAAACTCACGATTAACTCACACACACACGATAGCGAAGGCAGGGTATTGATAACCAACATCTCAAGAGGGAGCGATCAGATCCATGTAGCTAATCTATATTGCCCCAACTCAGACGACCTCCAAATCCCACATAATGAACTGCTGATAGTTGCAGGAGATATCAACATGCCCTTTGACCCACTGTTAGACAGACAATCCCGCTGCCACTACCACCCCAACCCCTCACACAAAGCACTCCTCAACATATGTGCAATATTCAACCTCAGAGACACATGGCGACTCACACACCCAACCACGAGGGATTAGACATTTTATTCGAACCCACACAAATCACACACGAAAATAGACTACATCCTAATATCAGTGACCCACACGCACATGATAGCAGAAGCCCTAATAGAGCCAAGGCTAGTATCAGACCATTCAGCAATCAGCCTGAAACTAGCTGGCCAACACAATGAGGTAAGAGCGCGTAGATGGACGTACAGTAGCAGCATTATTACAGATCCCGCCCATAAGAAAGAAGTCACAGGCGCCCTCAATGAATACATAGCCACAAATGATAATGACAAGGTAAGCATAGATACACTTTGAGACGCTCTGAAGGCCACAATTAGAGGGAAACTAATCGACATCTCAGCTAGGATCAGAAAGAAGGCAAATCTAAGACTGACTGAGTTAGAGGCAGAAATCAAAAGACTAGAACTGGAATTCATAAGGGACAATCGGGCAGACCTCACTCTTCACCGGTTAACGACCGCCAGATACGAATAAAACAAACTCATCAGCGAGAGAGCCGGCCTCTGGTTTAACAGAGGCACTGAACCTATGTGAAGCTAACAAAGCAGGCAAACTCCTCGCCTCATATCTAAAATATAAAAGCAATCAGAGGGCAGTCACTTCGATCACCGACACTGACAGCAAAACATACACCAAACACAAGGACATTCTCAGAGTCTTCAGGCAATTCTTTTCGGACCTTTACAGAAACTGAAAACAACTAGATAAAGATGCGTGCAAAAAGTACCTAGAAAAATTAAGACTACTGAAGCTAGACGACGCAGACAGCATGAAACTAGGGACAGAATTTAACACAACAGAGAAAGATAAGTCAGTCAAGTCCCTAAAAAAGAACAAAGCCCCGGCCCGGACGGTTTCACAGGAGACTTCTTCAAGTCCTTCCTTCCGCAACTCGCACCACTCATGAAAAGAGTTTTCGACCACACAGCACACACAGGGAAAATACCAGCAACCATGACTGGGGCGACCATAACAGTTATACCTAAAGAGGACAAAGATCACCAACTACCGAAAAACTACAGACCAATCTCCCTCATCAACGTAGATTGCAAAATCTACGCAATGATCCTAGCCACAAGATTAAACAAGATACTGCCCAAACTAATAAGTAACACCCAGGTGGGCTATATGAAAGGCAGAATGGCAAGCGACAACACACGCCTTCTATGCCATGTCCTAGAACACGCCTCAAAGAGCCCCTCCCAAGCCGTTGCCATAGCGCTTGATGCAGAAAAAACCTTCAACAAAGTTTCCTGGGCTTTTTCCTAGAACAATGCATGGAAAACTTCAACATAGGGGAGGATTGCATAAAAAATATAATGGCCCTGTTCCAAACACCCACGGCTCGCGTCACAATAAACAGAGGTCTATCAGAGCCACTGACCCTCCAACAAGGCACGAGGCAGGGCTGCTCGCTCTCGCCCTCCCTCTTCCTACTAGCCCTAGAACCCCTAATCCAAAGTATCAAACAAAACGAAGATATTCGAGGCATATGCATCGGCGACAGTTCTGTAAAAGCAGCAGCCTACGCCAATGATATACTAACAATGACAGAACAACTAAAGACCTCGATAGAAGCACTCATGACCTCAATTAACAAATACGCGTCCGAATGTATACCGCTAAACATCCACTGCAACAGAGGGTTGCTATGTTCATCGGGAATCAAGTGGCAGACTGGACACGTCAGATACCTGGGTATCCATTTTAATAATGACCTGCTTACCACCCTTAGACACAACGGTAAATTAGTGCAAGACAAGATAAAGAAGCAACTCGAAGCATGGTCCCCCAAATTCATGTCCTGGTGGGGACGAATCGAGACAATAAAAATGATGAAATTGGTGAGTTACCTCATAAGCATGCTCCCAATATTCATCTCAGAAGACTTCTACCAAAGATTAGGTAAAATGTGCTCCAGATTCCTGTGGCGTGATAAAAAGGCCAGAATAAGCATGAAGAATCTAAGAAGACCCAAAAACCAGGGGTGGGGGTGAACCTTGCAGACATTAAGACCTTCCAACTTGCTTTCCTAGCCAGGCAGGGCACACACTGGAACGAGCAGGCGAAGGACTACACACCAGCCTGGGTACAGCTGGAAAGAGCAATACTAAAAAACCTCAACCCACTTACCCTTCTTACTGCCACCACACACCCACTCACAAGCAACCCAATACTGAAAAACACCAGGATAGCACTGCTGAAACTAGATAGCAAACTGGAGGTGAGCATCAAGGGCTCCAAAGCTGAATCCTTATGGTCAAATAGCGCCATAAAATATAGGGCCAAAAAACTTTATTTCAACAACTGGATAATGAAGGGCATTTCACACCCATACCAGCTCGAAGTGAACTCCACACCACTAACCTTTGCCAACCTAAAATCTTCCCTTCAACTAGAAGACTCAGACCTATATAAGTTTCTAAAGATCAAAACAGCCCTGACAAAGTCCAAAATAGCAGACTCGAAGCCCTCTATATTCCACTACGTTACAAATATAAATAGGCTAGGGCACCAGGTCTCCTACATATATAAAATTCTCTCTGTGCAAAAAAACAACATCAATGAAAAGACAGAGAAATACTGGAACTCTAACATACACCCACCACTAGAGGACCAGGAATGGGACAAGCTATGGGCATCGGCCAAATAGGCCAAGATCACCCCTGTACTTGCGCAGACCAAACTCTGGCTCCTACATAAAACGTTCTGGACCCCAGAACGTCTGCACAAGCTGGGACTAAGAGATAGCAATGCATGCTGGAACTGCGACGGAGCCAAGAGGGACCTAGAACACCTGATCTTCCTGTGCCCGACTCTCACTGCATTTTGGGGGAGGGTCTTTGATTTCATAGACAAAATGTACAAATGTAAAATGTCAAGGGGATTCCACTCGATCCTCACAGCCTCCATCCGAACCAACCTTCCCACAAAGGGAGATAGAGAGCTCCTGGACCTTCTCCTAATAGCAGCAACCAAGCTAATACTCACAAACTGGAAAGACACGGCTAAAGTGTCATATGGCGGATGGCTCTCCTGGATAACCTACCTAAGAGGAGCCGACACATTAGCAAAAAGATACTCGCCCTGGAAATCCACCTCCAGAGACTTATGGTATTCACTGGACGCCGCCCTGACAATTTTGGACCCACCATAAGCTACGAGCAACTCAAGCTTGGCAACTAGCAAACAGAAGTGTATGAGATCTTGCCATTATCAGACCGAAGCAATCTTTCTCTCTTCTTTTTTTACTTATTCACTTTTTCCTCTTTCCTCCTCCCTATATTACTCCTACGAACAAGGGACCCGTCATAAACCAAACATGTACGATGTAAGATGCTAGCCGGAAGTTTCCCACAATGAAGCCACCCTGTTCACTCTATGTATATATGCAAATACCATAAATAAAAAAATTTAAAAAAAAGAAAAGGACTGAATAAGTATGAATTGGATTTGGCAAATCCGACAAAGCATTGCATTTCTTCAGGATTCCGCGGTGGGGACTATTTGATAACTGCTTTCACTTTCTCCTCAGCTGTGACTAAGGGCCATATGTAGGTAATTTGTGTTTTGCGATTCTCAAATTGCGATTTTAAGGGAATCGCAATTAGAGAATCACAAAACGCAATGTAGGTAGGATTAGCAACATTTTTTGCGAATACCACTTATTCCTTATTTGCGAATCGCAAATTGAGATTCGCAAATAAGGAATACCTTCTCATTCATTCCTATGGGCTAGAAGGCCCTTGGACTGAATGGGAAGACATTCTCAATTTGCAATTCTCAATTAGAGAATCGCAAATTGAGAATGCAATTTCAGGGTTGTAAGGGTGTCAATAGGACGCACTTTTGCACCCCTGAAAGTAACATGTGTGCTCATATGGCCCTCATACATGCCCTAAGGGCATGTATGTGACCCACATGGCACTTTGAAAATTGCAAAAAGTGCATTTTTCAAAGAAATCACAAAATACCACCAACCTGAAGTTGGTGGTATTTTGTGATTCCTTAAGCCAAAATTTGCACAACTTGGGTGCTTCCTACATTGCATTTAAGGAATCGCAATTTGCGATTCCTTAAATGCAATAGCAAAATAAGGATTTTAAATTTTGCGATTCCTTATTTTGCATGTGGATTTTTGTGTCCTACATAGCATACTGCCGTACTTGGGATCGCAAATGATGAAATTCGGCGAATTTCAGAATTTGCAAGCGCAAGTAGGCTTCCTACATATGGCCCTATGCCATTGGCTGAAATGTCATAGCCCAAAATGTTACTTAAGGGGCTTCAAAGAGACAATTGGATAGCTTACCTTATACACAATATTGACTCAGTCATTAAAGGCCTTCTCTTATGTGGTGCTGGTGCTCCTGAAAAGTTAGAAGAGTTAGAAAAGATGTGAATATCATCTGGATGGGCAACTACAAAATCTGCCAACACCAAATTTTCATGAAGGATGGCATTGTTAAAGTGTTGGAAGGCAGCAGGGGCATTCCAAAGACCAAACCACAAAAGTAAATATCCATAATGGCATATTTAGTATTAAATCCTTCCATTGTTCTCATTTATGTATGCAGACTAAATCATAGGCACTTAGAAGATTAACATAGTGAAATATTGGGTGGAGTGTACCTAATCAATAACACAGGGGTGAGAGGTAATGGGCGTCTGTCTTGAATGGTAATAGAGTTAATTTCCTTGTTGTCCACGAAGGGTCACAGTTCACCCTAGGACTTGGGTACAAAAAATATGGGTGCTCCTGCTAATTACCTAGTAGGTCACCGGTAAATTCTCTTGCATATAGTACTGTAATCCTTTATCTTCTCTTTTCTTGAGAGCTCCTATAACTGGTTACATGGTGCAGTTACAAAATCTGTGGAGCTGTAAATGTTGAGTACCTTCCTCACAAAATATGTGGGCACATTTTTGATAGGCTTAGAGTAGATCAATGCATGTATCCTTGACAGTCTCGTGTCCAGCAATGGCAGCCACACAAAGGCACTTCTGTTAGCCAGTCAGTGGTCTGGATATGTCCCTGAAGCAACGTGGTGTGTAATATTATGCTAAAGGATAGTGCTGAGATGATATAAAGTGAATTGCTTCTAAATGACCAAAAAGTGGATCATAATAATGTTAGTAGTCTATTGAGTAATTCCTCAGAATGTCAAGGGTGTCCCACTATTTACCCATTTAGGTTCAGCTTCTGGTTTCTGAAGTAACTTACTGCCATGATGGTGTTCAGAAGAGTAATCCATACAATGATCAGTGGCCCCAGATTTGATATGGGCAGCCACTGAAAGAAAGAATCACATTTATGTAAAAATGATGTAATCGTCTCGATGGCATATTCTGTGATGAATGGAGCTTATCCTGCTGTTCAAGACTGAGTGTTGGATTTTTCCAATGGAGGATGGCAGTGCTAGACAAGATGTCTTGGTTGCCTTCAGTAGAGGCAACATTCTTTGTATCCTTTTATGTTCCTTTTCATCAGAACTTGAAAAGACAACCCCTTTTTAGGGGAACCCCCTTACATTTTTATGGAGGTGCTACATAAATGTCTGGGGTCTTTGCCACTAAAGTAGCCTGCCACATTATCCTGAAAGACTAAGGAAGGGGCCCAACCAAAGAGATTACTAGCTGTTGATACAGGAACAGAAGTAGTCCTACTTTCTAATTGAATCAAAGGGTACAACAGAATAGCATTTTCAGTCTTAGCTGGTTTAAGTTCTCTTTGTAGATTTTCTATAACTTGTTTATAGCGTCAGAACTAACATTTAGTTCTATCATTGGCCCAAGGAATACAAAAAAGTGATGGGTGGAATGCTTGAATTAATCTCTGCCAATGATAATTACACAGTGCCACACCCAATTGCATTTTCCCCACCATGCCACCTCAAACCAGAACCAGCTACATGTAAATCAGCCTTAGTCATGCTCCAGTAGGAGCAGCTCGGCCTGAACCATGAGACCAGGGCCCAATGGCACTGAAACACACTTGTCAGCAAGGGAGCAAGGTACAACTTGGTTCCGGTGACACAGTGAGCTCCTGATCCACATCTGGGCATACCTGTCACATCGGTCGCAACACTAGGTATGGGTGCAACCCAAAAAGATAGGTCCAAGCATCCCTGAAGTCTCAGATTCAGGGAACTTATATGCTAACCACAGCACCTGGAATCAGGCCCTGGGAAAACAGGGAAGAAGGAAACGACTAGGAAGAAATACTGGAATATGCACTACTCTGGGTTCCATTGACCATTTGTGATCAAAAGGTATTAAGAAATCATATTTCAATACATTCTACAGGAATTAACAGTCTAGATATAGTTATCTTTTCAAATGTTCAGTGTTTGTACTGTAACTTACCATTTGGATCCAGAAAATCAGCTTTGTCAACAGGGTGAATCCAAAAATATCAGAAGGAATTATTGAGTGAGGAACCCCGTGTGGAAAGCTGAAACAGCAGACAGTAATTCCTGCCTTAGGAAAATGTTATATGTACTATTTCTATTAAAGCCATTGGTATTACCTATGCAACTTATGAATTTACCTGTTCTTGTTCATGTTGGATCATTCCATGCCTCCTCATTCTCTTACCTATGGTACTTTCCAGTGGATAGAATGTTGTATATGGAGGTTCTGTGACAGTTGGCGAATATCGGGGTTTGAAGTAAGTAGCTGGTAAAGTTTATCAGTAAACTTACCTTATATGTTTATTACCAAGAAGCATTCTTTAAACTGGAAATCAGTTGCATTAATGTGATTAAGCAACAAAATTGAGGCAGAGAGGAAGATGGGTGTGAACTGTAGTGAAGAGCAAGGAAACCTTCTCTGACATGCATGGGATCCAGGAGAAGTTCATCGGGAACTCAACTCCCCATCACAGTCGAGAATAAACCCTGACCTCGTGGCCCACCATCACCACCATGAAATTCACTGCTACCTTGAAGAATATTCACTCCGGGGCATCATCAGACCCTGGCCCCTACCACACCTTCACCAAAGGACTCCTACTGATCTGTGAAGCTCTAATAACTATCCTCAATTGACTCAGCCACATTCCTGGACAGCTGTAAGCATGCCATAGTCATACCTCTGCTCAAGAACCCATCGGCTGACCCACCCACACTTTCCAACTACAGACCTATCTCCCTCCTACCATACCTGGCAAAGGCTTTTCAGAAACTAATCAAATGACACATCACTGACCACCTCAGGAACCACCAGCTCCTTGATGCTATGCATTTCAGGTTGAGGCTCACCTGCAGTAAAGAACCAGGACTCATTGCCGCCGCAGATGATATCGGCATGATCTTTGACAGATGAGACACTGCAGCCCTCATTCCCCTGTACCTCTCTGCAGCATTTGGCACCGTGTCACACACCCATCCTCATTAAGTGCTTGCAAGAGATTAACACCCAAGGACTAGTTCTTCACTGCATCTGCTCCTTCTTTACAGATAGAACACAGGATACCAGCCTTGCGCTTTACTTTTCAGAAGCCTGAAAACTCATCAACTGAGGGCCTCAAAGTTTACTTTTCAGCCCCACCTTCTTCAACACATAAATGATCCCTTTGGCGAATGCCATCTGTGCACACAGCATCAACATCCTCTCCTACTCTGACAACACACATTTCATACGGTCCTCTTGGACAAGAACCTCAACACAAGAAACAAGTTCTGGGCCTGCATGACCAAAGTTGCTATTTGGAGGAAAGCCAACTCTCTCAAGACCAACATCAACAATACAGTAGTAATGTTCTTAGTCAAAAACACTTCATCTTGGGACTTCAACTAGTGACTGGCCAAACACAAACCCACACCAACACCCAGCAGCCATGCCAGAATAATCATCAACAGCAAACTGGACATTGCCATACAAGTCCACGCCATCACTGTATCCTGCATCCACACCCTGACGATGCTGAGGAAGATCTTCAAATGGCTCCCAAGCAGCACAAGAACAACTGTCGTTCACGCCTTATTCACCAGCATGTTGAACTACGGGCCCACCCTCAATGCCGGTGTAATGTGGCTGCATTAGACCCAAGCAGGAAAACCACCATTTTACATGCTTACGTCTTTAAATTGACTTCTTTCTTAAACACAATGACTTTTGACACACATTATATTGCAAGCCTGTTTAGGATAATTTTCTGTGAAATAGCATTGCTTACATTTCCACTTTGTAGGCATAGTATCACACTACCTAAAACACTCTGTACATGGGCTAAGCTCACCATGCAAAATGTTGATGCTATTATTGTCCCTTCAGTGACGGAGCTATCACAATAGAATCAACAACAGCGGCCTGACTGAGAATTCAGCATGGTAACATGGGTGATGTTTATTATATGAACCTCATCACTTCCTTGATTAGTTAGAGGAGCATTGTGCTGGCACTGAGAGGTCACCCATGCCTGAATTCCCCCCCAGTGGATTCCTGTTTACCTCAAGTGAGGGATGCTGCCCAGCTATCCACCAAGACACTTACCCACAGGTTATGGGGCGTTAGATCACCCTACAGAGATTGGCATATTCACCCATCCTAGGCACACTAGTTTAGGTACTGCTAGGTAGGAGTATGATATATTACAGTACTTTTATGCTAGCATATCTTATGGAACAGCAAAATGGTTGGACTGTTTATCTTTTTCACCATTCTTATAATATAGCACACATATTTTACTCAAGAATCAGAATGTTTTAATAAATATTGAAACTGCAAGTTGTGTGTATTTCTTGTGTATCTCATTGGGTATGTATAAGTAACCAAACATAAAGGTTCTAGATTTGTTACCATGATTTCCTAAGGGAGTTCGGGTTGTCACGTTCTGAGGTTGCACAATCCATTCATTACCGTGCCAGTTTAGGGGTGCAGATGGTGAGCTGTTAGCTAGCATGACTAAGGCCAACATATCCTGAGCTGAGGGTGTGCTCAGAATCAGTCTTGCACACAGTACTGATGTTTATGTTGCGCAAACAAATGCAGTTTTACTTGAGAAAGCATAAGCCATACGACAACGGGATTACAAAGAAACTCTCTAGAAGACTACAAACCATCCATCGTTTTTTTGCACTCCATACCACCCCAGTTCGGACCAATCAGACTGATTTGCATATGGGCATGTCTGAACTGGGGTGGCAGAGTGGGCTAAAGAATGGTGATGGATTAAACCCAGATATGTTGACTGGGTGTGAGTGTTTGATTGGTTCAGATGCTCCGTCCATCACCACCCTCTTTTGTACCATTTTGTTCGCCATAAGTTGGCAGGGTGTGCTCAGACGTGAGTCCCTTGCTCACTTTGCCACTGGATTCAAGCAAGCTTGGCTGAGAACGGCTGAAATGCCAGAAACCGGTCCCCGGAGGCTTGTTTCCGGTCCAGGGAAGGCGTGGCTTGGCAGTTCAGGCTGGACTGTTCCCATCAGGCACAGGGTCAGACTGATTTGCATATGGCCATATCTGAACTGGGGTGGCAGAGTGGGCTAAAGAACGGTGATGGATTAAACCCAGATCTGTTGACTGGGTGTGAGTGTTTGCTTGGTTCAGATGCTCCGTCCACCAACACCCCCTTTTGTATCACTTTGTTCACCATAAGTTGGCAGGGTATGCTCAGACGTGAGTCCCTTGCTCACTTTGTCACTGGATTCAAGCAAGCCGGGCTGAGGACTGCTGAAATGCCAGAAACTGGTCCCCGGAGGCTTGTTCCGGACCAGGGAAGGCATGGCTTGGCAGTTCGGGCTTGACTGTTCCCATGAGGCACAGGGTCAGACTGATTTGCATATTGCCATGTCTGAACTGGGGTGGCAGAGTGGGCTAAAGAACAGTGATGGATTAAACCCAGATATGTTGACTGGGTGTGGGTGTTTGATTGGTTCAGATGCTCCGTCCATCACCACCCCCTTTGTATCACTTTGTTCGCCATAAGTTGGCAGGGTATGCTCAGACGTGAGTCCCTTGCTCACTTTGCCACTGGATTCAAGCAAGCTTGGCTGAGAACGGCTGAAATGCCAGAAACCGGTCCCCGGAGGCTTGTTTCCGGTCCAGGGAAGGCGTGGCTTGGCAGTTCAGGCTGGACTGTTTCCATTAGGGCCCGGACCCCCCAGCATGCTCCACGCCCACCCACAACCCACCCATTAATAAAGCTTGAGATAAGGTGGGTGTAAAAAAGGCCATGTTTAATATCCACACACAGAAACATGACATTGCATAGTTATATCAAACGTTTATCAAAAACATATAATCAACATAAATCCTTAAATGCAAATTAGCATAAATCATATTCAACTTCAGAATATCATTCTCATCTCTTCTTTCCCCCAGCACCAAGGGGCCCTCTGGCTCGCATCTCCCCAGGTAGCGATGCCCACGCGAGGTGCAACCCACCTGTGCCACAGAGTGATGGGCCCCAGCCCTCGAGACCTTGTCTGCCATTTCCAGGGCCCCACCTCTCGTCCACCAGGCTGCCCAGGATCCCAGGAGGCTCGTACCTGTTGCCCTAGCCTCCCCAACCGGTGGTCTCCATCCCCCTGTGGAGAGCTTACCTTCTCTCCCCTCAGTGCTGGCCTAGGGAGTGCTCAAGGTGGCCTCCCGTCTATTTTTGTCAGTCTATATCAGTGGTCCAATGTCTCTTTTCCGCAACTCACCCCCTCAAACTACCTAACTAAGGGATGGGTGGGTGGGAGTTAAAAAGATTAGGCTAAAAGAGCCTGGGGATGAGGTCCAGCAGGTGCGAACAGGTCCGAACGCAGGCGAGGAAAGAGGCCGAGCACGGTGAACTGGTGACCTAAATAGGTCACGGCCTCTGACCCCGCCTACGCTGGAAGTGCGTCATCACCTGACCCGGAAGAACTCAATCCGACCGGCCTCCCATAGGGCTGCCGGCCGGCTACTCTCCACTAATGGCGTGCGTGGGCCGGGAGGCCGGGCCCTAAAGGCGGGCTCGTCTAGCCTCGCCCTTGGTATAGGGCCCGGACTCCCCAGCATGCTCCACGCCCGCCCACAACCCACCCATTAATAAAGCTTGAGATAAGGTGGGTGTAAAAAAGGCCATGTTTAATATCCACACACATAAACATGACATTGCATAGTTATATCAAACGTTTATCAAAAGCATATAATCAACATAAATCCATAAATGCAAATTAGCATAAATCATATTCAACTTCAGAATATCATTCTCATCTCTTCTTTCCCCCAGCACCAAGGGGCCCTCTGGCTCGCATCTCCCCAGGTAGCGATGCCCACGCGAGGTGCAACCCACCTGCGCCACAGAGTGATGGGCCCCAGCCCTCAAGACCTTGTCCGCCATTTCCAGGGCGCCACCTCTCGTCCACCAGGCTGCCCAGGATCCCAGGAGGCTCGTACCTGTCGCCCTAGCCTCCCCAACCGGTGGTCTCCATCCCCCTGTGGAGAGCTTACCTTCTCTCCCCTCAGTGCTGGCCTAGGGAGTGCTCAAGGTGGCCTCCCGTCTATTTTTGTCAGTCTATATCAGTGGTCCAATGTCTCTTTTCCACCACAAGGGTGACTAGGGGCCATAGGTCCGTCGCCCTTCCCCCGTTCCAACAGGTGTAGAACAAAGGACCAAATCCCATTGATCCAGGCATCCGTGCCAATGTCAGACAAATGCACTCCATCATGGTGAAACATCGCAGCTCCAGAAATCACCTTGTGAGGTAAGTGCAGCAAGCGGCCCTTCACTGAGCACAACTTTGCCAACTCACCATTCAGACGTCTCACCGATACGTTCAAAACCCTAGCCCTGATGCCATTGCCCCAACATTTCCGTGGAATCATGCAAGACCACGCAATCCTGGCCTGAGGAAAGGTGTACCCTAGCCAAGAAAATTCACTGAGGAGTGCCTCCTTGACCGCCAAGCGTCCCCGGTCTACCATGTCGTTGCCGCCCAGATGGATGATGATCAGGTCTGGGGACTTCTGTCCCTCACGTTCTTTAATCTCCTCCACGAGCCGCCGCAAATGCCGGATGCGCATTCCTCCCACACCGTGCCACAAAAATTCTGCCCCTTCCAAACTCGGTGGTTTCCGCACTCGCCGCCGTTGCAAACGCTCTGCTGCCCTCCGCACGAACGAGTGACCCAACACCCACACCACCATTCTTGGCATACTAATAATCAGAGAGGAAATAGAAAAGTTAAGCAAAATCATGGCAAGAACATTTTGTCAAAGCAACTCAGGACGTATATAACGTCTAAAACAATCGGATGACCAGCGACCAACCTTTTTGACTGCAGTAGATGACAACCCCGCCCCCGCCGCTAAAGTGGCCGCCCCTATCCTATAGGAATGGGAAGAGTAGCCCGCGCCCCCCAACCCTAGGTCTACCAGGGCTCTCTGCAACACCGCTTTAAACTGGTACTGGGACACGCAATTGCCACCCTCATGGATGAACAGGGCCTGCCCCCCCCCCCCTCTAGGGCGGATGACTAAGTACTCCTGTATACAGGCTACCGGGCAAACCGGCGCCCCAGGTGCAGGGCACAGCTGGATCACAGCCCCTTTGCCTGACTGGTCAGTCTTAGATTTCGTAAGGATCACCACCAGTCCCCCATGCTCCATCCTAGTGTCTTTAAACTGAATCACCCCCCCCCCCCCTGATCACTGCGAGAGGACCCCACAATTTTGCCAAGGCGGAATGCCCCGTAAAATGCCAGGGAGAACACTTCTGCAAACAACTTGCCCTCAAATGCCGAGGTGCAAAGCCTTGGTAAGGCCTCCAAGATGTCCCTCAATGTCCTAACATCCAAGGGGCGTCTGCAATCCCGCCTGGGGCCCTCCAACCTAGCCCATCCTGACAAGGCTTTCTTGACCACAAATGAAGCCCCAGGGTCATGAGAACCTGCTAATCTAGCAAAGAAACCCACCGCTGAAACATGAGCCCTAGCATAAGAGAGAGACCTGCCCTGATCCGTGATCCTTTCAAGGAAGCAATACATTGCTTGATCTGAGAATCAACTGGTGATGCCCGCTTCTTGAACCACTGTCCTGTAAGTCATAAAACCCTGCTGATAACCAGCCTGAGTGCGGTCACTTAATGAGGCACCTACCAGCCCCGCTAGAGCGGGGCTCCAATCCTCCACAGTGATGGTGGAAACCCTGTCATCTTGTCCTCGGCCTCCGGGTGGCACCTCCGAAACTCCTGCAACTTGAAACGAGACAAAGCATCAGCAGCATGATTGTCAATGCCAGGAATGTGTGCAGCCCTGAACAGTAAATTCAACCTCAAACATTCCAACACCAGGTGCTTCAGTAGTCTCAACACATGCCTACACGTAGCCCCCTGTCTGTTTATGGCCTCAACCACTGCCATGTTGTCTGACCAAAAGATCACAGATCTATTCCTGAAGCGCTCAGCCCAGATGGTCACTGCTACCAGGATCGGAAACAATTCTAGGAATGCAATGTTCTTAGTCAAACCCCTCTCATGCCAATCCATCGGCCACTCCGCCCCACACCACTGAGGACCCAGGACTGCCCCAAAACCAATGCTACCAGCTGCATCTGTGAACAACCCCAGCTCAGTGCTAGACACCGTCGGTGCTGGCCAAACAATAGAGCCGTTGAAGTTTGCCAAAAAATCTCGCCACACCTTTAAGTCATTCCTCACCTCAGCCTGAAGGCGCACCCTGTGATGCTTCTGTGATAGGCCGACCATAGCTCTGGCTATAGACCTTGAGAAAGGGCGCCCCATTGGGATGATCCTGAGGGCGAAATTCAGCTGACCCACTACAACCTGCAACTGGTGTAAAGTCACTTTCTTGGTGGCCAAAGCTGCCTCAATGGCTTGGGAAAGAGCCAGGACCTTGTCTGGGGGCAACCTGCACTCACCTGCCACTGTGTCAATCTCTATCCCTAGGAAGGACATACAAGTCGCCGGGCCCACAGTCTTACCTGGGGCCAGGGGAATCTTAAACTCCTGAAACATGGACACCAGCTGCTCTAAAGCCTGCGCACATGCTGCCGAAGCGGCCGGCCCCATCACCATAAAGTCGTCCAAGTAATGCACTACATCTCTGTAACCTGTCCGGTGGGAGAACAGCCATTGGAGCATTGAGCTGAATGTTTCAAAATATCTGCTTGACACTGCACACCCCATAGGCATACACCGGTCATAATAAAACTGGTGATTCACCTGGAAGCCCAACAGGTGATAATCCTCCGGGTGTACTGGCAAAAGGCGAAAGGCTGATTCTATGTCTGTCTTGGCCATGATGACCCCCGGGCCCAAGTCCCTCAACCTCTTCAGGGCAGCATCAAACGAGGAATAAGTTACTGAACAAAGAGTAGGGTCAATAGCATCATTAACTGAAGACCCTCTAGGCGCTGGCAAGTTGTGGATCATCCTAAATTGGCCCGGCTCCTTCTTGGGCACCACCCCCAGAGGGGAACACACATAGCCAGGAAGGGGGGGAATCTGAAAAGGGCCTGCCACCCGCCCCAGCCCTAGCTCCTTGTCCACCTTCTGCTGCACAACCGCAGGCTGCGCCCGTGCGGAGAGTAAATTATTACAATATTCTACAGGAGGAACGTCCTGAGCTGGAATGCGAAACCCTTCAGAAAAACCCAAATACAATAACTCGGCTGCTGACCGGTCAGGATACTGATTCAGCCAATAAATCAGTTTCCCTATGTCCACTGGAGTAGGCAACCTAAGGCTGGGGAGGCTTAATCTCCTTGCCTCCTCTCCCTCTTTCCTTGGACTTCTTAATACATTTGAACTCGGGATGAGAGGGGTGTCCGCAGAAGGAGCACGCATGTTTGAAGTTACACTTATCTGTGGGCCAGGTACACATCTTTTTGTTAAAGGCCCAGCATGTCCCTATCTTCTCCCCCTGCCCTCCTTGAGAAGTCCGAAAAGGCTGCCTATTAGATTGGAACCCCCCCGACTTGCCAGTTACGCTCTCCAGCCAAACATTCACTTCCACCTGGTCCCATCCCATGTCAGGGTCCTGCACCTTTTTAAAAAGATTAGGCTAAAAGAGCCCGGGGATGAGGTCCAGCAGGTGCGAGCAGGTCCGAACGCAGGCGAGGAAAGAGGCCGAGCACGGTGAACTGGTGACCTAAATAGGTCACGGCCTCTGACCCCGCCTACGCCGGAAGTGCGTCATCACCTGACCCGGAAGAACTCAATCCGGCCGGCCTCCCATAGGGCTGCCGGCCGGCTACTCTCCACTAATGGCGTGCGTGGGCCGGGAGGCCGGACCCTAAAGGCGGGCTCATCTAGCCTTGCCCTTGGTAGAGGCACAGGGTTAGACTGATTTGCATATGGCCGTATCTGAACTGGGGTGGCAGAGTGGGCTAAAGAACGGTGATGGATTAAACCCAGATCTGTTGACTGGGTGTGAGTGTTTGATTGGTTCAGATGCTCCGTCCATCACCACCCCCTTTTGTATCACTTTGTTCACCATAAGTTGGCAGGGTATGCTCAGACGTGAGTCCCTTGCTCACTTTGCCACTGGATTCAAGCAAGCCGGGCTGAGGATGGCTGAAATGCCAGAAACCGGTCCCCGGAGGCTTGTTCCGGACCAGGGAAGGCATGGCTTGGCAGTTCGGGCTTGACTGTTCCCATGAGGATCAGGGTCAGACTGATTTGCATATGGCCATGTCTGAACTGGGGTGGCAGAGGGGCTAAAGAACAGTGATGGATTAAACCCAGATCTGTTGACTGGGTGTGAATGTTTGATTGGTTCAGATGCTCGGTCCATCACCACCCCCTTTTGTATCACTTTGTTCACCATAAGTTGGCAGGGTATGCTCAGACGTGAGTCCCTTGCTCACTTTGCCACTGGATGCAAGCAAGCCGAGCTGAGGACGGCTGAAATGCCAGAAACCGGTCCCCGGAGGCTTGTTTCCGGTCCAGGGAAGGCGTGGCTTGGCAGTTCAGGCTGGACTGTTCCCATGAGGCACAGGGTCAGACTGATTTGCATATGGCAATGTCTGAACTGGGGTGGCAGAGTGGCCTAAAGAACGCTGATGGATTAAACCCAGATCTGCTGACTGGGTGTGAGTATTTGATTGGTTCAGATGCTCTGTCCATCACCACCCCCTTTTGTACCACTAATGGAAATAAGGCATGAGAGGATGAGCATTGTACAAGGACATTTTCAGTGTTAATGCTAAATCAGAAGCAAAAGTACTACATGATTCAGAAGCCAGATGTACTAACTTACTGACCACAAAAAGCAGTTGCAAATTCCTCACTGACCTTTGTGAATCAGCCTATGTACTAATAGGTCAGTCTCAAAATAAAGAATTGTAGGGTTTCGCAGAATGATCTGCCCTATTAATAATCATTACCCCAGTCCCAATGTGTGAACGCCTGTGATTGGCTACAATCCGAGAGATATTGGCCTGCAAGGGATTGTATCCCTGTGATTGCATTTTTAAATGAAAACTTTTTTTTTTAAGTGGCCTAAGTTCCTTAAAGGAAGCAGGGCTGCTGTAAAAAAAGTTTTCTGTTTTAGAAAACTTCAATGAGAGCAGGCTTTTGTCCCATGGGCTACTACCTACCCTAACCCCACCTCCCCCTAGAGCTGTCACCCTGATTCCCAAAGGTGATGGATCCAAAGTGGAGTACGTTCTTTTTGCAAATCTGTTACCACTCCAACTTGAGAGTCAACAACTGATCAATGGTTGGAAATATAAATTGTGGTTTGAAACCATTGATGCATATCACACTGACTTCCAATCTGGAAATAAGGCCACTTACACTATCTTTCCAAATTGCAATTTGGGATGGGTCAGAAACCCATTTTGCAATGTCAGGAAAACGTTTCCAAATTGCAAAATGGTGTTAGTGAGTATGAAAAAGGATTTTTGCAGTCCAAAGTGCAGGGACTTTGAGAATCCCAGGGCAAAGACTGTTTATACATCTGTCCCTTACAGAGAAGGAAAGGAATGTAGTGATCTGATTGATAAAGACGTGTTCCAGATTCTGTTAAACTTATATCTTACCAACATTCGTATAGAATACTTTCATGGTCTGCCATTAGTATGATATCACAGTGGTTCTGTCCAAAACTGCATCAAATTGGAAAGTATGTGTAATAAAAAATGGGCAATGGCATAGCTAGACCTTTGGCCGCCCGTGGCAGCCCCTGGGCCTCATTTATGAGAAATTACGCATTGCTGCGTGAAAGCAGCGATGCGTCACTTCTCAGTGCGCCCTCCTTACGACATTCCTGATGCGTCATATTTAATGTATGACGTATCATGTCGCAAGGAGTTACAGATACGTCAGTATTTCTGACGTATCTGTAAGCGCAAAAGTGACGCATTGCTGGAGTGTGTCACAAAAGTGACGCAATTCCAGCAATGCGTCCTTTCACATGGGGCAAGCCCCATGTGAAAGGGCCTGCATCAGTCTTACGCCTGCTGTTAGGCAGGCGCAAGATTTTGACGCAACGGCGTCCTAAAAGTGACGCCGTGAAATCACATAGATTTCACTGCGTCACTTCTACGACCCTTCCTTGCGTCAATACGCCCCCCCTTGCATACACTATACCTGGCGCAGGTATAATATGGCGCAGGGGTTTACAAAGTGACGCATCTACTTAGATGCGTCACTTTTTCAATATGGCGCAACAAGGCGCATTTTTTATGCCACTAGTGTGTCACAAAAAATGACGCACCGGCGGTGTAAAAGTGACGCACAGCCTCATAAATGAGGCCCCCTGTGTTTGCTGCCCTGCGACGGGTGCAGGTAAGAGGGTGGGGGGAGGCCCCCACCAGCAAAACTCGTGCCGCCCAGGGTGGACCTGCTTCCCCCACCCCCCTTGCTACGCCACTAAAAGTGGAATGAATCTTCATTCCAAAGTTGGCTTTCTGCAGGTGAGGCAAAGCCGATTAAAAGAATATCGGAGGAATTTCGGATTAACATAGCCAGTATACGTCAAATCTGACACTAAAGGAGGGCCAATATCTAAAAAGACCTAAGCTCCAAAACAAAGATTAAAAATATGTTTTTTTCGTTAGTGTAAGAACTTAACCCGAGGGGAGAGGGGAGAACCTGTTTGAGAAGCAATTGAATTTCAGCTGCCCTATTAGTTGGTAACAGTGCTGTATAAAAATCATTACTTGTGTGTATCCCTCAGACCATCAAGTTCGGTTTAGCCCACTAGGCATACACATCAGTGCCATGCTGATACATTACGAATCCAACATATCAAAACACGTAACATACTACTCACCAGACACCAGACACAAAGTACCGCGCACAGACACAGCACATATAAAATGCACAACACACCTAAGACACGTACCATCAAAAACACAAAACATTCCCTACCCTCACTTTGAAATGGCCTTGCACTTTACAAATAACAGCATAGCATGGTATACATTCGTGAACTGGTCAGGAGCCTCAAGCGCTGATATATTTTTACAGCAGGGGTTTGTTGAGGAGCGAAGGGGACTTAGGAACACTCTGTGCAGATATATTGCCTAGACTACTGAACTACACAAACGTGGGGAAATATCATTATAGTGTGGCTTAAAAGTCCGAAACAGGTTCTATTCGCACCATGGCCGCCTCTCCTAATGACCCATCAGCACTTTGGCCCGCGGGAGCACCGGGAAAGCAGCTGTGGGTGGTTGTTAAATGCTTCAAGGGGGCGATTTATGTGCAGTAGGAACAAGGCCGGAGGTGCACAGCCTGGACGTGCAAGGAAAGCTCAGCCACCGCTGCCGCCGCTGCTGTCCTGCACCGATGCGGGTCGCTGGCGCATCAAAGGAAACCACACAGGTTGCCTTCGTGTTTACTTCATTTCCAGGGTTACACTTGAAAATAGACACGAGGACGAGGTCCTCAGCCCAGCTGTGCAAAGTCATTTGGCAGATGATGGGGAGTGAATCATACCTGGAGCCATCGCCCTGGGTGTTAACTGTGTATGCTCGGCGTATCGTAGAGTAAACACGACAGACACAAGATTCACGCTGTGGGGTTTGAAGTCGGTCGTTAAAACTCGTCCCCGTTCCGCTGTCAGCCCATTAACGCCCTCGCACATTCAAGCCTGGCTCTGTGAACCCCCTGAGCCATGGCAGCTTAATGCCACTAGCCCTACGAATGTAACCTGTGGTCTCGGCATGTATATATGCAGCCATATCATATATATACTGAGAAACTACCTGGGAAGCAAGCAAGAGCTGTGCAGTGGGCGAGAGCCCTGAAAGCAGAAACATTTACAATGAGCGATTCTAGGAGTAATTTCCTATTGCTTTGGGTGGCACATATTAAATTGAAAATGGGATCGTTAGATGTTCAGTGATTTCATAGCTTAACATCCACCAATTTACAGAAGAAAATTAGGTTGTACTTGTCTGACCAGACTCTATGATCATTAAATTGCATTCTCCTAGTCACATGCTAGTTTAATCTTTCCTTTATGGAGGAGAAGATGTTTTCCACTCTTGAGGCCAAAGCTGGAACGAGGTCCCTCTGAAAATACGTGTTATGGTTGTTCCAAAGGTGATTTAGGTCAGTGTCTCTAGCACCACCAATACTGATTGCCAATTTGTACGCAACATAATTGTTAAAATCCAAACCATGCGTCCAGCCTATGCTAGTATCATCCCTTGAAAGCTGCGAGCAGTGCCCTTGGGATGTGTTTACCATCACCCCAGCCATGTGAACTCTGTGGTGTCATCATATTTTTTACCGATTGACCTTCTTAGAAAAATCTTGCCATCCTTTCCCTTACACTTCCGAATACCGGCGATAGAAGCGTAGACTCTTTTGAGAATTAATCCTTTAAATGTTTGCTATTTAGATATCTGTTACAAATGGGGGTCTCTAGTTGGCAGAGGTAGGTATCTTTGTCCAAATAGGGACCCTTTCTTCTAGTCAGGGTAAGGGGGATACACTTCTAAAATAACCCCTGCTCACCCCCTTAGTAGCTTGGCATGAGCAGACAGCATACATGCCAACATTTCAACTTCGATAAGAGGGAGAAATATTCGCAGGCGGAAAGACCTGAATAACGCGTAACATGAAACGGGTCAGGCGTAACATAAAATAGATTGGAGGCAGTTGTGGCTGGTGGTATTTGAAAGTTGTGGGCTGTAAACATCTGTGGGAGTGCACTCCAGCGAGCAAGCACAGCTTGCGAGCCTGAATACCTTAAGGAGGGTTCGGGGGTTCACCCCTGAGAAAATTTTGAAATAAGAGTGGGTAAATGGTGCATTTTCAAGCAAATTTGAGAAGCAAGAAGGTTGATAAAGCAATTGTGAAAGTGCAGTGTACATTATTAAAGGGATGTCAAAAAACAACATGTAGATAGAATTGTTTCTGAAGCTAGGCCCTGCCAGTGCCACGCACCTCTGACCACTATACACTCTGCGTGCCAGAAGGGGCTAGCGTCAGAAACATTTCTATTGTCAGGTTTCTGAAGCTAGGCCCAGTGCTGGCATCCAGTGTGCATGCTTCTCAGAGGTGCGTCACGCGTGGCAGGGCCTGTAGCTTCAGAGTGAGAAACATTTTCTGCACCTGTCTGCGTTCTCACTCTATAAACACTAACATTCTTTAAAGTGCAGAGTCACTCTGCACTTCAAAGAGTGTTAGTTTTTAGAGTGGGAACGCGACCCAGAGGTAATTCAGAACTGCTTTGGATGAAGGCGCACATTTGCTTTGTGTGACTGTCCTCCAATTGTTCCAATTGCCTCTGACCGTCACTGATACATTTACCTTTGGGCCATAGAGACTACGAATGTTGAAACTATAAACAATAGGCAATTTCCGAGTTTCAGAATAATACTATTGTAGTACTACGTCTCTAAAAACTAAGTGCTATTTGCCACAATCCACACTGTAGATTTTCACCTCAATCTGCTGCATTTCTCGGAGGGCTCCTACCACTACAAGCAGAACTCAGGTACACGTAGACCTACTACTTTGTAGTATGTGTGGGAGTAGCCAGGGTGGGGGGGGTGTCAGAAAAATAAACAATACCTACTAAAAAGTGGGAGAAAAGAAGAGAAAAGTACAAAAAAAGTAAGGGGGAATAAGGAGGGCATGAATACGTATAACCACTATTACAAAAGTGTAAGGCAGACCCAGTGCTCATAAGTTACACCCACAGTTATTCAAGCAGTACAACTGCCCAGACAGGCTCAAATCTTCTCCAGCCAAGCCTTGGAGTAAGCCACTCACATGCACTGCAAGAAAATCACTCTGAAAACCAATGCAGACAGGATATAACACTAATAGGAGAAAGGCAAACATTAATAAAGTAAATTTGAAAAAAAATCTAATTCACCTAGACATCGAAGAAAAACCATCACCCTAAATTACATAAACCTAAACTACCATAAATAAATGAAATAAATACACAGATGAAATTACAAACAATAAAATATAGCGCATTTCAAAAATGCTCACATGTTGTGAAACCTGGGAATAACAAAATCACTGACATACAATTTTTACATGCATCTCCAAAATGACACGTCATATGACATGGGTCACTGCTCAGAATATGCCAAGTCATGCACAGCATTACAATATACATGCACACAACCACTCAATGACACCCAATTAGCACAAACCTATTGAGAGCACATTAAAGCACGGTTTGCACCGTGCACTGATATACACATTGAATTGTACGGAGACTGCGGTTGTGTTCGCACACTGCACATGCTCTCCGTGGGATCCCTATCTACTTACCTTGGGTGGTTTCTTGGGTCCCCAGCAATACTAAGTCCTCTTGACTGTGTGTCAACTCGAGTTGTGATTCTTATACCACTTTCTTCATATTTATAATAAAGGGTAGGTGTAATACACATCTGGCTCTGTGTCTTCTGTCATCAAAATTAGTGAATGTTCATAATCCCACACAGAGATACCCGACGAAGAAGGGTGCATATGGAATGGCTACAGAATCACATTACTGGATGCTGCTAAGCAGAAGGTGGAAGTTATGAAAATACCGATGAATCACTGAAGCTATACAGGAAGACATTTTGGTCGAGCAGAGAAGTTGGGATTAATCCTCAACTTTTCCAGGTTCATGCTGTGCAATTCAGCTACCAGATGGGTACAATCTTTAACATCAAAGGTTAGTTCTTTGTCCTTAATTCTTGAAAGGGGAGATTGTGCAACAGGCAATCAGGATTTTATTTTTAGCAGCCGCACAATAGTTAGTGCTAGTGCAACAAAATCGGTCCCAAACTCCTATTGTTGGTTTGGGCTGTGTAAAACTGTATAAAATAACATGTTGATACATGTCACAGACTATAATATCCCCCTCCAAGAATTAAGGACAAAGCAATGATCGCCGATTTTCCAGTTGCTCACTGTGCAATTCAGCCAGCCAGTAGATGGGTACCTGCCTCTGATATTAAAGGATAATGCTTTCTTAGAGAGGAGAACCAGCAAATTAACAGGGAGAGCTGAGCCAGGAGTGTGGCTTGGCTTTTAGGGCACGTGCATGAGCTGGGCAGTGAGAATGTTTGCTATGTACATCATACAACAAACATCGCGTAAAATATGACAAAATATCTTCAAAATTCAAGAAAGTGAATTTCTCTAACATGTAGAAGCTTTAACATTAAACCGTCACATTACAGCACTGTACTAAGAAATACTTAAAAGTGATAGTTTTGAGGCACAAACCATTAGTGAACTAAACTAAAGCAAGTCATGTGTCATGTAAAACCTGTAAACTGCCCAGATTAACTGATATTCTGAACTCACATATTTGAAAATGCTTTAATAAGCGCTCTTTAAGAAAAATGAGTTTTGGTGAAATAAAGTATTTGTCTAAAATCACACAATTTAAACAGGGAAGCCGCAATTTACAAATCAGCCTCTAAATATGTATCTATTTGTCTTTACTTATGCTAAGGCTTTGGTTTTACCTTTTTGTTAATTTTTCATGTAGTATTAACTGACCCAAAAGTACTGAAGTGTCTTACATAAGCGCCAGCTATATTACACAATGTCACCATTCATTGTTTATAGGCATGGGTAGATTAAGTGATTAGCCCATAATCACAGGATTTTGAACCACTGCTGGGACTTGAAACTGGTTCCCCAGTTTCAAAGTATGCAACTCTGCCCCTAACACCACATCAGGAGTATAGGGAGAACCAGCATTTCATTGTTGGCGCTAACAAAAACAGAGTTCTAATCTCTGTTTTTGTAAGCACTATGTGAAACGGACCCCCCAAAAAAGTTAATCCCCCCCAAAAAAATTGAGGACAAAGAGTTAAGCTTTAATGTCAGAGGTAGAGATTGGCATCAACATTTTAATTTTCATAGTTTTACAAAGTTCAAATAAACAGAGTTAGAAACCTTGGTTGAAACGCATTTTTTCTCCCAGGGGCTACTGATAGGTTTCACTTGGTTTTTCTTTTTTTCTTACCTTAACGTGTGTCAGGAGCACAGAAAAGCGCAATGGCAGGCAAAGGGGGTGTGACAATATTTCAGGAGCTGGTTTCTGGCAGAGCCTACTTCGAGTCACAGGAAACTAAACCCTAGTGCCTGCTGGAGCACACGAGGAATACTTTTACGCTGGAAGCAGCCAGGCAAAATTCCTTTCCGGAGTCCTCGCCCCTATGCCTGCCTAAGCTCACATTAAGCCAATAACTTTAGGACGGGCTCAGGGTATAATGTATTGGCAACTACAGGAGGCGGGGGAGAAAGGGCAGAGAGCAGAGGTCATTTCTGAACTCAATTTAGCTCTAAGTTATCTCAAGCCGATCATTCTGCAATTCGCATGGAATCGGGTTTTTCAATACAAGAATCGGGAGGCGGGAGACTAGCCATCAAATCGGTAGTCTCACGCCTGAATCGGGAGGGTTGGCATGTCTGAGACAGGCTTATCTCAGAGGCAGTGTGTAAAGCATTTGTGAACACATACAGTAATACATTGAAAACACTACAAATGGACACCACACCAGTTTAGAATAATAAGCAATCTTTATCTAAAACAAGACAAGACCAAACCACAAAAAAACACAATACAGAATCAAAAATAAGGCTCTTAAATGGTAGAAATAGTTCAGTTCAATGCAAGTTGTAAATGCGACACTTTTCCCACAAAGTACCTTAGATGAATCACGCAAAACAAACAAAAGGGGCACAGGGAAGGTGATGCGTCAGTTCCTTGCTTCGGGGGAGGTGATGGGTTTGTTCCTTACTGCAGCGCAGGGGAGGCTATGCGTCTGCTCCTTACCGTAGAGGAGGGGATGTGTCTGTTTCTTACTGCACTCAGTTTACAATGCAACAAGATGGCGCCTCGATGAGTGGTGATGATTAGTGGCGATGCGACAAAATGGCGGCTCTATGAGTTGCGACGATCCGGACGATGCATGAACGTTTGCAGCCGTAAGGCAGGTGCTGCGACATTTTTCTCGGCGATGCAAAGGGACCCGGTGTGGATGTGGCGTGCTTTTTCTTTGTGGCTTGGCAATGCGTCGGACCAGGTGCAGATGCAACACGCTTCTTCCTCGTTGCGTCGACCTTCCGGCTCCTAGCGACAAAAAGTCTCTAGAGGTCCTAAATAGCAGTAGGCACCTCTTTGCAGGTTGGAATTTCCAGCAAGGAAATTCAGGGGAGCTGGTGGTGAAGTCTTTTTTGTCCCTGAGACTTCAGGACAAGGAGGCAAGCTCAGTTTCAAGCCCTTGGGGATTTCTTCTTCAAGCAGGTGACAAAGCAAACCAGGATACCCCCTGGGGTGATTAGCCATGCTCTATACGTACTGAATGATTGATTGGATGATTGATTGTAAACTTGTCAAATCATGCAATTTTGAGCAGGTGATCCTAGGAAAAAAAACAAGAGTATTCGTATTTTTCATAGTAATTTTATTTGAACATTTAATTATAGAGGGTCTAGGTGGGTGGAAGATCGTTCAGAAGGTAAGCCTGATTGAGTTCCTGAATAAGATCTTAACAAGTAGGCCAGAGTTTCTGTTTGTGTACTGTAAAACTTTACTGCACATTTATGGAAACAACACAAATGACAGAGCACACAAGCAGCTGTTGTTTGCTGTGCTTTTCTTTTTTCGTACTATTTTTTTTAGTATGAAATGCACCCTCATTTACAAAGTGGATGCAAGGACGAATTTTACCCAAATGCCAGTTTTGCGTTTCACATAATTATTGACAATTTCATGTAAGTTTGCCGAAATTGCATGTAATTCCACAAAACCAAATTATGACAATGTTGCACATTTCTACCAGTAACCAGTGGAGATCCTTCAGGGCAGAGATGTGTTTGCATGTCCAAATGTGAAAGTGAGTTTGCGCCTGATTTCTGCATTCTCTGGAGTTGTCTCGTGATTGCTAGAAAAATGCCATGATAAAGTCCTTTTGCATAGTTCGTTTTTAAGAGGATCAATTATGTTGTTTTTTGAAATGCTTGTTGAAATATAAGATGGGGAAACATTCAACAGAGTGTCTTGACGGTACAGAAGGGGACCACCATGGTTAGTTTGTTCATTTAGGCCTTCATTGAAAGTGACAAGTCCATGGTAATTCCAAAATGTTATACTTCTTTTGACATGTTTGTCAGTGGTCCATGTTCTTCTTCCCAAAGTGTTAATGTATCATAACTTTCACATTCTCCACAAGTACGTTTTTTGGTTTTCGATGCATTTAGTTCAATATCATCCACTGGTCCGCAGTTCTGAGTATTATTTGGGTGTCAGGCATACAACTGTGGCCAAGACCAGTGATTAGTTCAGTTAATAATTTGAAATATATGTGAAGCAGGTAAGGAAGGAAAGATTATAAATTCTTGAGGAACTGTTTTTATTTTCTAAGATGTGAAGGAGAAGGGGGCATATAAAGACTATTAGCTTTGTCAACAAGGTAGGAGGAGATTGAAGCAAGAGTTACACCATCAATACTGATTTCTTTGAGTCTAAGAATTACAATCTGATGGGGAACTGTGAAATCTGCAGAGAAATCCAGGAGAAGTAGTACTGCTATACTGTTTTGTCAACAGTGTTTTTTGTACTCCGTTATGGTGATTAGAGCCTCTTCCTGAATGGAATCCTGTTTGGTAGATCAAGAGTACATGGTTGTCCTCTAGGAATTGCGAGAGTTGTAGAAATGGTACTCTTTCAACTAGTTTGCCAGTAAAGAATCAATTAGACATTGGTCTATAATATTATGTTCTTTCAAGAAGGAGGGACAGAGAGCCGGGTTGTGAGGTCCTACACACAGCCTCCCAAGAGAGGCTAGGATCCAGAAAAAGGTGTACAGTTCCTGTGAGGACGTGGGGGGAAGACAGGTCTTTCTTTGTGATGCCCTCACACACCCGAGAGGTGTCATGCTTCATCATTGGGCGGATGCCTCCCGTCAGGCTGGCATTGCAATGCCTTACGGGCTCCCAAAACCGGGGCTCTTTGCCGGGGATCTTTTGAAGAAGAAGCCGTAAGGTGCGTGCAGGTGTGGGGACTGGGTAGTGCACAATGAGGTGAAAATAATTAAAATAGGTATAGAGCAGTCCTATTGAATCATTTTTTAATAAATTAGGTAGCTCTGGTTTAATTAAAAACCAAGTGTGTGCCCCTGAGTGGAAGGTGATGTTCCTGAGGGGCAATCTATGTGTGAATGGTCAACTGTCTTTAAAGACAGTTTATATATTACGTATTTGTCATCATGACATCAATGGTCGGTCTACATTGGTCTGATTGTCATGTGATCATCCTTCTGTCTTTCCAGGTACAATTCTTACTCCAGCAATTTTCCCATCCACATAATGAGAAGCAACTCTGTGTTCCATCCTCACAGATAACTGGACAAAGAGCTTATTAACTTTGTTGCTCTCCATGGATATAGTCCAAAGGTCGAGTTTCCACAATTCATGCACAAAGGGGTAAAAGAAAGATCTTTGTTATCCATAGGAATGTCGCATGAACCAAGAACAAATAAAGCAACATTTGTGAAAACGTATCAAAGTCCATTGCACAAGGCTATGAAAATGCAGCCTCAAGAGAAAAGACATCTCAAACATGTCTTAGAGTTAACATTACATATTACGTAAAATAAACTCTCAATTAAGTTTAGGTATAATGATATATATCACACATATAGATGAGCATTTTGAAATGTTGTCAGTGATTGTTACACAGAAATGTTCGACTTTAATCGTGGCCTCCTACTACAATTTGAAAAAGTAGCAGCAAGTAAATAAATTCTAAAAATCCTTAAAATAAAATTGTTCTGGTATGCAAATGTTCTTTATCTTGTGAAGCACTTATACTGAACATTTCAGACATCTAACACATTTAGTTTGGGAATTGCACCAATATCGAGTTTGTTAAGCTACTCTGCCATTAAATCAATAGTAATTATCACTAGTTATCATGACATCTCTGTTAAGAATATAATGTAATCAGATACTTAAAATATCTTAAATTCACCATTTGATTATTCCTGCTGTTTCTACCAAGTCAAGCACACTTTTGAAGTGCTGGTACATCAGCTTTTCTCAGTTTCGGTGTTGTTTTTCTAGTGTGCAAAGTGCATATTTGTTTTTATTGCCCAGATAGGTTTTAAGTGCCATTCAAGGCAAGATCAGCTTTTACGCAGCATCAGTATATTCACCAACGTTGATATTAGAATTTTCTGAGGTGCGTGGATCCGAAGGGTGGCCACTTGGAGATGCCACTGGCTTTCACAAGATCCTGAATTTCTGTCAATGTTATTTGTGTGAAGGATAATAGAAAGCATGCATTTGTTATGAAGTGCTTTCCTTAGATGGCATCTCTTGATAACAACTGTTTCTCTTGTTTTCGAGATATGTGTCTAAGGTTTCTTCTTTGGTGCTGTAGTGAGTTGGCATTTTATTGCAGAAATCTTGAAACGGAGGAAAAGTTGTTTGACTGCGTTCATGATGTTTTACTTACAATAATATTTTAAAGAGTCCCATGACTGGGCACTGCCGTTGTAGTTTCTGCTTTAATAATCTATTTTCTTTGTCCTTTTGATAAATTATTTCTGTTATATCTCTGTGGATGCATTTTGTCTGGTAGGTTCTTTGATTTCTGCCAGTTCCATTCAAGTGTTGCGATTTACCCTGTTTATCTTTTTTAGATCTTAATTCTTCAAAGGGACTTTCTTTTTCTGTACTGTGATGATATTAGAGGGATTTATTGGGCAAAGGCTGGGGTCATTCCATCATATAGCTTCTTTACAGAGTTTATTGTCTCCGGTTGTGTGATTGTGATTAAATGGATTTTACAGTCGTATGTATTCAGCTTATTCCAGAGTCTATACGTTACTGCGGAACTGGTTGAATTAGTTGAAAGCATTGAAGGAATCTTATGTGAAAAGGGGATAAGGTAATGAACAGTCCAGAGGAGGAGAGAGTTTTTATGGATTGTTATAGGTCTCTGTTGCATAAAATGGGGTCTATTATATGTCCTGCTCGGTGGGTTGGCCTGGTATAAATATGGATTAGGTTATGAGTGGTCAAGCCTGATAAAATGGCATTCGGTTGAGATATTTGGGGTTTCTCCAAACAGATATTCAGGTCAAGATAAATAGATTAACAGTGTGATGGACAAGTTTGATATTGCACCTAAGAAGGAGTCCATTATTGGATGGAGCTTTCTCTAGCCAGATGAAGTTGAGGGTGAATGTAAGACTGGGGTTGCATCTAATACAAATAGATTTACATCCTTGTATTGTAATGTCCTCCATTTTTGTGATAATTGTGTGTTTTTTTTAAAGAATTACAGGTCGTTGTTCTTTCTTTCTATTTTAATTATGAGTACAGAATCAATATGATGTGTTTGAGGAGCCATTTTTGTTTGCATTTTTCTCTGACAAATAGTAGATCTGGTTTCAGTCAGTAGATCAAAGATATTTTGTTTTCTTTTTTACTCAGTGATCATGCATTGATCAGTATACAATATTGCTTGTGTTATGTGCATTTATTGACAAAATGGTTGTAGCCTAGGATGTTTTTGTATATTCATGTGTGGTTATAGTCATTGTGTTATAATTGGTTGGTGACTGTCCTTCTTAGCTGATTGGCTGAATTAAATATTTATGGATCCAGTGGTCCTTATATCATAACTCCTACAAGAGGGGAGAGGGTCAAAAAGAATCTCCACTACCCCGAACTCCCTAGAGTAATATGTAAACACATAGAGGGGTAGGGAGAACAAGAACACCCAAACGCAGACACACAAGTGACAAAACTAATATGTTTTGAAAACTGCCCTCACTCACACACAAATGTGTGTGAAATGCTTCATCATCGGGTCTGCATGCAAAACGCCCTGGCGTAGTCACGCTCAGGACGGAGCATGGGGGGGAAGAAACAAACACATACACAAAACAATACAATGGTGACAGAATAGTGATAACATAGTGAGTATCACCCTGTCACCGGGTATCGTGATAGACCAAATTGCAGCATAAGAAAGTGCTTTAAAACTGGCTCATGGATACCGTCAGGACCTTTTCTTTATAGGTTCCACGACCAGGATTAAAATAGTGAAGGATGGGCTTTGTTTAGAGAGAATGTTACGTTCTCAAAACACCCCTCCTTGTAGGAAAAGGTAGGGCTATGACCTTTCTCAAGATTTGCCCGGCGCTAACCGCCTTTGTACCATTCAAATTACCAAGCAATGAGGCAGGCGCCGGAGACCAGAAGGCAGGAAACAGAAGTTTTATTCCGACGGAGCAGAACACATCAGATCGGACAACAAGGTATCGTCTCGAGGTGCTCTAGCAGCCTCTCTGAGGCCTGGCCTCTTATACACTGGTTTATGGCATGTGACCTTTCTTTATTACAATCATAACATTGTGAAGTAAGGAAGAAGACATCCCCATAATCCTCGTGTCAATCCCACCCCCATATACCTTCACAATAGAGGTCCTCAACCTGCTGATAAGAGGAGGGGGTCATCACGCAGCTGAGTGTTTCGCCAAGTCTTAGGATGTGTGCGCCTGATCATATCCCAGGGGGTGGGGAGGCCCTGATCAACAGTGTGTCCTTTGAAGAGGGGCGATTCCATACAATGAGGGGCAGTAAATGGTATCTCCCGGTTTAGGCAATGGCCTCGGACCTGTGTGGACAGTCGGACACGGGGTAAGGGGTCATCAAAGGAGTGGTATTCATGCCGCGTGGACAATTGAGCGCGGAGGGAAGGTTTGTCAACAGAGGGGCATTCATGGGAGGAGAGGAGGTGTTGGTCAGGTGCTGGCGTGACTCCCAAGGACAGGGTCATACAGAAGGGTTAGGCTCATGAGAGGGAGGGAGGGGGAGCCAGGATGCGCGGAGGATGCTTGCTGGGTCAGAGGGGCGCGCTGGCGATCGATCGTGGACAGGGAGACCATGATACCTAAAATGGCTGTCGTGCACGTCGTACGTGGGTGACAAGCTGGCGCAGATGATGTTTAGCTCGCAAACTAAAATTCCACAGTCCTCCCTTTTAACATGTCTCGCCAACTTGTCAGTTCGGATTTATCCCCATAAGGCCACGTATTTCTACTTCATAGAGGGGACTCATGTGCTCATTTCGGAAGTCCAAAGTCTTTGGGCACATATAGTTAGAAATAAGGCCGCACAAGGATGGCAGACATTGGATACCTAAGCAACACCCACATAATATCACAACAGGTATCAGTATGAAGGAAAACAACCTCCAACCCCAGTTCTTCAAAGTGTCCCAAAACCAGCTCCCAAGCGACCATCCTTCTTGTTCTTGGTGAACCTCCGAGGAAAGTCTGTGGAGGTGCTCAATTGCTTTGTAGACGGAAGGTGAGTTATCTGGCACGTAGGTACAACAGCTAGATCCGATGATGCGGCATGCTCCTCCTCGATCGGCTAGGACCACATCTAGGACAAGGCGGTTTTGAAGGGTCACGAGGCGGACCGCCTGAAGCTCCGCCGTGTTGTTAGCGAGGATGCCAGCCGTGATGTTGATCGTTGTTTCTACTGCCTGGGTCAGGTGTCGGATAGCGCGGCTGTTTGCCATTGGGCCCCACAGGGGAACGAGTCCCTTTGCTGCATGCAAGAACTGAGCTCCAGTGGAGTCGGCTTGTTCAATGTCATCTGCACGCCTCTGCCGGTGATGGTTAGCAGGGGCTACATACGTGGGGGGAAGAATGAAGGCAATGTAGCAGATACCCTTCCAACCTTTCGGGAGCCAGGTGTAAGCTTTGGTGCCACACACAAAGTACATATTTGGAGAAGCAACAAAGGATGGGGGATCAACTGAGTCCAATGTTCTGGTGATTCGGCAGGAACTGTGACCCACCAGCTGTGTTCCCTGACCTTCGAGACACACAAGTCCTGTGACATTGATAACAGACAGAGCCACAGTCAGAGTGGCGGTAGTTTGTTTTTGCAGATGAGAGAAGGTGGTTCTGGCTGGATTGTGGAGCACCTGTACTTCGACTCGTTCTTTGGCTGGAATGTCTTTAAGGAAGGTGGCGCCTGTGAGCGCAGGACACAGGGCAGCAGAGGTCTTTCCGGTTCGGTTCAGCCAGAACCCAGAGTAGAAGTGCGACACTGTCTGGCTGGAGGTGGCATTATCCTTGTGGCTCTCTTGCATGAGGATCAACCAGGCGAGGCAGGAGCCGTGAACTGAGAAAGGAGAAGGGATGAAGGGGATGGAGTGTCCGGTGGCATGCGGGAGCAACCCGCAGATCCAGCAGTTCGTCGCATTTGCAGCAAGGTTGTGTTGGTGCAACAGTTGCACGAAGGAATTGTTCCAGAATTCCCTGCGCCTTTCTCGGAGCTGAGGCGACAGAGAGATCAGGTGATGCTCTTTCATGGGGGTCGGTTGTGCAGTAGGTAGCAATCCCTCATGAGCCGGTGTGCTTTCCTCCAGAATCCAGAAGGAGGTCATGTGGAGGAGGCAGAAGAGGAAGACAATAAAGAGGGCGATTGTCTTTGATTTGTGCAAATTGTCAGTCTTTGGGTTTCTATAGTGGGTATTTCCTGTTGCTTCCATCATCTTCTTTTCTGGCGCTTCCATCATCTTCTTATCTGGAGCTTCCATCATCTTCAAGGGGCTCGGTAGCGGGCAGAACCACAGACTTCGTTTAGCTTCTCTCCCGGCAACCCTTGGTTGTGCTTAGGTCACCGTTCTGAGATTCAACTTAGTCCGTGGCCTACTTAGCCGAAGCTCCCTCCTTTCGACGCAGGAAATACCCTTCTCTGGATGGCACAGTGGGATCAGAGAATTTTGCAAGTTCAAGCGCCCCAGTATCGGGATAACAGTTCAATGTTGGTCGGTCTTTGTTCAGGAGCTCTTCTTGGGTGTTGACGCTTTCTGTCGTGGCCAGGTTTGTAGAGACCTTCCGGCAGTGATGTGCGTGCAGCCAATGCCTCTTCCCCTCCACTCAAAGCGCCGTCCGTGTGGTAATCAGCACTTGCCAGGGGCCCGTCCACCGGGGTTCTAGGCTCTTGGTCCGTTGAAAGTTGCGGACTAGAACGAAATCTCCCGGCTGGATGTCGTGGCCGGGGCCCCTGGAAGCATCGGGGATGGCCTGCTGCACCTGTTGATGGATGACAGACAACGTCTTAGTTAATTTGCACAAATAATCAGACAGTAGGACGTCCGGGACGTCATGAATGGAGGTTGGCTTGGGAGCAGTCCAGAGGTTCATCGGTCGCCCGAATACAACCTCGTAGGGGGTCAAATGGTGTTTGGTGGGAGTGGAGCGCATCGATAGCAGGGCCAAAGGGAGAGCGTCTGGCCATTTAAGTCCGGTGGTTGCCACTATTTTTGACAATTTCAGCTTCAGTGTGGCATTATGGCGTCCCACTAGACCGGCGGATTGGGGGTGGAAGACCGCATGAAACCTTTGCTTCACCCCCAACCCCTTTAAGATTAATTGGATAACCTCAGCTATGAAGTGGGGGCCATTGTCGCTCCATAAAATTCGACAAAGGCCATAGCGAGGAAAGAATTCTTTCAGTAGTACTTTGGCAGTATTCATGGCAGTGTTGTCACGGGTTGGATAGGCCTCTACCCATTTGCTGAAGGCACATACAATGACTAGTACATACTTCAAGCCCTGGCATCTCTCTAGTTGGATGTAGTCCATCTGAAGGACCTCAAAGGGGTGATTGGGGGTCCCAAACCCTCCCCGGGGTACTACAGTTCCTTTCCCGGGGTTGTGTTGCAAACAGATAAGGCACTGCTGGACTAGGCGTCTAGCTGAGTCGGGGATTTTGTCGTTGTGCCAGACTTTGGAAATGAGTTCGATCATGGGTGCAGATCCTATGTGTGCGGGGGAATGTGCCATAGTCAGTATGGGGATCAGGTATGAGTCAGGCAGCAACCACTTGTTTGCATCTTTTGTTCGCCAGCAGCCCTCATCATCCTTCAAACCCACCCCTGCTCATTCGGTCAGTTCGCGAGGGGTGCTGGCCGACTGGATGTCTCTGATCATTTCCCTTGCGTCAGTCCATTTCTCTGCTTGTGACCTGGTCACATATATGCGTGTCACTGTCCTATTCTCAGCTGTGGTTCGTGCAGTGATGTCGGCCAGTGCATTCCCTTGTCCGACTAAGTCTGTCACCTTCTTGTGTGCCTGGCATTTGATCACCGCTAGTCGTGTGGGGAGGAGAACCGCTTAAATCAGGGCAGAAACCAGATCTCCATGAAGGATGGGGGTGCCGTGAGACGTCAGGAATCCCCTTTCCCTCCACAGGAGCCCAAAGTGGTGAACCACCCCGAAGGCATACTGGCTGTCCGTATACACGTTCGCGGTGGTCCCTGTGGCTATGATGCATGCTCGTGTGAGGGCTATTAGTTCCGCTGCCTGGGCAGATCGTTGTGTGATGCAGGCTGTCTCAACCACTGTTCGGGCTGTCGTTACTGCATAGGCAGCTGAAGTGGTGCCATCTGGGAGTTTGATGCAGGAGCCATCTACCCATAGCTCTCCATCAGGGTCTGTAAAAGCAATGTCTCGGAGATCAACTCTACTCCTAGTCTGTTCGTCCGTGAGGGTCACACAGTCGTGTATGGGAGGCACGTCGGGGTCATTTTCAGGCAGGGGCAACAATGTGGCAGGATTCAAAGTCGTGCATCTTTTTAGTGTGATGTGGGGTGCAAGTAGAGTCAACTCGTACCCTGTCAGTCGTGCGCTAGTCAGGTGTTGGGTCTTTGTCTGGTTCAAAAGGGTGTCGACTGCATGGGGTACTAACACAGTGAGGGAGTTTGAAAGTACGATTCCTTCGCTCTGGCGGATAGAGACAGCAGCGGCAGCTACTGCTCGAAGGCAGGCAGGCAAAGCTCTGGCTACAGGATCAAGAGTGGCAGAGAAGTAGGCACAAGGGCGCTGCTTAGGACCAATTGATTGAGTTAGGACAGACAATGCACACCCCTCCCTTTCGTGGGTGAAGAGGGAGAAGGGTTTGGAGTAATCCGGGGTTCCTAGGACGGGTGCTGAACAGAGTGCATCCCGTAATTCCTTAAAGGATGCTTGACACTCAGTGGTCCAAGGAAGCGGGGAGGGGACATCTTTGGTCAACAGGGCGAGTAGTGGTTTCACAATGAGGCTGTAATTTGGTAACCACTGTCTGCAAAAAGAAGTTAGGCCAACCAAAGAGCGGACTTGCTTTTGTGTTTTTGGGACGGGGGTGTCTAAGATGGTTTGGATTCGGTCGGGTGTGAGTTTCCTCCCTTCTTTGGACAGGAGATGGCCTAAGTATGTCACTTGTGGCTGGCAGAACTGCAATTTCTTTTTGGAAACTTTATGGCCATTTTCTGCAAGAAAGTGTAGGAGTTGGACAGAGGCTGTGATTGCGAGGGGGGTGGTGTCGGCCGCCAAAAGGATATCATCAACATATTGGATCAACACCACTCCATCTGGTAGCCGGAAGGCATCCAGCTGTCTTTTGAGGGCCTGGCTGTAAATGCTCGGGCTTTCAGTGTACCCCTGGGGAGCTCTACATAATCGGTACGAGCGGGATTTTAAAGTGAAGCCGAAAAGATAACGGCTGTCTGGATGGATGGGGATAGAGAAAAATGCATTCATGAGGTCGATAACAGTGAAGGTGGTGGCAGTGGACGGGATGAGGGTCAGAATGGTGGTGATATCTGAGACTACGGGGTATTGGGGTACAACCACTTTGTTAATCTCTCGCAGGTCGATGATGAAGCGGTACGCTTTCTCATCTCCTTCACCTTGTTTCTTAACAATAGGTAGGATTGGGCTGTTGCAGACGTTGCTAACCACTTCTTCAACCACTCCTGCATCCACCAGAGATTGAATAATCGCTACCAGTGCCTTCTCGCCCTCGGGGGATATCCGATATTGTGGGAGTTTCGGGAGCATAGCATCCTGTCTTACAGTTATATGAATAGGGTCAATCATCATTCGTCCCACATCAGAGTCATTTTTAGCCCATAGATAAGGAGGCAGGGTATCAAGCAAGGACAGGTCAGCATCAGTTATGGAGCACATGTGTCGTGCAGGGCAAGTTTTGGGTATGTCTGGGTTGTCGTACAGGATGACTCGGATTCCATCTGGGGAACACCTAATGGTAGCTCGAAAATGTTTCAGTAAGTCAATGCCCATAATGGCGTCAGGGGAGTTGGAGGAGAGCAGAAATGTTGTGTCAGTAGCGTTGTTTTCTAGGTCAAAGGTGATAGGTACGGACAGGGGGTTAGTGGAGGGCGTCCCATCGAAACCTATCGATGTAATGTGTGAGCCAGACAAGGGTGCCCTTGGAATCAGTCGTTTTGATAACACACTACGTGTCGCCCCAGTGTCTACCAAAAATGGAGACTCTGTACCCAGGACCTTAGCGGTGACATAAGGACCTTGCTGGTCAACACAGAGCTCGACTGGATCCCTCCCTTGCCCCTGGCAGTCCTATGCAAAATCGGGGGCATTCTCACCGTCGGATAGTTGATATTGGTTCTGTCGGGGGCGGTCAAACGTGTTCAATCTCCCTGATCTGTCATTGTTGGTGTCGTTTGTGTGCCCTCGTCCTTGTCCCCTATTTCTTGGTCCACCCGCTACGTCCTTGGAGTCCCTATCTCTGTTCATCTCTAGCAGAACCGGACACTGGGATTTCCAATGGCCGAATCCTTTGCAAAAGGCACACTGGTCATTGCTAATGTCTCTACGTCCAGTGTGGGGTGTTGGGGTGTGGTCTTTAGGAGGTGGATTTCTAGGGGTGGTCGATTGGTAGATCCCCCTGTGGGGTTCCCGTCCGACCGCTATACCTTGTATCTGGGCTATCATTACTCTTTCTTTCAAATCTTTCTTCTTTCTCTCGGACGCCCTAGCATTCGCATTTTTCTGGTGCTCGTAATACTGAGCCATCTGAAGGATAGCTGCGGGTTTGGAGGCCCCCCAACTACTCTCACTCGTCTGCAGTTTTTGGGAGACCTCTTGTGATAGACCCTTTACATAATTTTGTACGAACAGGTGCTGTCCGGTTGCGGTGGTCATGTCTTGGCCACTGTAGTCGGAGAACACTGTCTCGAATCGGGAGAAGTATTCTGACACATCTTCCTGGGGTTTCTGTCGACAGGCCGTGACTATCGACCAATCTACCTTTTTCTCTGGGATCAATGTCTTTAACTTCTGAACTAATTTGTCTGGGAGTTCTAGTATGTCCTTTACTGGTTTCCTTCCAGGCTCTCGCTGTCTATCTAGTTTACCGAGTTGGTCCCAGGTATGTCCAAACAGATCCGTGTGGTCAGCCTTCCGGATTTGCTTCCACACGTCAGCTGGCAGGCATAACCCGAAGAACAAGTCAATGTCCGCTAAAGTCATTATCGTCGAACCCAAGGCTGTGCCTAATTCGGTATAGAATGCTGTCGGGTTCTTTCTCAAATCGGGCAGAGTTTGTTTAAAGGTTAAGATATCTTGTCGGTCCCATGGTTGGTAAACCCAATTGTACACAACCCTTCCTTTTGCATCTGCGTGATTAATATTATCGCTCGTTCCCTGACCACGTGGCGGGATCCAGTAAGGGGCCGCTTCTCTGATGGGCATCATAGTATTGGCTACTTCTACTGAGGTCGTTTCAGGGACTGTAACCTTGGCTTCTGGTTTTTGTTCCGTGAGGTGGCGGAAGACCTCAAGCGCCTGCATGAAGAGCTCCGTCGCCTCACGTTCAGTCCCATCTCCAACATCAATCTTCCTATATAGCGTTGTCAGTTTAGCGGGGCCCTTACTCTGATACTTATCCTCATATGTGTTCAGGGTGTGGTAGCTGAATCGCAAAATGAAATGCCGTCTGTGGCTGTCGGCATGCGAGTTATACATGCTCATTGTATATTCTTCGCTTTCCCTTCGTTCTACTAGTGTCTTTGCTATTTTGTCGATCCCATCCCGCTCATCTTTGCTCAACCTATTTGATCTGGCTGATGGTTGCTTGCTAGCCTCGGGGTCATCTAACGATGTTGTTAACGTGGCTGGTGCGGAGGCCGTGAGGGCTGGTGCACTAGCGCTGAGGTCACTTTCGCTCGCACTCGGGGCTTGCAAGCTTTGTTGGCAGCGGGCATATGGAGGGGGCATATAGATGATTGGGGGACCTAGCAGTAGGTCATCGTTCGCCCGCTGTTTGGAGGGCAATTCAGGGTAGAGCGCAGAGGGAGTCCTAATAGGGCATTGACCCGTTGACCCATATTCTTGGTTTTGTGCAGCTTCTTTTCTTTCTTTTATTTCTTCTTCTAGTTGCTTAGCGGCTAGGTGGGCTGCCTTTCGTAATTCTTTCCCTATTTTTGCTTCTTCGCTTTTCTTCCGCTGTTCTGTTTATTTGCGCCACATGCCAAGACTATCCAGCATAGTGGGCGTAGTCTTATTTTTCTGGAGCGCTATTTCCAATGTTTTTACTTTATTTTCATCAAAGGAACCTATCAGTGGCCACTGACTTTCAGGGTTCTTTTTCGTATATTTATGCCAAAGCTTAGTATAAGCTATGGCGACTAGTCCATGCTTAGTGAACATGTCCTCCAGTGGAGCTGGATGGTTCATCTCTAATAAGCGGTCCGGGCTGTACAGGCTACCAATCAGTGGGGAGAAGATAGGCATGACGGGTTACAACGGGGACAAAAGTCTGCACTACCTATCTTATCACGGCGGACAAAGACTAGACAGAATATTTCTATTCTACGTTGTTTGTCGGCGGTGAATACCTCAAAAGAACCAATACCGAACAATCAGTGTTCGGTCAATCAAACAATCAGTGGGGAGAATAAGTGGGTACGACGTGTTAAAGGTTTGCGTTACCCACTCTTTCTCTACCTGCAAAGAGAGACCTTGTTCTTCCCTGTTTGCAGACAAAGAATTTCCAGACAACAATCCACAAACGACAGTTCGGGAAAACAGTGGGGGAGGAAGATAGGCATGACGGATTACAATGGGGACAAAAGTCTGCGTTACCTATCCTTCACTGCTTGCAAAGAGAGAGCCTGTTGTTTTCTCCGTTTGCAGACGGTGAATCTCCAGAGGGTTCAACAAAGCGTAATACTAGTATTATCCAAACCAAACAATCATTTCTTAATTTGTCGTGTTTACACGACCTTACCCGGACAGCATGGGCGGTTTCCTGTCTTCCGAATCCAGCGCCCGATCGTCCTCTATTCTTCGTGATGTTCGCGGCACTCCTGATGGTTCCCAGTCAGGACCGTAGATCACTCGAGAGAGGTCTGTTCAGAACTAGTGAAGGTCGGATGATCGGCTGTCAGACGAGGGTCTATCGGACACGAGCTCTCCCGATCGTTGCAGTCGTTCACAGGGCTATGACCTTTCTCAAGATTTGCCCGGCGCTAACCGCCTTTGTACCATTCAAATTACCAAGCAATGAGGCAGGCGCCGGAGACCAGAAGGCAGGAAACAGAAGTTTTATTCCGACAGAGCAGAACACATCAGATCGGACAACAAGGTATCGTCTCGAGGTGCTCTAGCAGCCTCTCTGAGGCCTGGCCTCTTATACACTGGTTTATGGCATGTGACCTTTCTTTATTACAATCATAACATTGTGAAGTAAGGAAGAAGACATCCCCATAATCCTCGTGTCAATCCCACCCCCATATACCTTCACAATAGAGGTCCTCAACCTGCTGATAAGAGGAGGGGGTCATCACGCAGCTGAGTGTTTCGCCAAGTCTTAGGATGTGTGCGCCTGATCATATCCCAGGGGGTGGGGAGGCCCTGATCAACAGTGTGTCCTTTGAAGAGGGGCGATTCCATACAATGAGGGGCAGTAAATGGTATCTCCCGGTTTAGGCAATGGCCTCGGACCTGTGTGGACAGTCGGACACGGGGTAAGGGGTCATCAAAGGAGTGGTATTCATGCCGCGTGGACAATTGAGCGCGGAGGGAAGGTTTGTCAACAGAGGGGCATTCATGGGAGGAGAGGAGGTGTTGGTCAGGTGCTGGCGTGACTCCCAAGGACAGGGTCATACAGAAGGGTTAGGCTCATGAGAGGGAGGGAGGGGGAGCCAGGATGCGCGGAGGATGCTTGCTGGGTCAGAGGGGCGCGCTGGCGATCGATCGTGGACAGGGAGACCATGATACCTAAAATGGCTGTCGTGCACGTCGTACGTGGGTGACAAGCTGGCGCAGATGATGTTTAGCTCGCAAACTAAAATTCCACATCCTTAAACTGCCAGTGCCAACATGTATCGATCGACTTACAGTGCCATTAATAAGCTGGTCACCCCGGTCTTCTTCAGGACGTCTATCTGTCCCAGTCCTAATATCCACCTTAACTCAATCAGGCAAATGAATGGAGTAAAAAGGATCGTAATCGATCATGAACATGTGGAGGATAGTCTTGCCATCACGGGATACAAATACTGGAAAAGAGGACAACAAATTGTATATTTTCATATATTGTGTGTGTTGTTACAAGCCACCATTCAAGACTACATGTATTTCTTAATGATGACCCTATTGATATCAAAATGTCTAGGACTGTTACATTAGACAGACCCTTCATGTGGCTCGTAAATACACTCAACACCTTCATGCCATAATACGGTATTATCAAAAAACATTAAAATATACTAGTGCATAAGATGCACCACACTCTCCTTCAGCGCGACCTGCTGTAATTATGATTTAAAAAAACGACGTTCATACAAGATAGTATAAACCATCTGCACCCAAATCTTGTGGTGAACTTACTGGGTTTATCAGTGAATTAAACTCAAAAAGGTGCCCGGCAGGGAGGATTCCAAAGAACACAACCTGTGTTCAAGGGAGGAAAATAAGACGAGGGAACCCATTAGTTTTGTAACCCAAGGACGCCAAGGAATCATTTCCTGCATCCAACTAAATATTCCCTGCAGACAGCGTGTGAAATACTATCAAGATTTACTTAAAAAGTTATCTGCCAATTCAAGTTCTGCCACCCCAGGGGAGATACTCCTTACTGTTCCGAAGGATATCCACACCAGTCGTTTCTGCTCCTGGACCGCCGTGTAAGATACCACACGCGAGCCGGCTCCGTTAATTTATGAAAGTCTCTTCCGCATATGCCCACTTGCTCGAGAGCATGTGCGTGTCCGTGCGTCTTCGCGTATGGGGCTGCTGGGCGGTGTAGTACCTCCCGGGTGTAATCATGGCAACCCGCCTGTCGTGACCCACAAAACATTCAATATTTGGACCATCTCGTTTGTAAATTATGGTCTGGTGCGCTCCTTGAAATACAAACCTATATCATAAGTCGTATTATAGTGTACTCTTTAAAACACAAGTCTTATATTCATAGTAATGATAGTTTACTTGTCAATCATGAATGTTCCGATCTAGGTACACGCTACTCCTACACCACATGTTAGAAGGGGGACTATAACCTATTCCGCAATAAGTGGGTGTGAACAACAAAATTCTCATATTTTTCATGAAGTCTGGTAGGTGCCTGTATCTCTAAAACTTTATAAACAAAGCATCCACACCAGGCACAGAGGCGGGGGTATACCAGTGGTCGTAAAAGTAGAGCCATCCCGAAGTAAGGAGATAGCTGTATATCCCGTTATGTCAAAATGTATTGCCAATATATTCTCACAGACCACAACAGACCCCATTGTCGGCAAATCACATTCAATCACCTGATACCTATATTCAAAGTAAATGCATGAAATGAAATCACCTACTCAGAGCTTGCCACGGTATATCATCATTCAAACCCACAATGTGGCTCTCGAGCCGATAGACCCATTTCTGTTCACGCAGCAGTAATGTACGATTGTCATCCCCAGCATGCATACCCAGCTGAAGTTTCTCGATAACAGTCCACCTCAAATCTTCCGAGGTGTGCCCTACCTCTAGGAAGTGTGAAGTCAGCCTAGTGTTAGATCTGCCACATCTAATAGTGCTGCGGTGTTCTGTGATTCAAGTCTTCACCTTCCTGCTGGTCATGCCTACATACTGTTTGTGACGTGGGTATGGAAAAGCAGCCCCCTTTGAGACCGCCGAAGCTGCCTGGCTTGTCACCTTTAATTCACTCTCGATTCTACGAAAATAACGAGGCAGGCGCTGGAAACTGGAAAACAAGAACAAGGTTTATTTCTCTAGAGGGGAGCACGTCTACTGCAGACACCGGGATGTCTCTCAGGGAGGTGTTCCTCCTTCCACTCTTCAACCGGCCACTTTTATACAGTGTTTGGACAATACAATTTTTATGAGCGGTGTCATGTAAGCTTGGCACCCCCCACCCCAGACAAGATGCCATACATTCCGGACAAGTTGGTTCGTACCCTCCCAATCATAAACAGTCGAACATATGATGTTTATCGGGCAGCTGGCCTTTGCCTCAGGGTCGAGAACATGCAAGGCTGGTCAGGGCTTAACGTCTTTTACAGGTTGATAGGAAAACAATTTCCATTGTTCATCGGGAGGTGCATTATTCGGGGTGCAATAAACCAGGTAAGTGCGGGACCTTTTGGTATCTACAATATTTGGTTATCTGCACAGGGATGGGGAGGAACAAGGAGGGCAGAGGTTTGTGGTGTCAATAGAATGTCCCTTTGAAGCTAACATCAAATGTGGGCATGTCCGCTAGATTATGGCCCTTAACACACATACCAAGTCGGTCAGAGGGTTATACAGATACTTGTGGGAACACAAAATGTTTGCAGTCGATCAAAATGGCTGTGGCCTATGTGCGCGTAGAAAAGGACCATCGGGCAATATGGCGCAGGTAATGTTCATGATTATCGGCACAGGTTTCACAGTCCGCCCTTTGAACATGACTAGCCAGCTTGTCAGTTTATTTCGATCCCCATAATGTCCTGTATCTCTTGTTCATATAGCACTCTCATTTTTGTCAACTGAGTGTCCACAGTCTTAGGGCGCAAGGTGCTTATAAAAAGGGAACAAAGAGGCGGTATACAGTGCACACATAAACAACAACCACATATTGCCAATACTGGGATCAAGAGGATCATGGATAACTTCCAACCCCATTCCCTTAAGATACTCCAAAGCCAATTTCCGAGTGTCCAAGTCTCTGTTCCTTGATGGATTTCCAAAGACAGTCTGTGGAGATGCTCGATAGCTTCATAAACAGAAGGTGAAGTATCAGGGACGTATGTTCAACAGCTGGCACCGATGATGCGACATGCTCCTTCACGGTCCGCCAGTACCACGTCTAGGACCATATGATTTTGTAGGGCCACCAGACGGACTGCCTGAAGCTCGGCAGTGTTGTTGGTGAGGATGCCAGCTGTGATGTTCAGGGCAGTTTCAACTGCCTGAGTCAGGTGCCTGATGGCTTGGCTATTTGCCATTGGTCCCCATAGCGGAACGAGCCCTTTCGTGGCATCGAGGAATTGTGAACCAGCCCTTTCGCGGCATCGAGGAATTGTGAACCAGCTTGGTCAGTGTCTTTGGAACGCCTTTCTTGATGATGCTCTGCAGGGGCCATGTAGGTTGGTGGTAGAACAAAGGCGATGTAGCACGTGCCTCCCCAGCCTCGTGGGAGCCAGGTGTAGGCCTTGGTTCCACAGACAAAGTACATGTTGGGTGAGGCCACAATTGCTGGAGGGTCAGCAGTGTTCAGAGTCCTTGTGATATTGCACGTGCTGTGTCCCACATTTTTAGTCCCACGACCTTTGATGCACACAAGGCCTGAGACATTCATCACAGATAGGGCCACAGTCAGCGTTGCAGCGGGTCTTTTCTTGAGGTAGGAAAAGGTTGTTCTGACAGGATTGTTGAAAACTTGGATTTCCACTTGCTCTTTGGAAGGGACATTTATTGGGAATGTCGCGCTGGTGGAGTGAGAACAGAAAGGAGCTGCTGTTCTTCCTGTTTTGTTCAGCCAGACCTCAGTGTAGAAATTAGCAATTGTTTCATCGGAAGTGGCATTGTCTCTGTAACTTTCTTGGAGGAGCATCATCCAGGCAAGGCAAGATCCATGAACGGAAAAGGGTGAAGGGATGAATGGGATAGATCGTTCAGTGGCATGTGGTAGCAGTCCACAGACCCAGCAGTTGGTGGCATTTGTGGCAAGACTTGGCTGGTGCAACAGTTGTACAAACGAGTTGTTCCAAAATTCTTTGCGCCGTTCTCGGAGGTGCGGCGACAGTGATATCAGATAATGTTCTTTCTGGGTGATAGGTTGCAAGGTCGCAAACATTGTTCTGTGTGCAGGAGCATTCTCTTCAATGATCCAGACTCTGATCATTAGCAGGAGACCGGTGAGAAATACTGCCGCAAATACAATTGTCTTTGTGCTGTGCAAGTTGGCGGTCTTGGAGGCTTTGCGATTGCTCTTCCCGTGTTCGATATCTTCAATCATTTTCAAGGTGCTCAGTGACTGGCAGGACCACAGACTTTGTCTTAGCGTTTTACCCTGGTAGAGTTGACTGTGCTACCGATCTGAGGTTTTAGACTCAGTAGGTGGCCTGGTTGTCGGAGCACCCTCCTTTTGTTGATCTCAGGTTGCACCCCTTCTTGGACGGCACTGTGGGGTCAGGAACTTCTATGAGTTGCAGTGTGTCTTCTTGTGGATAGCAACTCAGAGCTGGTCGGTCTTTCTTTAGAACTTCCTCGAGCACCTCCACCTCTTCGTGAGTTGCCATCGTCTGAGAGATTTTCTTGCAGTGGTGGGCATGCAGCCAATTTCGCTTCCCTTCCACTCGAAGAGCAGTTCGGGTGGTGATCAAGACTTGCCAGGGGCCCGTCCACCTCGGCTCCAGACTCTTGGTCCTCTAGAAGTTATTCACGAGGACATGTTCTCCGGGCTTTATCTCATGTCCTTGGCCCCTGCATACATCTGGCAAGGCTTGCTGCACCTGTTGGTGGATAAGTGTTAGCTTGTTTGTCAGTTTATACAAATAATCGGACATTAGCATATCCGGGACATCGTTAATGGAGGTTGGTTTTGGGGCTGCCCAAATGCTCATAGGCCTACCGAAGACAAACGCACAAGGAGTTAGTCTGTGCTTGGTTGGGGTGGAGCGCATCAATAGTAATGCCAATGGGAGGGCGTCGGGCCATTTTAACCCGGTTGTGGCAACTATTTTGGCCAGTTTTAGCTTCAGGGTTGCATTGTGTCTTTCTTCCAGGCCCGCTGATTGGGGGTGGAAGACGGCATGAAACTTCTGTTTTACCCCCAACCCTCTCAGGATGTTCTGTATCACCTCGGCTACGAAGTGGGGGCCGTTATCATCCATAAAATTCTACAAATGCCATAGCGAGGGAAGAATTCTTTGAGCAATACCTTTGAAGTGGCTAAGACGGTATTGTCACGGGTGGGGTATGACTCCACCCATTTGCTAAAAGCGCACACAACCACTAGGACATATTTCAGACCATGGCACCTTTCTAGTTGGATGTAATCCATTTGTAGGACTTCAAAGGGGTGGTCAGGGACTCCAAATCCTCCTCGTGGTACTACCGTCCCCTTCCATGGGTTGTGTTGTAGGCAGACTATACATTGTTGCACTAGGCGTTTGGCAGATTCGGCTATCTTGGCATTATGCCACACTCTGGTGATCAGTTCAATCATGGGGGAAAAGCCTATGTGTGCGCGTAAATGTGCCATGGTCAATATAGGGATTAAGTAGGCATTGGGCAACAGCCATGTATTCCCATCTTTAGTTCTCCAGCAATTTTCCTCATCCTTCAGTCTAAGCATGGGCGGAAAATCCGTTTCGCTCGCGGATTTTGCGGATTTTTGGAAAATTCGCAATCCGCGAGATTTGCGAATTTCCAGCAAAATCCTCAAATTCGCACGCAGCGCATTTTTTTTGCGGCGCGCGGCGTTGGTGATACAATTTTTGCAGCGCGCGGCGTTTATCATCGTTTGCCGAGTTGTTTTTCTCGATAGTTTGCGAGTGCTGCGCCATTTTGGATCTTGCTGTGTGATCCAGCGGGAATTGGCGAGCGCGATTACGTCATCGCGGCTTGCCAGCGATAGTTTGTCAACGCGAGTACGGCGAGATCACGTCTCGCGGTACTTCGCAATTGCGAGATTTGAGATGCGGCGAGCAGCAAGAATCTCGCACAAGCGAAAATATAAAATTTGCAATTCTGCACAAGAAATCCACCAGCAAGCAGCATAAACCTTCTTGAAATGATGATTTTTATCTGAATAACTCCTTAGGTTGACATTTGCCTGCACTTTTTTAGCGAGGAGTCCATTTTGGGGAGGGGGGGAGGGGGTGGGAGGAAGGAAGTGCCCAACAGTCTTCAACTTCCTGTTCCTGTTCAGCAGGCTCCTCCCAGTGCTTTGTCCATCTCCTGGTCACTTTTCATTTGGATCTGGAGCTGGAAGGATTACTTTTTGTGGATGCTGCTGGATCTTTGGATTTGAGGCCTTTTTGACTTTCTTTGGATCACTGTTGGATTAGAAATTTTACAAGTAAGTTTGTTTGGGGCATTACAGTTGCTGCAACTAAAATTTTGGAATTTTCGATTTTTGGGCTGTTTTGGGGCCTTTTGCCCAGGGGTACTCAGTGGTGGGTGGACTGAGTCTTTCTGTAGGTTGTCTTGAACTTAAACATCATGGAGGGCATGGATGGATTGGGATTGTGCTGATTTTTCAGTGATTTTCGTTTTTTGGGGCTGTACTTGTGGCCTTTTCACCAGGGGTATTTGAGTCTAGCATGGGCCTAGTCTTTCTGTGGGCTGTCTTGAACTTAAACATCATGGAGGCCATGGATGGAATGGGATTGTGCTGATTTTTCAGTGATTTTCGTTTTTTGGGGCTGTACTTGTGGCCTTTTCACCAGGGGTATTTGAGTCTAGCATGGGCCTAGTCTTTCTGTGGGCTGTCTTGAACTTAAACATCATGGAGGGCATGGATGGAATGGGATTGTGCTGATTTTGCAGTGTTTTTCGATTTTTGGGGGTGTTCATGGGGAGGGACAGGCCATGTGGCTGGTGGCCATTTTGAGTGCAGCTACAGGCACTGGCCATGTGCTGGCAGGCAAGTGGCCATTTTGAATGCAGGCTTTGTTGTTAGGCCTGCAACCATTTTGCCTACTTTTCAACCTTTATTTATGCCCAGGGGTAGTGAGTCTTGCATGGGCCTAGTCTTTCTGTGGGTTGTCTTGAATTTAAACATCATGGAGGGCATGGATGGATTGGGATTGTGCTGATTTTTCAGTGATTTTCGTTTTTTGGGCCTGTACTTGTGGCCTTTTCACCAGGGGTATTTGAGTCTAGCATGGGCCTAGTCTTTCTGTAGGTTGTCTTGAATTTAAACATCATGGAGGGCATGGATGGATTGGGATTGTGCTGATTTTTCAGTGATTTTCGTTATTTGGGCCTGTACTTGTGGCCTTTTCACCAGGGGTATTTGAGTCTAGCATGGGCCTAGTCTTTCTGTGGGCTGTCTTGAACTTAAACATCATGGAGGGCATGGATGGAATGGGATTGTGCTGATTTTGCAGTGTTTTTCGATTTTTGGGGGTGTTCATGGGGAGGGACAGGCCATGTGGCTGGTGGCCACTTTGAGTGCAGCTACAGGCACTGGCCATGTGCTGGCAGGCAAGTGGCCATTTTGAATGCAGGCTTTGTTGTTAGGCCTGCAACCATTTTGCCTACTTTTCAACCTTTATTTATGCCCAGGGGTAGTGAGTCTTGCATGGGCCTAGTCTTTCTGTGGGTTGTCTTGAATTTAAACATTATGGAGGGCATGGATGGATTGGGATTGTGCTGATTTTTCAGTGATTTTCGTTTTTTGGGCCTGTACTTGTGGCCTTTTCACCAGGGGTATTTGAGTCTAGCATGGGCCTAGTCTTTCTGTAGGTTGTCTTGAATTTAAACATCATGGAGGGCATGGATGGATTGGGATTGTGCTGATTTTTCAGTGATTTTCGTTTTTTGGGCCTGTACTTGTGGCCTTTTCACCAGGGGTTTTTGAGTCTAGCATGGGCCTAGTCTTTCTGTGGGCTGTCCTGAACTTAAACATCATGGAGGGCATGGATGGAATGGGATTGTGCTGATTTTGCAGTGTTTTTCGATTTTTGGGGGTGTTCATGGGGAGGGACAGGCCATGTGGCTGGTGGCCATTTTGAGTGCAGCTACAGGCACTGGCCATGTGCTGGCAGGCAAGTGGCCATTTTGAATGCAGGCTTTGTTGTTAGGCCTGCAACCATTTTGCCTACGTTTCAACCTTTATTTATGCCCAGGGGTAGTGAGTCTTGCATGGGCCTAGTCTTTCTGTGGGTTGTCTTGAATTTAAACATCATGGAGGGCATGGATGGATTGGGATTGTGCTGATTTTTCAGTGATTTTCGTTTTTTGGGCCTGTACTTGTGGCCTTTTCACCAAGGGTATTTGAGTCGAGCATGGGCCTAGTCTTTCTGTGGGCTGTCTTGAACTTAAACATCATGGAGGGCATGGATGGAATTGGATTGTGCTGATTTTGCAGTGTTTTTCGATTTTTGGGGGTGTTCATGGGGAGGGACAGGCCATGTGGCTGGTGGCCATTTTGAGTGCAGCTACAGGCACTGGCCATGTGCTGGCAGGCAAGTGGCCATTTTGAATGCAGGCTTTGTTGTTAGGCCTGCAACCATTTTGCCTACTTTTCAACCTTTATTTATGCCCAGGGGTAGTGAGTCTTGCATGGGCCTAGTCTTTCTGTGGGTTTTCTTGAATTTAAACATCCTGGAGGGCATGGATGGATTGGGATTGTGCTGATTTTTCAGTGATTTTCGTTTTTTGGGCCTGTACTTGTGGCCTTTTCACCAGGGGTATTTGAGTCTAGCATGGGCCTAGTCTTTCTGTAGGTTGTCTTGAATTTAAACATCATGGAGGGCATGGATGGATTGGGATTGTGTTGATTTTTCAGTGATTTTCGTTTTTTTGACCTGTACTTGTGGCCTTTTCACCAGGGGTATTTGAGTCTAGCATGGGCCTAGTCTTTCTGTGGGCTGTCCTGAACTTAAACATCATGGAGGGCATGGATGGAATGGGATTGTGCTGATTTTGCAGTGTTTTTCGATTTTTGGGGGTGTTCATGGGGAGGGACAGGCCATGTGGCTGGTGGCCATTTTGAGTGCAGCTACAGGCACTGGCCATGTGCTGGCAGGCAAGTGGCCATTTTGAATGCAGGCTTTGTTGTTAGGCCTGCAACCATTTTGCCTACTTTTCAACCTTTATTTATGCCCAGGGGTAGTGAGTCTTGCATGGGCCTAGTCTTTCTGTGGGTTGTCTTGAATTTAAACATCATGGAGGGCATGGATGGATTGGGATTGTGCTGATTTTTCAGTGATTTTCGTTTTTTGGGCCTGTACTTGTGGCCTTTTCACCAGGGGTATTTGAGTCTAGCATGGGCCTAGTCTTTCTGTAGGTTGTCTTGAATTTAAACATCATGGAGGGCATGGATGGATTGGGATTGTGCGGATTTTTCAGTGATTTTCGTTTTTTGGGCCTGTACTTGTGGCCTTTTCACCAGGGGTATTTGAGTCTAGCATGGGCCTAGTCTTTCTGTGGGCTGTCTTGAACTTAAACATCATGGAGGGCATGGATGGAATGGGATTGTGCTGATTTTGCAGTGTTTTTCGATTTTTTTGTGCTGTATAACTGAACTGATGTTCCTCTGTCTTCCATTGTTTTTAGGTGCACAAGACTCAAGAGAACCACCAGTGCCAGGAAGAAGTCCTGCAGCGGTGTGTGTGTGCAGCATAACGTCACGCGACGTCACGTCTGGCCTCAGACAACTCGACAATTCGTGCAACTGCGGCCTGCTGTCTGACCTGCTCTGAAGAAGATGGCCCCAAAAAAAGGTCTCCGTAGCTCCTCTAGCAAGAAAGTTGCTAGTAAGGAGCAGAAGAAGCAAGTTACCAAGGAGGCTGGTGTGCCACCCGCCACGTTTTTTGGGAGAAAAAAAAAAGTACGCCTGCAGCAGCAGGATCTGCTGGGGACCAAGCTGGGAGCAGCACCCCTGCTCCATTGGGTTCCGTGCCTCCACCACCACGCCAACTTAAGTCAAAGCCCTTGAGTGCTTCAGAGGCAGTCAGTGTACTTCTCCAATCACCATCGACCCGTGATGTTGGCTCATCGCAAGAAAGTAGCAGCAATGTCCCTGAATCAACACAGGTTGTTGTAACTCATCTGACAAGTGTTGAACAACCACAGCCGCAACAACAACACCATGTGCAAGTACACGCCCAAGTACATGTGGAAGGAGAGGCAGCAAAAGGAGATGCACAAGCAAAGGTGCATGGAGGTTCACAAGTGCCCACAATAGTTGTTCCTCCCGAAGTAGGGGCACATCAGGAAATCGACAATGAAGCCGAGGTATCATTGGAAGCCACTCCTCCTGATGATCATTCATTGTCTTCCACATCCCTAGCAAGGAAAAGATCAAGGGGGGTGTCTACATCTTCTTCAAGCCCACCTCGTTCTGATGCAAGTGATCTGTCTTGGGAACCACAACTGCGGTCTGACAGTGAGGCACACCATGATCTGACACAGGTACCTAAGCGTAAAAGGAAGGTCGTCGAAAAACTCATACCTATGGAGTGTGATGAGGCTCAACAAGAAGTGACAGATACTGCTGGTGATGAAGCCTCTCACGATGACGACGAGCCAGTCATCACAAAGGTCACTGCAGCCCCACCGGGCATGCAGCAAAGAGACATTTTGACCCTATCCCGAGAAGCTGCTGAGCGTGATGATGATGTCGACGAGGAGGCAATGGAAATGGAATCATTAGATTTGGAGTTAAGTAGTACACCAAAACCTACCGCTTCCATATTTCTTCCTCGCAAGAAGGTACCCACCTCGTCCTCGACCTCAATTCGTGGTGGTGAAAGTGCAAAACGTACTGAAGTTCGGCAATCCACATCCTCCACTTCATCTGGCATTAGCAGCAGGACCACCACCACCAGTATCGCCGCCTCCTCCGGCCCCCAAAGACATTTCAAGTCTCCAGTTTGGGACTTCTTTAGTGTTTGCCCAAAAATGGAAAACGTAGCCATTTGTAGCCTTTGTAAGGTTCGAGTTGGTCGTGGTAAGCTTGGTTCTAACTATGGTACCGGAGGCCAGAGAGGTCATCTTAAGAGAGCGCACCCTGTCCAATGGTTTCCGCACCTAGAGGCGTTTAAGCAAGCCAGAATTGCACGTAATGAAAACGTTGATTTTTCATCTGATGATGACGAGGAGGAAGAAGACGATTCAAGCACTTCACTTACACCCAGTACCCCTGTCAGCAGCACACCCCATGTGAGGCACACTAAGAGTGTGGTAGAGAGTGAGACATCAATGCGGAAAAGTTCATCAGCGAGCGTAACTGGGTCGAAGATATCATCATCATCCCGTAAATCCTTGGTCCAGGGCACTATTAAAAAGATGTTGTTTACAGAAACGCAATATGAATGCAACCACCCACTGACGCGTCTGTATAACACTAAGCTGGCTAAAATGCTAGCTCTGGACCTTCTCCCTTTTTCTTTTGTAGAAGGGGTTGGTTTTCTAGAATTAGTGGCAGCGCTCTGCCCTAAATGGAAGGTTCCTAGCCGGTTCTATTTTGCCCGAGTTGCGGTTCCAGCACTACATGAAGATGTTCTGAAGGTGATTGGGGCAGCTTTGCAGAAGAGTCCTGTTCGCACTATACATCTGACAACAGACATGTGGACCAGTGGCGCAGGCGCTGCTTACATGTGCATCACTGCACACTGGGTCTCTTTTTCAGGGGCTAAAGCAAAGCTAAACGCAGGTGTTGACGCGGACATTGTTTTTAAAGCTGCTCGGAAACATGCAACACTAGCCATGTTTGGTTTGGAGAAACGTCACACAGCAGAAAACATTTTGGATGTCTTTAAGACAAAGGTCCTTAACTGCCTGTCCCCACTAAAACGCCAGGTTGGTTATGTTTCCACGGACAATGGCGCCAATATAGTTAAGGCCATGAGGGTCGGTGACTATTTCAGAGTGCCGTGTTTGGCGCACTGTATAAACCTGGTTGTCCAAAAATTCTTGGGTAATAAAGGCAGTGCAGCGTACAGTGTATTGGACACCTGCCGAAAAATGTGCAAGCATTTCAGCCATTCTTTTAAGGCCCGGAAGCAGCTGAGGAGCCTGCTATATCAACATCAAATGCCAGTGAAAGCACTCATCCAGGAGGTGGTAACACTTTGGAACTCAACCTTCTACATGCTTGAGCGTCTGTATGAGCAGTATTCGGAACTCGATCAATATTTCCTTACAGAGGGTACAGAGGAGCTGAGGATGGGTGCGGCGCAATGGAACATAGTTCAAAGCCTGACACGCATGCTTCGTCCTTTTGAGTTCTTCACGCGTGCAGTCAGCAAGGAGGACTCTAATTTGGGAAAAGCTATCCCATTGTTGTACATGCTGGAGGACCAACTGAAGGAGGTGTGTTCTGTGTATGAAAAAGATGACAAAAACCAAGACTCTTTGCTTCTGGCTGAGAAATTATTAGAGCTCCTACAAGGTGATGAACGTCTTAAAAAGATCCACTCAGAACAGCATTACATTTGTGCTACTATTCTGGATCCACGCTACAAAAAGGCGCTGGCAGGCCAAGCATTCTTTGCTTTTGATGATGAACATGTTCCAAAGTACAAACGTTGGCTAGCCTTGTCAGCCAAGAGGTTTGAAAGAGAACGGCTGGAAATTGAAGGAAATGGCAGTACATCAGCAGGCCATCCCTAGTCAAAACAATCCACTTCTGCACCTGTGGCTGTGGCACAAGTGACCTCTCAGCCGTTAAAGACACCGGCAACCGGATCATCTGCACGAGACACAACAGAAACATTGGAGGCTGAAGAGGATTGGCTAGCTCTGCGTGGGTTTGGTTCTCAAAAGGTCAGAGGCACAGCAAGAGCTAAGCAAAGTGGAGGAACCTTGGATGAGGACCTTGAGTCGATGGTGAAGGACTATCTGAATGACTCAACAGAGGTCTATGTTAATTCTGACCCATTGGCATATTGGCATGGGAAAAAAGAATTGTGGCCACAGCTCACCAACCTGGCTTTAAACTACTTGTCTTGCCCACTCGCAAGTGTGTCTTCTGAACGGGTTTTCAGTGCTGCTGGTGGCATTGTAACTCCCAAACGGAGCCGCCTCTCGCCCAAAAATGTGGAGAGGTTAACAATGATCAAGATGAATCAGCACCTCATACCACCAGATTTCAGAGTACGAGAAAGCGTGCCGGATGAAGAGGAGGTGGCCAGCAACATAGATGAGGGAATTTCTACTCTGTCAGGTGACACTGAGCTCACCCTGCCTGAATTCGCAGAGTATGATTACGAAGCCTTATTCTTAATCCTGGACCGTGATACCGAGCCCTGAAAATGAGACAACGAATCAATAACTTTCTTTTTCATCCTTATTCACTTTTATTCCTGTGTGTCTGTCTTTCTTTGTTGTGCACAGTTAATATATTTCAAACTTTAATCAGATAATCACAAAATCAAGCCCATCAGCAGAACTGTCTTCACTGGTTTGCTAATTGATTTGAAGTTGCCGCAGTCTGCATTCCTCAGGTTCACAAGTTCAGAAGAACATGCTCCTCTATCCTCCTCCTCCAGACTCCTATTTCCATCAAACCAGAGGGCTGGTTTACGCCCAATGAAGAAAGACTCAGCACTTGTGGGGTGTTGTTGTACCTCTTTGCAGGTGAGTTGACGGCTCTGGGGCCATTGCTGGGAAGCTCTAATACCGGATAAAAGTGTTTTGGACCAAATCCCAGGCGGAACTTTTTTTGTGTTTTTGATGACTTGCTTGCCTTTGAGGTGCTCTTAGGGGGGGTTCCGTCTGTTTGTGGGTCAGTTTCGTGGTCTGGGAGCACTGCTGGGACACTCTAATCTTGATTGCATTTGCTTTTCAGGAAATCCGTCGTGGCAACCCCGACCTATGGCCTAGCTACGCAGCGCGTTTGGACCGAAGGCCGAGAAATATTGCAAGTATGAGATTTTGCTTTTGGCCTGTTTGGGGGTGTTATGCTTCTTGGCGGGTGGGTTGGCGGGTCTTGGGGCATTCCTGGGAAGGTCTAATACCGGGTAGAAGTGGTTGGGACAAAATCCAGGCCGATTTTTTTTTGGCTATTTCTGACATTTTGCTCAATGTAGCCTTTTCGGGGGCCTGTTTGGGGGGCTTCCTGGTGTTTGTGGGTGAGTTTCGGGGTCTGGGAGCACTGCTGGGACACTCTAATCTTGATTGCATTTGCTTTTCAGGAAATCCGTCGTGGCAACCCCGACCTATGGCCTAGCTACGCAGCGCGTTTGGACCGAAGGCCGAGAAATATTGCAAGTATGAGATTTTGCTTTTGGCCTGTTTGGGGGTGTTATGCTTCTTGGCGGGTGGGTTGGCGGGTCTTGGGGCATTCCGGGGATGGTCTAATACCGGGTAGAAGTGGTTGGGACAAAATCCAGGCCGATTTTTTTTTTGGCTATTTCTGACATTTTGCTCAATGTAGCGTTTTCGGGGGCCTGTTTGGGGGGCTTCCTGGTGTTTGTGGGTGTGTTTCGGGGTCTGGGCTCACTGCTGGCTATATATACTTTACTTTGCAAGAGGTTTGAAGCAAATCCATGGTGGCAGAGGGGAGTTAGGGCCTAGCTGCAGAGCGCGCGCGGAGTGATTTGGGAAATTTGTGAAAAATTGACTGTCCCAATTTTTGTACTTTTGCTCTTTGGCTGTTTGGGGGTCTTCTACTCGTTTTCTCCTGGGTTGACGGCACTGGGGCCATTGCTGGGAAGCTCTAATACCGGATAAAAGTGTTTTGGACCAAATCCCAGGCGGAATTTTTTTTGTGTTTTTGATGACTTGCTTGCCTTTGAGGTGCTCTTAGGGGGGGTTCCGTCTGTTTGTGGGTCAGTTTTGTGGTCTGGGAGCACTGCTGGGACACTTATCTTGATTGCATTTGCTTTTCAGGAAATCCGTCGTGGCAACCCCGACTTATGGCCTAGCTACGCAGCGCGTTTGGACCGAAGGCCGAGAAATATTGCAAGTATGAGATTTTGCTTTTGGCCTGTTTGGGGGTGTTATGCTTCTTGGCGGGTGGGTTGGCGGGTCTTGGGGCATTCCTGGAAAGGTCTAATACCGGGTAGAAGTGGTTGGGACAAAATCCAGGCCGATTTTTTTTTGGCTATTTCTGACATTTTGCTCAATGTAGCCTTTTCGGGGGCCTGTTTGGGGGGCTTCCTGGTGTTTGTGGGTGAGTTTCGGGGTCTGGGAGCACTGCTGGGACACTCTAATCTTGATTGCATTTGCTTTTCAGGAAATCCGTTGTGGCAACCCCGACTTATGGCCTAGCTACGCAGCGCGTTTGGACCGAAGGCCGAGAAATATTGCAAGTATGAGATTTTGCTTTTGGCCTGTTTGGGGGTGTTATGCTTCTTGGCGGGTGGGTTGGGTTGGCGGGTCTTGGGGCATTCCTGGGAAGGTCTAATACCGGGTAGAAGTGGTTGGGACAAAATCCTCACGGAAAAGCCTTTTGGCACTTTTTGTAACTTATGGTTCGTTAGGGTTAGCCCTAGCAGCAGGATTGCATGTGTTTCGGGGTGTTCTAGATTTTTGCAACTGAGTTCTGGGGTCTTAGAGCACTCGTGAGAATGTGTAATTTTGGTTGCAAGTCATTTGAAGAAAATCCATTGTGGGAAAGGGGGGATTTGGCATAGTTAAAGAAAGCCTTTGCCACTATTCTTAACTTAGGGTTCGTTAGGGTTAGCAGTATTTCTATTGCATGTGTTTGAGTGGGGGGGATTTCGAGTCTTGGAGCGATGCTGGCTATGGCTACTTTTGCTTGGTTGCTTGCAAGTGGTTTGAATGCAATCCACGGTGGGTAAGGGGTAATTAGGAAGGGGGTACTTCGGCCTACTTTTACTTTCAAAGTAAGTTTTGTCACCAGTTTTCTGCTAGGCCTCGTTTTTTGAGATTTGATTGGGGGTCTTCTACATTTTTGCGACTGGCTTTAGTAAGGGTCTGGGTGGGAGCACTACTAGGAAGATCTAATTTTGTTCTAAAACACAGTTTACAGTATACCTAGCTTGAGGGGAAAGATCCACTACATTAATTTGCCCATACTTATTTATCCTTCAAAAGGTGACTCAGACAGAGTACGCACTTTCAAAAATATTGTACTGTCTACTAGGAAAATCAAATTGTGACTTTTTGCACTCCACAGCCTACATACCTTATATTTATTTATCAGTGGTGTTGTAATATTATATCACTTCCTGTTTTTCGTTGAATAATTACAGGCCAGGTTTCAGTCTCTGCAATGGGGAAAAAAGGATGGAGTCAGGCTTCACAGTAGCGAGCCACAATTCAGCATCAGGCAGGCAGTGGACAGGGTGTCTTCTGGTGACCAACATCGATGGACGAAGCGTCGGCTGCAATGGAGGAGTGCCGCTAATAAGAGGATTTTTTTTCTGCAGGCAACTTACTTACCACTTCCAACAGGACAACTACAACCACATAGATACAGTATCCCTTCCCTTGCCTTTTTCTCTGACTGTGACTGCATTTCTTGGATCTCTCTCTGCTTCTAAATTGATCCCTTAACACATCACTTAGTCCACTCCACTATCACATCTGCACCACACATAGTCATTTGTAAGTGCTCCTACATAATTCGCAAGTCGCAGCACGCCCCAGCCCGTAGAGGACTGGGATGGCCCCTATGATGAAGCATGTCACCAAGGGGCAACCCTGGTGAGTGAGGGGACACCTAAAAAAAAGCAATTTCTCCTTTTCTATCTACTATACCTTCCAGACCAACCCCATTGAGTGTTGTTGTGAATGGATTTATAGTGACCAGCAAGGCTCTCGGGTATCTGGCTACAGAGACCTTATGTTGAATATCACTATCAATAATTCCACACAGGCCCTGTACTGTCGCATTCTTTCTTCCACAGTTGTCGAAAGTACTACTAACTTTTAACTGACATGCATGCAGTAGTGCATGCACTTTCAAAGATTGATGGATAGGTTTGTACCCAAAGAATTGTTTATGTTCAATTGTTTGTCTATGCTGTGCTTTTTTTTTACAGGGTGTCTTCTGGTGACCAACATCGATGGACGAAGCGTCGGCTGCAATGGAGGAGTGCCGCTAATAAGAGGATTTTTTTTCTGCAGGCAACTTACTTACCACTTCCAACAGGACAACTACAACCACATAGATACAGTATCCCTTCCCTTGCCTTTTTCTCTGACTGTGACTGCATTTCTTGGATCTCTCTCTGCTTCTAAATTGATCCCTTAACACATCACTTAGTCCACTCCACTATCACATCTACACCACACATAGTCATTTGTAAGTGCTCCTACGTAATTCGCAAGTCGCAGCACGCCCCGGCCCGTAGAGGACTGGGATGGCCCCAATGATGAAGCATGTCACCAAGGGGCAACCCTGGTGAGTGAGGGGACACCTAGAAAAAAAGCAATTTCTCCTTTTCTATCTACTATACCTTCCAGACCAACCCCATTGAGTGTTGTTGTGAATGGATTTATAGTGACCAGCAAGGCTCTCGGGTATCTGGCTAGTACAGAGACCTTATGTTGAATATCGTTATCAATAATTCCACACAGGCCCTGTACTGTCGCATTCCTTCTTCCACAGTTGTCGAAAGTACTACTTACTTTTCACTGACATGCATGCAGTAGTGCATGCACTTTCAAGGATTGACGGATAGGTTTGTACCCAAAGAATTGTTTATGTTCAATTGTTTGTCTATGCTGTGCTTTTTTTCTTGTCTCCCAAAACCTTTCCCAAAAACCCCCGTACCCATCCATTTTTCAAACCCTAACCCTCTTCCCCCGGGCTGTGTGGTTTTGATTGATGTGTGACTAAATTACAGCAATAAATCCACACACTTGCTGGGGAGGATAAGGTGATAGCAACAGGCTGGTGAAGAAATCCGAGGATATATTCTTACTCTGCTTGACAAAGACCCATGGCTAATGTCAAAGAACTGCAACCGAATTAGTAGTTATACTTTACCATTTGTTAGGCTACAATGTGGCACTGTTCTAGTGTACTTCTGTCACCTGCTATATTCTCAGTTGTACCGTTAAATTGCTCAGGAGGACAAACCAGATTTAATTTTCTTTTTTTTCATAGGCATGCAACTGCCACTGTGTCACACCACTAGTACCACCGCTATGAGGAAATTTTATCCGACCAAGATTGCCAACCTTATTCGCTGGTTATCGTGGAGCCAGCCCTGGGTCTAGCCCTACTTTCAAACACAAATTACAGGTAAGATAAGCGTTTGGTGGTTTGGGGGTATAATGGAGTATTAGTAGGAGAGACGAGAGACTGACGGTAGTACTACTAAAGTCCTAGGACTCTTGGATTCACTTCAATTACTCTGTGAGAGGCACTTAGTGTTGAAAACATTTGGGCATTTAAACTTAAAGGAAGAAAATGGAACTAAACTTTCAGAAAAACAAAGTCACTGTTAAACCCCCACCCACCAGGCAAGCAGTAAGAAACGGGTATGCTCAGATAAAGTTTGAAAAAGTATATTTATATCCCTAACAAAATAATCTCCCGCAAGACCCTCCCTAACCCCAACGATTGTCCTTCAAAAGTCCCCAAAAACCCAACTCCCAATTCCCACCCCCCAAAAGTCTCTAAAAAAGGGGCAAGGGACACTATGGGTGGATGCTGTCTACTTTTTGGGCCAGGGCATCATGCTCCTGGCGGAGCAAGGCGTGCTCTACGCGGAGCCCCTCCAACTGGTTGGAAAAGTGGTGGAGCTCCTGCTGGAGGCGGGACACCATCAGGGTACTGCGGCGCAGGCGTGCCTTCAATGCCTTGCAGGTGCAACGGCTGTGAGAGGAAGCTGTTGTCCTTGCTACTCGGCGGTGGCGTTTGGCTTTGGCAGCCTGGCTCAGTCTGGGTGGACCACTGTGCTGGGTGGCACTGGCAGCCCGTGGGGGCACGGAGGCCGATGCAGACGACGTAGTTGTTGTGGTCGACTGCACACTTTCTTCGTCCTCCAGGGCCACCAGCCGCCGATATTCGGCCACAGTGGCATCGATCCTCCGTTGCCGGGCCACTCTAGCCTGCTCCTTCCTCCTTGTTGTTTGGAAGGAGAACCTATATGAAGAAAGAAAGACATAGTCTGTAACCAATGCTCTTTAAGAATGACTCATTCATTCAGCAGAAATTTGTGTTGCACTACAACTAGCTAATTGCAAGCGCATTACATAACTATTGAGGCCAGTATCTATCTAACCTCACACTTCTTCATCCTTGCTCTAACATTAGTGGGAGTTTAAGGAACAAATCCTACCAGCACTATGGACTTCCATTGGAGTCGACTATGAAAGTACACCAGTCTTATTCTTCTTCTTGTCTCTTGTTTAGGAAAATTGGTACGTTATCTTCTGCAAGCCGGCATAATGCCAGCGCAGTAAACTTGCACCCAAGAAAAAGAGACGCACGCCATGAGGAGTGACCTAGACTTGCGTTGCGTTACTGTACCCGTCCAGTACATGCAGGTGGTGAAGCTCTTACTTTTCTATTACGGGTGGCACTGAGAATACTCTGTTACAACTCAAGGGCTACTGCTTAATTAATTTAACTTTCACCCTACAGTGGAAATGAGTACTAGAAATGGAAAATTGAAGAAGATAAATAATCTGATTATCTATCACTTCACATGGGATGTTTTTGCTTGTATATGGGATGACTTTAGGTGCTTTGCTTTTTATTGAGTGACCAGTGATACATCCACACATGAATGACTGAGTACTACTAAACTTATTAAGAGAGGTAGGGAGTGGCCACCGTAATAACCGGATCTATGCTGTGCTTGCAATACAAACTACTGCTACTATTGATGGTAGTATTTGGACAAAATTAAAACTTCTTTTCCTTGCCTTTCCTACACTGGAACGGACGTGCAGGTGCAGTGTTACATGCTCTTCAAAGTTACACTTAGTTCATCCACTGACCGTCTACTCTCTCTAGATCATGGGTACTCACAAACTTTCTCTCAGGGGCTAAATTTACAGTGTAGTTTGTGGCCGAGGGCCGCACTGGTGGGGGCGGAGTCAGAGGGGGCGGGGCTAAAGCAAAACGAAAACTTGTGACCATGAGGCTGCACACAGGTCCCTGCAGCAGATGTCTTCATCCACTGAGCCACCAGACCCAGCATTTACATACATCTCTCTCCCTCCTGCTCTCCCTCCTGCCCTCCCTCTCCATCTCTCTCTCCCTCCTGCCCTCCCTCTCCCTCCCCCTCTGTCATCTCACTGTGTGTTTGTCTATCTGTGTCAGCCTTCAGCCCGGGTTGAGACCGCTTCCTCAACGCGCACACACAGACAACACCAAAGTACTTAACAGGTCTTTAAAAGACCATTAACATATTATTGAGGCTTTGTTTGTTGTAGCGCCCCTGCATCTCCACCCTGACAATCACTGCTTGCCCGGCCCCACAGAGCAGAGGCTTTGTTCTATTTCACCTCTTTGTGGCCTTGCATCTCCACTCTGCTCTGTGGGGGCCGGGGGAGCAGTGATTGTCAGAGTGGAGATGCAGGGGCGCTAACAGGTGAAATACAAAAAAGCCTCTGCTCTGTGGGGGCCCGGGGAGCAGTGATTGTCTGCAAGGTCTGCACACCGCCAAGGAAGGCTTGCCGGGCCACCACCGGCCCGCGGGCCATACTATGAGTACCCCTGCTCTAGATACACATATGCTATCTAGGAGTCAGATAGTAGCATGATCCAGGTATATGGACACATACAGTTTCTGTGTCACCCACCCAGGCTGTTGTCCTTCCACCCATCATTGCTTCATCATTCACACAGCCATGCATCTCATATTCTTGCCTTCCCAGCTAGTCTTCAATCTCAATAAGTAAGGAATATATAAGAGCTTACCTCTGGCCGCCACCACCACCGTCTCAACTCTCACAGCCGCCGCCTCCTCCCCTGAAGAATCGCCCTCCGCCTCCGTGTCGAGCACCACCACCTCCACGCTGGCCCCGCCACCAGATGTTCCACCTACAAAGTACATTGAAGAATGTTAGAATAAAGCACTCACTAGTCTTTGGTCTAGGAATGAAGACATGTGAAAACCATGTAATTTGTGACTGTCTACTTTAAAGTTAAAAAAAATGTCCCTTTTTCCAGGGAAGGTTGTCTTGCTGCACTTTTTGGCACAACTGATGAAGGCTGGTTTTTTAACACGCACCATTTTTCTCCACACAGACAGAAGATGGACTTCTAACAACAAGATCAAGTTGAAACCAGGTGAGAGCTCGGCTCGACCACAAGAAATGTCTTCAATTAATCGTCAGCACTAACCACTTTTCCATTATCAGTTACACGTTTAGTTTTATTATGACTTCATTTTAATAAATGTGTTTACTTTTAATAAAGCTTTTAAACTTAAATACAATCTGTGTTTTTTGGTCCAGACTAGAGTGACTGAGCGAAAGGTTTTGCAATTTTTGCAAGCATGAGTCCAGATAGAACAATTCAAAAGACATTATGGACAATCCCAGAGGACTGCACTAAGTTGATAGAGCTATTGCTGACTAGAATCATGGGAGTTTCGCCAACCGTGCAATCTTAGTTAGCTACACAGACAGACTAATAAGAATAATCTAGTAATACCACAGGGAGTCATAGTAGAGACAGGATAAGAATTTAGATACAGTCTACAAGAAGATCAAAGACAATTTTGAAAAAAGTCAAATGAGGAACGCTAGGAAAAATAGGTACTAGTCTAAAATGAAAACTTACTGGGGCCAGCAAAGGAGCCCTCGCCTGCCCGATCCTGGCCCTGTTGAACAGCATCCGCCGCCTGCTGCTCCTGTGTCCTCCTCTCGCCCCTGGGGGGAGCTGACGTACAACATGAAAGAAAGAACAGAAAACATGGATGATTGTTGCTTGTCAATGTCAACTAAATCAAACATTTCAAAAGAACAATAACAAAATATTTCCGCGAAATTATATTGATTAGGGTTAGTTTTCATTTATTTGCGGACCTGTGACTTCGAAAGTCACGTAACTCACTAAAAAAAGTACTGAAAGGTTCACCTAGGACTGGCAGGCAACAGTCCGCAGGCAAGACGCAAAGTGACAGACAAACTCCATTGTGATTTCAGTCAGATCAGTGACAACACTAACAGTTGCCTGCTACATTACCAGTCATTTAAATAGTCAAACTATCAATCCACCGCCACTATTTTTCTTATTGTCAGGGGTACAAAGGAAGGGGCAGATTTAAGCCCCTTGCGGCTCTTTTGCTCCGTTCTTGCGTGACTTTTGTGACGCAGCAGCTAAACAAAAAAGGGCGCCATGGTGCGGCGTATAATATTATAACAACGTGACGCATTTGAGAGATGCATCCCGTTATAAAGCCCTGCGCCATCAGGGGGCGTTCCGGCGAAAGGGAGGGCATTCCTGCGCTGGAACACATCCTAAAAGTGGCTGAGGGAAATCTACAAAATTTCAATCAGTCACCTTTAGGACAATGATGCGTCACACAAACCCTGCACCTGCTTGAAGCAGACGTACGGCTTGACCCAGCATTGGGGAGATAGGGTACCCCAGAGCATTGCTGGAGCTGCGCCATCGTTGCGACGCAACTCCAGCAGTAAAGCTTCGGTGACGTTTTGGGCCCATGGTGCGCCGCATTGCAAATACGGCGCACCATGTTTGGTGGTGGTAGCGGGCCGCACAATTAATGGCGCATCCCTGCTACTTTGCAGGGATGCGACGGTAATTGCAATTCTGCCCCTTAGGGGCATACTTACTTACGCGTTCTGGCGCATCTCCAGAGATGCTCCAGATCAAATGCGTCACGCAAAACTACCCTTGCGACACGGCAGATGCGCCTCATTTACAATGCGGTGCGCCCTGGTGCAAGGGTAGGCACTTGCGTGACGCATCTCGTCACGTAAGAGCGGCGCATCGCTGGAGTCACGTCGCCAACGCAATGCAACTCCAGTAATGCTCAGGGCCACCCAATACTTAACATGCTGTGTCAGTCCTTTCGCCTGCTTCAAGCAGGCATAAGGAATTGAATTGACGTAGCAGCGTCGCAGAAGTGCCTGCGTTAAATCTTGTAGATTTCACGCAGGCAATTTTGCGAGGCGCACAGCCGCCGGACCGCCCACCCTGCGTACTAGGAACGCACCCATTGTGGTGCAGGCCCATGGCTTTATAACGTGACGCATCTCCCTAGATGCGTCATGCTGTAAATGACTCGCAGGGATGCGGCACGTTTACGCCGCTGTTGCGTCACGCAAGGCAACGTAAACGTGGCGCAAGGGGCTTGTAAATGTAATCTGCCCCCTAGTGTCTAGCATTACGCAGTTCTGTAAAGTACACTCATACATAATAGTTACTCAGGCCAATGAGACCACGAAATAGAAAACAAATAGGCATAGTAGCAACGCCACTGAGAAGGAGAGCAGTGCACCTGAAATGCACAGAAGATTTTGAAATATAATTTAACTACAATGTAATCGTCATCAGCGGCATTATTGGCTTGCTCCATGTAAAAAACAAATATTTGCAATACAACAACACAGAGCAGGAGAAAACATCATAGTAGTGAGTGATGAAATGGCTACTACTACTCACCAAGCCCGGGGATCTCCAAGCCGAGCTGGTCCAGCAGGTCGCGCTCCCGGTCCAGGAGGTCCGTCCAGCGATGGGTGACCTGGCTGTAGGTGCGCTGGACCCCGTAGAGGTGGGATACGGCCCAGCACACCTTCTCCCACCGCTTCCGGCGCTCCCGCATGTTGTAGCCGCCGGCCGCGATCCTGCCGCCTCCCGCGATGGTCCTGGGCAGGCGGCGCTGGACGAAGTAGACCAGCGCGCCCACTTCCTCCGGGCTGAATATCTCCTGTCGCGTCACCTGCTCCCCCCTCAATCTCCCGCATGCTGTCCTGGCACTGGGTCCAGTACTACTCCCCGCCGCCGCTGCGGCCCTCAAGTGCCTGGGCAGCTTCACGGCGCCTGGCTTGACCATGGTCTGGGCAGGTAAGGTAGGAAGAAGTAGAAAATTAAGAAAGAATAGGATAGGGAAGAAGAAAAGAAAAGAGTTTAAAAAAGTAGTTTAAAAGTAAAGAAAAATAGCAGAAAAGACAAAAATATACAGCTAGGAAAAGAGAGGGATAGATAAGAAGCAAAATCGTTAAAAAAAAACTGAAAACAAGCAAAGGATGGCAAAGATACCAAGAGGATTAAACACCATGCCCAGACACAGGAAATGAATGAAAAACAAGATGAACAGCAAATCAAAAGGGAGAGAGAGGACTAGGTAAGCCAGTCCGGGTCCCCAGTACCATACTTACCTGTACCTCACACTATGCTTGTTTCGCTGTGTAGCCCACCACCGCCACTGCGTTTAAAACGTTACCGCCATATTTCACCTCAGCCATAGCTAACACTCATGGCCACGTTATCTGCCGCTCTAGGTCGCTCACGCACACTAGAAGTCGGCCATATGTTGTGTTTTGGTAAATACCATTCTCACTGGTTCTCCCTTGTATGTCTGTATTGTCTCTGTGTTCCATGTACAGTAAAGTAGAGGGAATCCCCCTCTTACACGTACAGCACCTTAGCGAGTGCGACACTTTTCACCACACATTGTCACTTAATATAGTTGATAATCACTCACACATACTCATTGGTCCTGAGGAAAGCCAGTTTTAATCAAAAGGCCTGGCTGAAACATGTAGACCACAAGGACGTAGGAGCTCTTAATACACTCCACATCGTCCACAGCCTTTTTATCTTGCTAACAGGGGCCCAGGTATTAAATTTACCTTTTACCCTCGGGAACTGGGACCACCTGTATAGCTTTTAACTTTTCACTTTCATTCTCACCATCACTGCACACTCAGCAAGCATACCTGCTCCTCAGTAATCTGGAGTCGCAGCACACCCGGGACACATTCGGTGTCACTGTGGTGGGCCCGATGATGAAGCATGACACCAACTAGGTTGGTGTGTGAGGGCTTCATGACCAAACCTAAGGGTTTGCCCGCAGATATACCCCCTGAGTCTCACTAACACAACCTAGCTAGTCCTATATTGATATTTCTACTGAAAAACAAGATGGCCGGCGCCCGTTCACGAGCGCGAAAGTAAGTTCGCGCGAGATTTCCCTCGCGATCTCGTGCGAACCTCTAGATTTCCCTCGCGATCTTGTGCGAACCTCTACTCGCAATGCGCTTACTGCGCGAGATTATACATAGCGGGCGGAAACGGAAATACATCACGCAAACAAAATGGCCTCGCCCGTACTCGACCTTGGGGTAAATTCGCGTGTTGCGCTGCAAGCGGCTCGCGTATACTGCAAAGAAACTCGCGAAACAACAAGCCGCAAAAAAAAAAAAAAGCTCATTCGCACGAATTGGCGGCTTCCGCGGTCGGTTTCGCACGACGCCGCGCCCCGCGAATAGCGCGAAAAAACCGAAAAACGATTTTAGCAAAAGCAATGAGCAGGTGCAAAAGGTCAACCTCATGATTTGTAACGATTCCCTGTAGTGCTTCCTGAGGGGGCCCTCCAGAATTCGGTTGCCTGCTTGCAACTATTGTGTGACCCTGCTCTGACCTTAACTGTATGCCACAAAGGTCCTGATTTACAGCTAAAGGAGCAGACGAGCAGGTGCCAGGCTGGAACTTCAAATTCTTTCAGTGACACATTAATTAGCCCCTAATTCATTATTGTCAGTTGGGGCAGGGCAGGTGTTGTTAATAAACTAACCCCAAATTAATTCATGTCAGTTCAAGCAGGGCAGGTGGGCTTGCTTTTCCCCCCATCTTCTACAGTGATGATGAACCAGAGGGTGGCATTGATGTAACAGAGGGTGGCATGGGTCAAAGAGAGGGTGCCAGTGGTGAAACAGAGGGTGCTGGGAGGCTGTGATGATGAACCAGACGTAGAAACAACATAGTCGCGACCGTTGCGAGCCGACAAGTAAGTTCGCAATTGCGAACTAGTACCAAATCCTCGCGAACTGGCAGAAACACTTGCGAACACAAAAAAAAATCCGCAAATTCGCGAGAATTCGCGGATTTTGCGGATTGCGAATTTGCAAATCCGCAAAATTCGCGAACCCGAGATTCGCAAAATTCGCCCATGCTTACGTTCAGTCCCACCCTTTCCCACTCAGTCAGTTCGTCCTGCATGCCTGTCGTTTGTATGTCTCTTACAGTGGTTCTAGCGTCTGTCCACTGTTCGGCTTGTGACCTGGTCACATACATTTGTGTCTTAGTCCTGTCTTCTGCCGTGGCTCGGGCAGTAATGTCAGCTAGTGCGTTTCCCTGTCCAGTAAGATCAGTCACTTTCTTATGTGCTTGGCATTTTATCACCGCTAGCTTCTTGGGGAGGAGGACTGCTTCTGTCAATGCGGAGACTAAATCTCCATGCAGGATGGGTCTACCATGTGAAGTCAGGAACCCTCTTTCTTTCCATAGGATCCCGAAATGGTGAACTACCCCAAAGTCATTGACTGTCGGTGTATATGTTGACTGTCGTACCTGCTGCTAAAATACAAGCTCCTGTGAGGTCGATGAGTTCTGCTGCCTGGGTAGAGCGTTGAGCAATACGGGCTGTCTCTAGAATGGTTCGGGCTGTGGTGACAGCGTATCCGGCTGAGGTGGTACCGTCCGGGAGTTTGATACAGGAACCGTCCACCCACAGTTCTCCGTCTTTTTCTAAAAAGGCAGTGTCTCTAAGGTCTACTCTACTCTTTGTCAACGTCTGTCAGTGTCACACAGTCGTGTAGTGGAGTCACACCAGGATCGTTTTTGGGTAGTGGTAACAAGGTGGCCGGATTGAGGATGGTACACCGTTTCAGGGTAATGTGTGGCGCTAGCAAGGTCAGCTCATATCCTGTCAGTCGGGCGCTAGTCAAATGCTGGGTCTTGGTCTGGTTCAGGAGTGTGTCGACCGCATGGGGTACTAACACAGTGATTGGATTGGAGAGCACTATTCCTTCGCTTTGTCATATTGATATTGCTGCGGCTGCTACAGCACGCAAACACGCTGGCAGAGCTCTGGCTACTGGGTCGAGGGTGGCAGAAAAATATGCGCAAGGGCGCTGCTTGTTACCAATTGATTGCGTTAGGAAAGACAATGCACATCCCTCCTTCTCGTGTGTGTAGAGGGAGAATGGTTTGGAGTAATCTGGGATTCCTAGGACAGGGGCCGAACAGAGTGCATCACGTAGCTCTTTAAAGGCAGTTTGACATTCAGGGGTCCAGGGGAGAGGTGAGGGGATGTCTTTAGCTAGGAGGGAGAGAAGGGGTTTGACGATGAGGCTAAAGTTCGGCAACCACTGTCGGCAAAAGGAGGTGAGACCTATCAAGGAACGGACCTGCTTCTGACTTCTGGGGACAGGAGTGTCTAGGATTGTCTGTATTCTGTCGGGTGTTAGTTTCTTTCCTTCTTTGGATAAGAGGTGGCCTAGATACGTTACATGTGATTTACAAAATTGCAATTTCTTTTGGGAGACCTTGTGACCATTCTTGGCAAGAAAATGGAGCAGTTTGATGGTGGCTGTGATAGCTAATGGTGTGGTGTCTGCTGCTAGAAGGATGTCATCTACATATTGTATTAGAGTCACGCCATCTGGTAATTGTATGGTGTCCAACTGTCTTTTAAGTGCTTGGCTATAGATTCTCGGGCTCTCCGTGTACCCCTGGGGTGCTCTACAAAATCTATATGAGCGAGAATTTAGGGTAAATCCGAATAGATAGCGGCTGTCTTCGTGAATAGGTATGGAGAAGAACGATTTTTGAGGTCGATTACGGTAAAGGTGGTAGCAGTTGAGGGAATTACGGTCAGAATGGAAGTGATGTCGGAAACTACTGGGTACTGTGGTACTACAATTTTGTTTACTTCCCGCAGGTCAATGATGAAGCGGTAGACTTTTCCATCTCCCTCTCCCTGTCTCTTTATTATCGGTAGTATGGGGCTGTTACAAACATTGCTCACTACTTCCTCTACCACCCCTGCCTCCATCAAAGAGTGTATGATGTCCGTCAGTGCCTTCTCACCCTCTGGTGAGATTTTGTACTGTGGTACCTTCGGTAGGATTGCGTCTGGTCATATCGTCACGTGTATTGGGTCAATCATCATTCGTCCTACGTCTGAATCAGCTCTAGCCCATAAGTGTGATGGCAAAGTGTCTAATAGGGAGGTGTCAGTCTCAGAGATGGGATACATGGGTTGGGAAGGGCTATCTCTATGGTTCTGGTGGTTGTCATATAGGATGACAAGCACTCCGTCTGGCGAGCACCTGATTGTCACATGGAAGTGCTCCAAAAGGTCGAGACCCATATTGGCGTCTGGGGTGTTAGAAGAGAGGAGAAATGTTGTTTCAACGATATTGCTGTCAAGGTTGAAAGGGATCGGTCTGGACAAAGGGTTGGTGGAGGGCGTACCATCAAATCCTATTGAGGTCATATGTGAGCCAGACAAGGGTGCCCTTGGAATCAGTCGTTTGGATAGTGCACTACGTGTTGCTCCTGTGTCTACCAAAAATTGTGACTTTGTGCCCAGGACCTTTGCGGTAACATGAGGGCCTTGCTGATCAACATAGAGCTCGACTGGATCCCTCTGCCCCTGGCTGTCCTATGCAAAGTCATACGTGTTGTCGTAATCTGTCTGTTGACACTGGTTCTGTCTAGGACGGTCAAATGCGTTTACTCTTCCTGGCCTTCCTTCGCTTGCTTCACTTGCGTACCCTCTCCGACGTCCTCTTCCTCTCTGTTCATTTGCTATTTCCCTTATCCCTCTGCCCCTACCAGCTCCTGATAAGGCCGGGCATTGGGATTTCCAGTGTCCATATTCCTTGCAAAATGCGCATTGATCCTGTCCTAAGTCCTGGCGTCGTTCATATGGTGTCAAGGATTCATTTCTGGGTGGCTGTGCTCTAGGGACATTCTGTTGGTATCCTCCCTTATATTGTTCCCTCCATGTATTCACCCCTTGGAGTTGGGCTATCATTACTCTTTCCTTCAAGTCCTTCTTTTTCTTTTCTGTAGCCCTGTCATTCTCGTTTTTTTGATGTTCATAGTACTGTGCCATTTGGAGAACAGCCGCCGGTTTAGATACTGCCCAACTACTTTCCCTAGTTTGTAGTTTCTGGGATTCCTCCGGCAGCAGTCCTTTGACGTAATTTTGCACGAATAAGTGGTGTCCGGTTGCAGTGGACATGTCCTGTCCACTGTAATCAGAGAACACTGTTTCGAATCTCGAGAAATACTGGGAGACATCCTCTTGTGGTTTCTGGCGGCCCGCTGTTACTATGGACCAGTCTATCGTTTTCACCGCTATCAGTGGTTTTACCTTCTGCACTATTTTATCAGGGAGGTCCAATATAGCTTTAACCGGTTTTTAGCCAGGTTTCCGCTGTTTGTCTAATGTGCTGAGCTGTTCCCAGGTATGACCAAGCAATTCTGTGTGGTCCATCTTCCTAATCTGCTTCCACACATCGGCTGGCAAACATAACCCGAAGAACAAGTCGATGTCCGCAAGTGTCATTATTGTGGACCCCCGAGCGGTAACTAGTTCTGTGTAAAAGGCGGTGGGATTCTTTTGTAAATCTGGCAGAGATTTACGGAACGTCAGGATGTCCTGTCTGTCCCATGGCTGATACACTTAATTGTAGACAACCCTCCCTTTAGCGTCCTGATGGTTTATGTCGTCGTTAGTCCCTTGACCCCTAGGGGGAACCCAATACGGAGCGACTTCCTTTATCGGCATCATGCTATCTAGATTCTCTATTGGGGGTGTTACTAGCTTCGACGCTCCGTCTGTATCTATCCGCCCTTGTTCTATGAGGTGGCGGAATACTTCTAACGTGGACGAAAAGAGTTCTGCTACATCGTTGTCGTTTTCGTCTCCAATGTCAACCTTTCTATAAAGAGCCATTAGCCTACCAGGCCCTACATCCTGATATTTCTCTTCATAGGCAGTAAGTGTGTAGTAACAGAAGCGCACAATGAAGAATCGGTTGTGGCTCTCGACATAAGAATTGCATATGTGAGTTACATACTCTTCCGTTTCTCTTCTCTTCACGAGGGTTTTGACTATTTTGTCAATGTTTGCCCGCTCGTGTGTACTTAATCATGGAACCCTGGGCAACCCATTTTCTATTGATCCTATTTCTACTAATGCGTTTGTTGATGAGGCACTTGGTGCAAGTGGCTCGACTGGAGCGGAAACGGTTGTGGCTTCTCCGTTGGTACCTTGCTGTTCTTGGTGCTGTACTACAGAATGAGAAAGGGCATAAGGAGGTGGCATGTAGATGATCGGGGGATCCAACAAGGGGTCATCATTTTTTCACTGTTTAGCCGGTAACTCGGGGTAAAGAGTAGAAGGCGTTCTAACAGGGTACTGGCCTGATATTTTTGATTCTTGTTCATTTTTATCGTTTTCCTTTTCTTTTATTTCATCTTCTAGCTTTTTACAGGTCTGGTAGGCAGACTTTCGTATTTCTTTATCCTGCTTGGCTTCGTCTCTTTTCTTTCGTTGGGTTGCTTCTTTTCGCCAGAGACCAAAGTTGTCATGCATGGCTGGCGTAGCTTTCTTTTTGTGGAGCGCTATTTCTATTTTAGCAAGATCAAAAGATCCCGTCAGTGGCCACTGATTTACCCGGTCCTTCCTAGTGTATTTGTGCCGCAGTTTGCTATAAGCAATGATGGCTACTCCATATTTAACATACATGCCCTTGTTAGGGGTGCCTTCCGGCGGTGCTGGATGACTGACCTCTATCAAACGGTCCGGTCCAAAACAATCAAACAATTTTGAGAAGACAGGCATGACAATAAAATATCTCAATAGGTCGTGGACAAAGGTCCGCCCTACCTGCTCTTCGCTGCCTGCAAAGAGGGAATATTCCTATTCTACATTGTTTGCAAGCAAGGAATGTCTCAATTACTACCAATAACTTCAAGAACGGAATACTAGTATTCGACCAAACAATTTCAATACAATCAGACAATCAATGTTGTGATATTTCCCGACCTTACCCGGACCGTATGGACAGTTCTTCATCTTCCCCTTCCAGCGCCTGATTGTCCTCTCCTTTAGGGTCCCAGTCAGGACCGCAGGTCACTCGAGAGAGAGAGAGGTCCGCTCGGAACTGGTGAAGTTCAGGTTGATCGGCAGCCAGACGAGGGTCCTCTCAAGGCAGGTTAACCCCAATCGGTTAGTTGTTCACTCCGTCGTTGGGACCTCTCTTACTTGGACCGGTGAGTCGCTGATGGGCCCCATGTTTGGGACGCCAATTACGGAAAAGCAGCCCCCTTTGAGACCGCCGAAGCTGCTTGGCTTGTCACCTTTAATTCACTCTCGATTCTGCGAAACTAACGAGGCAGGTGCTGGAAACTGCAAAACAAGAACAAGGTTTATTTCTCTAGAGGGGAGCACGTCTACTGCAGACACCGGGATGTCTCTCAAGGAGGTGTTCCTCCTTCCACTCTTCAACAGACCACTTTTATACAGTGTTTGGACAATACAATCTTTATGAGCGGTGTCATGTAAGCTTGGTACCCCCTACCCCGGACAAGATGCCATACATTCCAGACAAGTTGGCTCCTACCCTCCCAATCATAAAAAGTCGGACATATGATGTTTATCGGGCAGCTGGCCTTTGCCTCAGGGTCGAGAACATGCGAGGCTGGTCAGGGCTTAACGTCTTTTACTGTTGATAGGAAAACAAGTTCCATTGTTCATCGGGAGGTGCATTCTTCGGGGTGCAATAAACCAGGTTAGTGCGGGACCTTTTGGTATCTACAATCTTTGGTTATCTGCACAGGGATGGGGAGGAACAAGGAGGGCAGAGGATTGTGGTGGCAATAGAATGTCCCTTTGAAGCTAACATCAAACGTGGGCATGTCCGCTAGATTATGGCCCTTAGCACACATACCAAGTCCGTCAGAGGGTTATACAGATACTTGTGGGAGTGCAGGTGAAACAGAGGTGAACAACAGAACACAAAATGGTTGCGGTCGATCAAAATGGCTGCGGCTTATGTGCGCGAAGAAAAGGACCATCGGGCAAGATGGCGCAGGTAATGTTCATGATTATCGGCCCAGGTTTCACATGGGCATGTGATCAGGTAAATGACCCCCTGTGAATTGCAATTAGTATGGGATCTCTGTTCCCAAGGTGAACGAAGTCCCAGGTCGATATGCTTGGTTTTAGAGGTTAGATGACAAACACTGCATGAGCCACAACAAGTGTGGACCATCAGTCTGGGTAAACCTGTAGTTACAGTGGTGGTCCCGGGCTTGGGAGGTGCCCATGGTCTGGTGTGAATAAGAAGATCTTTAAAATTTTGGCTCCATTCAAAAGAAAATAGTGGTTTGTCCACATTCAGACCACCGGAGTTCAAGATCTTCCAATTCCGTAACAAAGTTTGTCTGATCTGTTGTGATGCAGTGTTGAATGTTAAAACAAACACTGTTTTTTTCGTTGCTGGTCTGATGTTTTTCGACATAAGTGCTTCACGATAAACATTGGTGGCCCTCTTTCTGGCTCGTTTGATTACCCTAGTGGGGTACCCCTCTGTTGTAATTTTTTGGATAAAAGATCCGCCTCTGCAGTGAAGTCTGCCCGTTCCGTACAATTTCTGTGTATACGAAATAATTGTCTTACCGGCAAGTTGTCCCGTAGGGTCTTAGGATCAAAACTGTCAAATGCCAGTAATGCATTCTTGTCTGTAGGTTTATGGAATACCTTTGTATGTAAGATCCCTCCTCTCGGTTCTATCACTAAATCCAAGAAGGGTAGACTTGTTTTCGTAACGGTCGAGGTGAAGTGGAGTAGAGGATTTATTTGATTAAGGCATTCCAAGAAAAGGGCGACTGATGGTTCATCGCCCTTCCAAACCACCAAGACGTCATCAATATAATGACGCCACAATTTCAGGTTCGGTCCCCTAGGGCAGGAGATGTAATTAATCACTGAGTGCTCAAAAGCCCCCACATACAATCCTGCCAAGCTTGGCGCAAAGACACTACCCAAAGAGGTACCATGGGTTTGCAAGTATATAGTACCCTCAAATTCAAAAAAGTTTTTGGTTAGGGCGATTTCTGCCAGATGTAAAACAAATGCCCTCAGCGTTTATAAGGCCACTCTTCCACAAACAGAGTATCTTCCAGGACCCTCAGAGTTTCCCTTTGTGGAATATTAGTATATAAGGCCTCAATTTCGAGGCCTATAAGAAACTCAGTGTTAGGGTCAAAAGGCATGTCCTTCAGATGGTTAAGGATGTCAAGGGTGTCTCTCAGGTAGGCAGGCAATTTTTGTACAAGGGGTTTCAGGTAAAAGTCACAAAATTGTGACAGTGGTACCAGCAGGGACCCCATCCCGGAGACAATAGGTCTACCGGGAGAGGGTCTAACTGCTTTATGGATTTTCGGAAGAACATACAAATAAGGCGTTTTGGGTTGTTTACTCATTAAGAATTCAACCTCATGTCTTAAAATCCAATCATTTGATCTAGCCTCCTCCACCACTGTCACAATTTCCCTAGTGATTTCCTTAGTAGGATCCTTCGTAAACCTATGATAGTTCCTCTCATCTGATAAAAGGCAGGCGCAGTCCTTATTGTACATGTCTCTATCCAGAATCAACGTGGCCCCACCCTTATCAGCTGGCTTCAGGAAGATAACCCTGTTATCCATAAGCTCCTTCAATGCCATTTTTTCTACATTAGACAGATTGGAAAAAGGGCGGTGTTTTGGTTAATTTAAACTCTCCCGATCATGTACAACGGCCTACTCAAATGCCGCCACTTCCGGTGGTAGCAAAGTTAACTGAGGAGTAAAAGTAGACATTAGAAAGAGCAGGTGGTAGCAGAGGTGGAATGTGCGTATGTGTGTACGTATTTGTGTATGGGTTTTCTAAAAACCAAACCTATCCAAAATGCAGTGGAGCACTGTGCATGATTTTTAAAAAAAGCAATAATTCAATGGGAGAGGAATCTGGGTTGTGGACTGCTAATACATTGTGATGTAGTGTTCTTTAAAGAGGAGAGTCTTCAACTCTTTTCTAATTTGAGGCAGCATTGTGACAGTGCTCCACAATTCCTCTGACGTTTAAAGCGCTGATGATGAAGAGAAGCATTGGTGGGCAGAGTACCTGACACAGACTGAGGCTGAGCACAGTGGATGGGCAGAGAGGCAGAATGTAATATAGGCAATAGGACATGGGAGAAATAGAATAGAGAATAGCACATTTTATCCATTCATCAACAAATGGGGTAGACGCACTTCAAGCATCAGTTTTTCTGCACACGTCACACAGTCCTTAGAAGAGAAGGACTAAATGTGAACAGCTATGCCTGTTCTCAAGATGAAGAGATGGATTTTCAAATTGTGCAATCAAATAGACATCTAATATTTGCATAATGCATAATCCCCAAAACAACATGGATTTTTCACTGTCAATGCATTACAGCTGAGTGTACTTTTGGCACTGTAAAGATGTGGCATGCACTGCATTATGTAAGCATTTTTAAAATGCCAAAAACTACTGAAACAAAAGTGACAATGTCAGTTTACAGTCTCTGTTGAGCCCCCCTCACCCCTAAAGTGGCAAAATTTTATGTTGCCTGAATACTGGACATTCATACACAGTTGATGCGTAAGGATAAATGATGTATAAATCTATTTCCTGTCAACAGATTCATTTTATGAAAGATAAATTGCAGTTTTGTTCATTAAATACTTATAAAGTACCACAATACCAAAAAGTTAAAATGGCCAAAGTAAAAGGTAATGTTACCGTAATACAGGCTTCTCAAACGAGTAGATCGTAAGCTACTGGTAGCTCTCAGCTTAGCTACCTGTAATTAGCTCTCCTGTGTGCATCCCAGTCTACTAAATTACAGCCTTTTGATTGGTTGAATTAATGTACGTATGCCAAAATTGTGTATTCAAGTACAAAATATGTGTATTTTCAGCTGATGGTTGAAATAAAATGTCTGAATTTCCAAAATATAAGTTATGCTAATTTATGAGTGATAAATCTTATAGGCAGACTTATCACTAATACTATTGCATTTATGCCTAGGGCATTGCTGGTGTGGCTGTTATGTATTACACATGTAGAGGCATTCCAAATTGAATAAGCCTCTTTCATAGTACTGTTGGCAACTCTGCCTGATGCATGAGGGGATCACTGCTAGTAATCATGCATGTGGTGGCCACTAACGTCATCTCGTCTGATATGGTCACTATTGCAACACAAATAATACTAGTAGGTCGCAACCATTTTCATTGAACATAAGTCGCTCTTAATACACAAAAGGTTGGAAACCCCTCATGTACGCCCCCTAGCCCTCTGTCCCTTGTGCCCTTTAACAAAGCACTCCTTCGCCCCTTGTTGGGGAAAGATCCAACTACTTTTACTCTGGAGTCTCAGTGACCCCTCTGATGGAGTCCCCAGCGCTAAAGGAGCCACTCACAGTTGAGGCATGGTATGGTCCCCCTTGTCTAAGCACTCCCTCTCCCCTTTTTGTGGAAGGATCCAGAAGGTAGGCCTTGGTGTCTCAGAGACCCCTCTGAGAGAGTCCACTGTGTAAAGGGAGCCTCTCGCATCTGAGTTGGGGGAATTATATCACTTCCCCTGCAATCACAGCTTACTGGACTTTGGATGCAGCTTTTACTCGTCTACCGGTTTGTGCCCCTGTCACCCTCCACCTCTTCTTTCATGTTGTGTCTCTCACCCTCCCCCTCCTCTTTCCCTCCTTCACTCGCTGTCTACTTCCCCTGTTCCTACCTCCTCTCCCCTGAATCGCTCCCGTTACCTACTTTTTCACTTACGCATATGCCCTTATTGTTTGTCTCGACCGAACACGTAACTATGTAGGTATGCTCTAATAACGTATAACCTTTGTAACGATGTAACCTGCAACTATGGTCTGATACTCATGTAAAATGCTCTGATACCTCCGGGTCTAGCCAGCACTATATAAAACCTTTCAAATAAACAAATAAATAAATAAATAAAATGTAAGGTACTATCAGATAGTTTTCACTGTGGTTCTGAGGTACAGCTTATTTTGCCCAATATTTTTCATACTATATTTATTCTGAATGTCCACAGTTCCCACCAATTTATGCTGCTCCAAGTTGTGAGTATATATCCTAAACACCAGTGATTGAGGGTGCTTCTGCATTCACCTCCACCACTGCCCTTTTTGCAATACACAGTGCATAGTTAGGGTGCAGATTGAAGAAACACTCTGAAATGTTTTTAGGTGCTATGTTAGTCAGGAGCCAGGGCAAGAGAGTTGAACTAGAGCTAAATGTGTATAACTTTTCCTTCAGGCTACTATAACCGCATGATATGGTTTTGAAGATGCCTTCAGAAGGCACCTTTTCTCCAGGTCCACACATGGATCCTGCAGAGGGATCTCCGTACCCCTTTGAAGTGCATGCCTAGGTGCCTCCAGCTCTATGAAAGACGGAACAGGTCCTTTAAGCAGCTGCTGCATTTTCCACTAAGACACTGCTCCCAGGCCAGGCACGAGTACACAGGTGCCCTAGGTGCAGTGCATTGATGTAATAGGCAGGGGTGCCGGGATTTAGCGGCAAAAGAAGACTCAATAATGCAGCAGCATTTTCTGAATTTTGCAACAAGAAAATGCAAATTATGTGGCAAAATGCGTTACATTTTGTGATCGTTTCAGTTCATCATTTTGTCATTTTTACACGTTAACAATTTCTAGACAAAGGTTTCACCATATTAGTACTAGTTTAACACCCATATACAGGGCTCTGTAACTGGAAGGTGAACAGTCAACCTTTGTGAAGTGCCTTCCGCTACACAGCAACAAGCATTGCCGCATTTTTAGTAACTTGTTATCCGTTTGAGCTAGATTTTTTTTGTTGTTAAAATCTGCAAATTATGCAGTAGATGACGGATTATCAGGCACATGCAGCAAATACACAGGTATGCCAAAAACACAGCAGCTGCAGAATCTCATAATTCCTGTGTCCCTGGTAATAGGGCCGCACTGCCTTAGTCTCCGCCATCGGTAAACTCTTTAAGATGTGCCGTGGTGCGGACTGGGGTAATGAACCCCCATTATGGTATAGCAATTGACTCAATGAACATACTGTTAACATCCTCATCACATATCATGGATCAAAGTCAAGTCACCTCTGATCCCATTGGCTTGACATAAAGGGACATCACAATGATTTTGAGCCTGCTAAAATCATTGGAGTAATATTACATAGGATATAGTTACAATGGGAGTAAAAAGTCTCAACATTTCTTTAGATAACCATCCCTTTCTGTAAAAACAAATTCATAGACCCGTTCTGCGCCCGTGCAGCAGTTACAATGGGGTCATGTATGGAACCAAACTTATTATGTGTCTGCCCAGCACTTTATTCAGCCCCTAGTGCACTGCCACAGAGCACAGCACATGCTTTTTTATGCAATTGCATTTACGCATTTAACTCAGAATTTGTCTGAGTTGTTGCATGAGCTGCAAAAAGCACGCCTCCGAAACAATGAGCAGTAATTGTCTCTTTCTTGTCTGATTATCAGCAGCACATGTAAACTGTATTTATATAGCGCTTACTACCCCTGACGAGGAGTTGAAAGTAGTGGCGGTCCGTGCAGGTAAGCACATGGGGCGGGGGAGGGGTGGAAGTCTACAGACAACGGAATAAGGGAAAATTAAGTAAATAAATAATTCCTATTCCATCGTCTGTCGTCATCGCCCTCCCCCCAGATTTGGATACATTTCGAGTTCAATATATATGCTCTAGAATAGATAGGGCAATTACATACTCTGGCACACAGCTATGCCCTGTGTGACAGCACATGCTCATGATACAGGTCCAGGTTGCTAAAGACACTCAGGAAGGGCGTCTAGAAGCGGAGATTCACAGGGGCGCAGGGGTTCCGAGGGATCCTGCAGAGATCACCTGGCTGTGGCACACATCAAAGTACACGTTTATGACGGCTATGCTTTTCTTCTCTCTTCATTCTCTACTCTGTGATGGGCCTAGCCTTTTCTGCCTCACCTCTCTATCTGCTACTATTCCCGCTCTTTCGATTATCTCTCTCTCTCCACCTTCCCAGTTACTTTGCCGGGCCCCGGGGAAAGCAGAGTCGCAGACTAGTCTTTCCCCGGGGTCTTTCGCGCAGGGGATAGTCCAGGCAGGGGAAGGGGAGGAGTTAGGGGGTGGGTACTTAAGCGCGGGGGAGGAAGGGATCTTCCTCTTTTCTGCGCCTGGCACCATCGGGAGGGAGCTCGAAAGGAGTAGTTAGTTAGTGCGTAGTTGAGGCCTAGGTCTACTTTTGGAATTGTACTCGGAGCTGTTTTTACGGCAGCTGGGGTTGTATCTTGTTTTTCTTGCTCTTGTTCAATTGGTTGGGATGTCTGGGGTGTCCGCGGAACAGGTCCGTGAGGCCTTGTTACTGCTCGCTAGGGCCGGCCGCGAGGACCTGATTAGGCCCGGGGTCATGGACCAGGCCTGGGTAGGGGCCACCAGAGGCACGAGGGCTGCCTCGGCGGGGGTGCGGGCGGCGGTTTTCGCCTGCTTGGAGGACGACCAGGTTCAGGAGGGTGGCCCGGGGGTCGGGAGGGGGGGGGGTGTCCCCAAGAATACTGCGCGGGGCGGGAAGCGCAGGACGACTTCCGCGCGCCCCTTCCCCCAGTTGGAGTTTTTGCCTGGGGCCTCGGGGGCGGCCAGGCGGGCCGTGCCCGAGGAACTTCCGCTCCATGGTCCTCTGTTGGCGCCGGACGGTGCTGCGCAGGGGGTGGAGCCAGGTGACTCCCAGGCCGGGCCCGCGCCGGGCCTGGTCGGGTCGGTGGGTGGCGGCGGGGCCCCCGGGCCCTTGGTCCGCCTGGAGGAGGCCTGTTTTAGTGGGGATGGGCCTGGGCTGGACCTGCGGGTGTCTGGGGGGGGCCCGATTGACTTGTCCCGGGGCTCTAGGGCGGGCACCCCGGCCGCGGTCCGGCCGTTGGTGCCTGGGTTTGCGGTGGGCAGGAGTGCCTCTCCCACTCTGGTTCCCATTGGCGGCCCGGGTTGGGTTCAAGGTTTCCATCAGGTGGGTTTCTTCCCCCGGGGGGGCGAATTTTTTGGCCACGGCCAACCGCTCCCCCCTCCGATTTGGGGTTCGGTCTCCTGGGAGGAGAGGTCCAGAGGGGAGCGTATCTTGGAACAGATTCAGGAGGTCAGGTGGGCTGAGGAGACGAGGGCCCGAGTAGGTTCGGTGTGGGGCCCCGACATTGAGGGGCCTCCCACCCCCACCTCGGAGGAGGAGAGGGAGGCGGAGAGGCAGGAGGAGGAGATTCGGCAGGCGAGATTGAGGAGGTCAGGCCCGGCCGCCCACCTTACTGGGGGTGCGGCCGGGGTAGGGATGGCCAGCACGGCTTTGAGGCCCGATGGTGCCGGGGCCCTGCCAGGTTCTAGCGACCTGGGGGGCGGGAGGGGATCCAAGTCGGCGGTTGTCGGCAGAGCCAGGGGGGGCCTTGCGGGGCGCAACACGGCTCCGAGACGCAGGTCGGAAGCAGCAGGGCAGTCCGCGGCGGCTGTCCCTCCCCCGCGGGAGTCCAGAGGACGGCCCCGGGAGCGGACGGAGGCACTAACAGGTGAGAGTGCCTGGTGGGCGGTTTGGGATGACGCACCCCGGGGTGGGGAGGGGCGGAAGCAGGCCTGCAGGTCGGTGGGAGTGGTAGATGGGTCGGTGAGGGAGGGGGGGGCGCCTTCGGGCGGTCCACCTGTGGATGGTAAGTCGGTGGATGGTAAGTCGGTAACTCTGGGGGTGCAGACTGACAAAAGTGATGGGAAGGATGAGAAGGGGGTGAAGCTACCGAAGAAAATGCCTTACATGGGGCTGGCAATGCCGTTGGGGTCTCATTTGTCGGAGAAAATGAGGGAGAAGATTTGGAAACACGAGTTTGTGGACGTTTTTAAGTTGTTGCACCGGGAGGTTCAGGCAAAGGAGGGTTCCAAGGAAGAGGAGTGGGAGTTGACGAGGCGGCCTAGGGTGCCTATCACCATGGAGAATTGGACTTCGGCTTTTCTCATCTATGCTAGCGTCTATTGTGTGAAATATCTTGACCGGGCGATTGTGTTGTTCAAATACATGGACATTATCCGTAAGGCTCAGATGTAGTTTGGGGGTTTTGCTTGGTTAAGCTATGACGAGGAGTTTCGGGCCCGGGTCAGCGCCGATCCAGAAAAGAGCTGGGGGGAGGTGGATCAGGAGCTTTGGATGCAGTGGATGGCGTCGTCGCACTCGTCGGCTTCTATACATACGGCCAGCGGTTTACCGGTTTTGTATCGGTCTTTTCCGACGCGTCCCGCCCAGGGCGGGGCGGGGGGCGGAACTGTGCCCAGCACCATTGTGTCCGGACAACCAGCCAAACCGGGAGGGGCCGCCACGGGGGTGTGTTGGAGCTACAGTCGGGGTTTCTGCTCGAGGTATCCGTGCAAGTTCAAGCATGAGTGTTCTAAGTGCGGGGGGAAGCACCCCGTCACTCAGTGTCTCTCGCTCGCCACCCCTTCTGAACAATGGCGGAATGCCAGGGGGCGGGGACAGCCTGGCCCGAAGGGCGCCTACTCCGGTTAGGGTGGAGGCGATGGCCCCGTGGCTCGCGTGCTACCCTGACCGCGAGGCCGCGGCGCGGCTCTTTTGGGGTTTCACCGAAGGCTTTCGGGTGGGTTATCCGGGCCCAAGGGAGCGGCGGTGGGCCGAAAATTTGAGGTCGGCGAAGGAGTTGCCGGGTGTGGTGGCTGCGAAGTTGCAGAAGGAGGTGTCGGAAGGGTGAGTCGCGGGGCCTTTTGTTGACTGGCCGCTGCCGGACCTGATCGTCTCGCCCCTGGGGGTTGTGCCGAAGAAGGAGGAGGGGGAGTTCAGGATGATTCACCACTTGTCCTGGCCGGAGGGGAGGTCGGTGAATGACTTCATTGCTGAGGAGGACTCGAGGGTGCTGTATGCGTCGGTGGACGATGCTGTCCGGATGGTGCGTTCTTGTGGTCCCGGGGCTGAGTTGGCGAAGTGCGACATCAAGTCGGCTTTCCGGCTCTTGCCGATTCGCCCAGCGGATTTCGGGCTCTTGGGCATGCAGTTCGGGGGTGCCATCTATGTTGACAAGATCCTTCCCATGCTTTGTTTGAATTGTTTAGCACGTTTCTGCAGTGGGTCATGGTGCGGGTGAGCGGGTGCCGCGAGGTCACTCACTACCTGGACGACTTTCTCTTTCTGGGCAGGGCGGGGTCGGGGGATTGTGGCAGGGCTCTGTCGCGTTTCCAGGCCTTGGCGGTGCAATTTGGAGTGCCTCTCGCGCCTGAGAAGACGGCTGGTCCCAGCTGTTGCCTCACGTTCCTGGGGATCGAATTGGACTCGGTTGACTGGTTGGCGCGCCTGCCTGCGACTAAGGTGAGGGAGATTTTGGAGTGTCTGGAGTGGGCTGTGGGGGAGCGGCGGATTCCTGTGCGGGCGGTTCAGAGGCTGCTAGGTTTCCTTAACTTCGCTTGCCGGGTAGTGCGGGCGGGGCGCACGTTCTGTCGGCGGCTCGGCATGGCCATGTCGGGGGCAGTGCTTCCGCATCACCGGGTGAGGATCTCGCTGGGGGTGCGGTCGGATTTGAGGACTTGGATCACTTTTTTGCAGGATTTTCATGGGGTGCCTTTGGAGTTTGATGAGGAGAGGGCAGTGTGGCAATGCCAGATCTTTTCTGACGCGGCCGGGTCAGCTGGGTTTGGAGTCTTTTGGGATGGGCGGTGGTGCGCGGAGAGCTGGCCGGCCTCCTGGATGAAGCAGGGCAGGAGCATTGCTTTTCTCGAGTTCTTCCCTTTGCTGGTGGCTCTGGTGGTGTGGGGGGATGACTTTCGGGACAGGACGGTGCTTTTCCACGTTGACAACATGACGGTGGTGGACCTTGTGAATAACCAGAGGGCGAGGGACCTGCGAGTGTTAAAGCTGTTGCGAAGGTTCATGTTGGCTTGTCTGCAGTTGAATGTGGTGTTTCGGGCCAAGCATGTCCCTGGGGCGAATAATGACATTGCGGATGCTTTGTCTCGTTCGCAGTGGCAGCGGTTCCGACATCTGGCGCCGGGAGCGGACGCCTGCAAGACCGAGCTGCCGGCCGGCATCTGGGCCTTGGGGGAGTGAGGATGATTGGTCTGGTGGAGGGTTCGTTGGCCCCGTCCACGAGGAAGTCATATCGGCTGGCATGGTCTGAATTTTGTTCTTTTATGGGCTGGACGGTGGATGGTGTGGTGTGTGGGGAGTCGGAAGTGCTGGGTGGTGTGAGGGGCTATGTGCTTTCCTGTATGGACCGTGGCCTGACTGCTGCTACGATTTCTGGTAAATTGGCTGGCATTTCCTTTTATTGTGTTTTGTTTCTGGGTTTCGACCCCACCAAGGATGTGGTGCTGGCTCGCATGTTGCGGGGGTGGAGTCGGGAGAGGGGCGCCGGAGGGGGACGCCTGCGGGAGGCGGTGACGTTTGACCTGTTGGTCCGGCTGGTTGGGGTGTTGCCGGAGTGTTGCTATGACAGGGCCGAGGTGGGCCTGTTTCGCCTGTGCATGGTGTGGATGTTTTTTGGGGCGTTTCGGGTGTCTGAGTTGCTGGGCACGAGGCGGGGGGCCGGACGATTGTTCGAGGATGTACGGGTGGATGCGGGGCGTTTGGGGATATGGCTGGGCCGCTCGAAGACTGATCAAGTGGGGCGTGGTACGTGGGTGTGGCTGAATGAATCTGGTGGGGCGGTTTGCCCGGTGCGAGAATGGCGCTCCTTCTGCGGGGCGGGTGGCCCGCGGGGGGGCGAGATTTTCCTTCATGCTTCTGGTGCGAGGATGTCGGCGGGCCAGCTGTTGGCGGTGTTGAGGATGGCTTTGGGTCGCCTGGGGATGAATGGTGCGGGTTTTGGTACTCATTCTTTCCGTATTGGGGCTGCGACTGCAGCGGCACGGCTGGGTTGGTCCTGGGATCGGATCCGGAGTATTGGTCGTTGGAAGTCTCGCTGCTGCGAGCGGTATGTGAGGAAGTAGTTGGGGTCCCAGGCAGGTTTGTTGGTTTGCAATTTTCTGTTTTGCCTGTTCTAACATCTTTTTTCTTCGTAGGTTGCGTGGGTGGCTCGGGTGGTAAGACGGTGACGTGGATCGTTGGGCACTCCTTTGTGCACTGGGCATCCAAGTACGCTGACCAGCAGGTTTACGGCCGTAACCTGGGACTGAAAGGACAATTGCACGAGGTGAAATGGTGGGGAAAGAGCGGAATGCGATGGGGGGCACTACTGCCCTGGCTCGCGAAGATGGTCCCACAGAGGGGGTGCCCGGATCTGTTGATCATTCATTTGGGCGAGAACGACCTGGTGCAATTGTCTGGACTGGCTCTGTTGCAGCTTATGCAGAGGGACTTGGATGTGCTAAAATCGAGGATGTCGGGGGCCTGCATTGCCTGGACGGAGCTGGTCCCCCGGAAAGTTTGGAGGGGGGCCATGAAACACGGGGCCATTGAAAAGGCTCGGAGAAAATTGAATCGGGCAATGAGACTTTACTGTGTGGACAGGGGGGTGAAAGTCATTTCGCATCCTGGAATTCGCCTGGAGGAGCCTTTAGCCTTTAGGGAGGACGGTGTGCATCTGTCTCGACTGGGGAATGCATGGTATATGATGGAACTGCGGGATGTGGTGAGCAAGTTGTGGAACGAGTCGATATGGTGTCGGAGGGAGTGACTTTGCAGTGACGGACTTACGGCCCCTTGGTGGGGGGGTGGGGCAGTGTACCGCCCTACAGGGGGTCCACTGGGTGGCAGGTTTCGAAGGGATAGGGGGTCAAGAGCGGGCATACCCATCCCTTGGGGGGGAGACTTGGCGCAGGACGGATCGAAGTTTGTTTGAAGTTGGCAATGACTGGGGGCTGGAAGGGTGATTGGCGGCAAGTGGAGGGTGTTTGGAGCCGCTAGGGCTCAGTATTGACATGAATGATTGAAACGAATGGGGGGGATGTATGATTGGGGAGTTTTGCTGTTATTGTTTACTGTTCTATTGTTATGCGCAGTTCTGGTCTAATAAATGGCCTTTTACGCCTATAACTGCGTGGTCTGTTTATTGCGCGATGCCGGGCCCCGGGGAAAGCAGAGTCGCAGACTAGTCTTTCCCCGGGGTCTTTCGCGCAGGGGATAGTCCAGGCAGGGGTAGGGGAGGAGTTAGGGGGTGGGTACTTAAGCGCGGGGGAGGAAGGGATCTTCCTCTTTTCTGCGCCTGGCACCATCGGGAGGGAGCTCGAAAGGCCGCCCACCCACCCGGGAGTTGGAGGTGGTACTTGGGCCGGTCATTTGCGTTGCCAGTTTAGGCCAGAGCTGCGGTAGGCAGGTTTCGAAGGGATAGGGGGTCAAGAGCGGGCATACCCATCCCTTGGGGGGGAGACTTGGCGCAGGACGGATCGAAGTTTGTTTGAAGTTGGCAATGACTGGGGGCTGGAAGGGTGATTGACGGCAAGTGGAGGGTGTTTGGAGCCGCTAGGGCTCAGTATTGACATGAATGATTGAAACGAATGGGGGGGATGTATGATTGGGGAGTTTTGCTGTTATTGTTTACTGTTCTATTGTTATGTGCAGTTCTGGTCTAATAAATGGCCTTTTACGCCTATAACTGTGTGGTCTGTTTATTGCGCGATTCTCTTTCTCTGCTGACCCTAACCCTCTGCTCAACTCTTTGTTCTCCTCCTCCTTTCTTCTCCTTCCCTCTCTCTCCGGTTAAGCGCCCATTTTACCGAGCATCTAGCTTTTATCTCAGAGCACAGATTTAAGCCCTTCTTCTCGGGCTTTAGCAGGTAATTTCTCTTCAGGGAGACAGTTCGAGGCTTCACCATGTCTTAAATGAATGTCTGCTCCATTCCCCTCTCATTATTTTCTCTTTCTCTCTCTCTCTCTCTCTCTCTCTCTCACACACACACTCCTTCGACTCTCTCACTCTCCTGCCATCTCCACTTGTTTGTTTTTCCTTTGAGGCTGACTGTTGCAGCCCACAGCCTTTGAAACAGGGCCAGTCTCCTCAGCCCGGGGCCCGCAGAGCGTAATCCTATTAAACGTATCTCGGCCTCCCTGAACCTGCTATCCGTCTGCGTTGAGTGGAGGTCCTTCCAGCTGGTAAAGACATTGCTCATTTTTTGGCAGCGAGCCGTGAGCGCTTCTCGGGGACTTAGGTTATGGATCAGCTCCCCTCAGCTGTTCTAATCTTACAAACCCAGCCAAAGAGTCTGCAGATTAAACGGCACTGTGGCGGGAAATGCTCCCAAGGCTCTCCCATAGGTATTCTGTCCTGTTGGGACAGCCAGAGAGTTCTTGGCAGGCCGCGGTCTTCTGGAAGACAGATAGGGACGGAGAGAGGTCTCTGAACGTCTGGCAAAAAACCCAGGGCTTTGCTTGTCTTGTGAGTGACTTCAAGCAGTCCCTCCCAGCCTAGCAGAGCTTCCTGCCTCTCGGGTGTCCCCTATTTATCTATATAAACTGGGGCACCGGAAAACAGGATTGTTGTCCAGCTGTGGTGGTTTCCACATAATTCAAGATTTATTACATTTGCCACATATTCCACCATCTACTGCATAATTCCCCATGTTCCAGTGGAACAACAGAGTCCACTCAGAATACTCGCCCAGGCCACACTGCCCGAGTTTACAGGACCCCTGTAATGTTAGCTCTAGGGGTGCAGATTTACAGAGGGCGGGTTTGAATCACTACTTGTAAACGGACCCATGACTTTTGCATAATATTTATATGCCATTCAATAAATGTATGTTAAAATGAAAAAATAGCAATATAATGTGTCCAATAATATATTGTCTAATGCAGCATTCATTTAATCGCCAAGGCAATTTGCTAAGTGACATCAGCTAGTTTAAATAAAATTAAATACTGGTCAAGGAACGGGTGGGGGAAGCTCGCGGAGGTCTATTTCGCTGAATTCCGCGAAGTTGAATAAAGTTCTACTGGCACCAACTCCCAAGAAATAGCATATAAAAGAGCCCTCCCCTGCCTGCAATCATGCAAGGTCTCTTTTGGCTTCAGGTTGGTCTGACATCCTGCAGCCCCCACGAGCTGCGCTGATATATGATATGCAGTACAACTTGAATGTTTTATAGAACAATGGCACCCAATTAAATTGGTCAGGGACCTTGTGTAATCGTTAGTTTAAAACACAGTGGTCCCTAGACAGGGGCAATGAAGAAGACCAGATGAATATAGACTCAAAATCAGTCATATATTTGGGACAGTCCAGCCAGACAGGGTATTTTTAATATTCAAAAATTCAAACAAAAACCATAAAGAGGGACACCAGCCTGCATCGTACTGGACATACGAAAAAAACAAAAGATACAAAATGGAGAAACAGAAAAGGCTCATGCAAATTTGACTTGTTTGTACGTTGAACATTCACATAGTACAAACAAGAATACAGTGGGACACCATGACTCATAATTAATACTCATTTGGAAAGTGTATCTGGTGTACAATAAGTCGACAGCGTTTCGATCTCTTTAACAAATATTAGGATCATCATCAGGACATGGACATTCACATACCTGAAAACAATTGCCTTCAATCAGTGCAGGGAGCACTGTGATTGACAAATGAGCTGCGTGAGCGGCTGTGATAAAGCAGCATCAAGGTGGGCAGCAGGAGGTTAACATTATAACCAACATCTATGGAGATAATGCAAAAGTTGGTGTGAGCCGCGTCCGCGGTATCACACGTGGATAAGGGGAGGGTCGGGGTTGACCTTGATACAGTGATAGGTTGGATTAGCTGCCTCTACGTGGCCAGCGTTTTTGGGCGAACTTGAAAACACCTCGACTGTCACCGTGCTTCTATCGATGAATGTGTTAACAAAAATACCAGTTGAACCATGTGTTTAAATCACAAGTGGAACCCAAGTCAGGTCATAAAATTTGTATAGCGCACTACATACCCAGAGGGTTTCAAGGCGCTTAGGAAGGGGAGGAGGATTATTTGTCAAATATCCACGTTTTAAGCTGCTTTCTGAACGCTATGTGATTCTGGGTTTGGCCATAGCAGTTTTTTTTTAATCAAACACCTTGCAAGCGCGTCATCAGTACTTAGTCAGTGCTCTCAGAAGTGCCGGGCCTGCATCTGAATCATGCTGTCCACCGACGAGCGATGCTTTGTAGCATGTGCATCATGAAGGGCCGGCGGAGCTGCTTGCGCCTTCAGAGACTTGGCATTGCTGAATTAGGGGTTTCCTTTTCCTTTCCATGCAGGGCACCTGGAGCGGAGTAATGTGCAGCCGGCCACAGGATGACACCTCAGTGCAGTATTTCATTTGTAAAAAGTGCTGTGACCGAACGTTTTCAGAAGCCCACTGTCCACCTATCGAATTCTAGAGTGCGGAACACATTGGATGGTAGTCTTGATTCCCCTCAAGTCTCAACTTCACCACCAGATACCCCAGCCCCTTATCTTGCTTCTGTCGACTCTTTTTATTCCCTGCTTTCTCCCTCTGTGATTTGTTCTCTGACTTTTGCCTTCTCCTTGTGTACCCTTTTTTGTTTGTTTCTCTCTCATTCTCCATCAATGCCTGATGTTGTAGTCCCAAAAAAGAGTGCTGATGCCCCCACCTGCAACTTTCGGCACAATTAAGACATGAATGAAGTTCAATAATGAACTGTAAAACAATGGCAGAGGATTAGTGACACTAAATGTCATGGAGGCGACTTTTACCAAATAATGCACATTTTAAGAGTTTTGTGAAATGAATTAACATTAATGGTGTACAGCATGGGGCTTTTATTCAATTGGTATATATATTAGGTGTGGGACATGGTTGCCTGGCAATCTCACTGCATAAGAATCACACTCGGAGCTGCACTGTTTGGGATCATCACCTGTTAAACAACACACCAGCACCATCCACCAAGAAAATAAGATTGAAAGCACCATCTTCTGTGAAAAGAGGATCATCATCGGTATAAAACTTCTGACTCCATACTGATGCATATTCAGACTCTGACACTGCAGTTCCCTGCAGAAAGACAGTTGACATTGCTATTCTCTTTGCAGAGAATGTTGACAGCATTAGCCCCAGTACAAACGTGTGCGGTGTCTCCTACTGAAAGACCTGTCTATATTTTTTTTTAGCTTAATGGGGCCCAATTTGAAGCACTGATAAGGCCTGTAGTTAGCACAATAACACCGTAACACATTCTGAATTTCTGTTACCACTTAATACAGCGGGGCCACGTTGCTGAAGAGCAGGCGGTGGATTCTCTTCATTCCTGGGGCATTATGCAGCGTTTTTAATTATGAGGATTTGAAATTGTCTCCAGCCTCCAACACACCACCTCAGTATCAGGAAAAGGAGCAGGAAAGCGTGCAGTGTTTCCAAACGTGGTGTCCACCAATAGTCTAACTTGCTGCGTGCCTCCTCATTGGCTGTGAAGGGTTTGGCGTTCACATTCGTATTCATCACTAACAGAGTGCCCTATGCGAATGTAGTCAGAGGAGCCATACTAGGTGCAGAAAGTAACTAGAAAACTCTAGTTGGGACTCAGGCGCCAGCAAGGAGTTTTTGCTGAACTCCACACCCCTAGCAGAGCACAGAGTGCCAAAAACTCAGCAAACTCCGCCAGCAAAGTGGAGTTTACTGCCCAGACCTAGACTGAATAAAATCAAGTAGCATAACATTGATCAGATCATGGGGTACCTCTATCCAGAGTGTTAATATGCTGTTGTCTGAAGGCCACGGTTCAGTGAGTTAAAGTCATACAACCCAGGAGCAATACATAGAAGACATAATATAACAAGAAATGATTTTTTTTATTTAAAATCATTTATTTTTATTACTTTGAAGGAATATGGCTTAATAGTGAGTTTTTTTAAACAAACGTTTCCATAATCAAACCCGTTATTTTCAATGCTTAGAAACAATATTAATGATGATTGGGATCATTATAATAATACAATAATTTATTATTATTGTTGTTAATATTAATCAGCATCATTCACCATTGCTGGAACGGTGGGATCCTGCCTGCCAAATATAATACTTCCTTAGAGGGATTATAGCCCCTGTTACATGCTGAGATGTGGACTACTTATTTGTCCCCAATCTAAGGGCAAACACTGGGGAAAAGAGGGAGTGCTGCAGGAGCAGGTAACACCTCTTTCTTAAAAGATAGAATGAAAATAGTGGCTCCACTATCTCCTAACCCTCCCTTATCATCTATACTCTGAAGCAGTCAGTTTAGGGATAGCTGTCCAGGCTCTTCCTTGCTTTTACTGGGAGGAAAGGCCAACCAGCCCCCAACAAAAGTTTTAAAAAACCATATAAAAACGGAGTTAGAATTTTTCGCACAGTTTGGTCAAGTGGAGAAGTATAAAGTAGTTTGTATGTTTCTTTGTTCAGCCCAAGACAATTTTGTCAGCAGGCCACAACTCCACAATTCAGCGGCTGAAGAGTCAAGGACAATCAGGGGAAGCCCCTTCACAATGGCAGAGAAGCGTCGCCCCACTAGCTCAGAGCCACCAGCAAAAAAAATAATATATATTTCAATATCTTTTTGTTTTTAAGCATCGTACCCAGCCAGTTTATACAGGGAAGGTGGGGCCGAGATATAGGAGGGGAGGAGGAGTGCTAGGTGCACTCCCTAATGCTTATGTGTGATTGGCCATTCATCTCAGGCCACCCAAAACACTCATGCGAACTTAAGTTTCCCTAACCCGTTTGCATTGAACTGCCGGGTTAGAGAAACTCCACAGAATCCCTGAGCCAAGTGTCTTTCAAGCCCACTCAGGCCAATCCCCATGCTGCTCTGCAGCATGGAGATTGGACAGCTAGTCTGTGACATAGTCACAGTCTTTCTGCTGTAACAAGGAAATCCCAGTAATGAAGTGCGATGCGGGAAGTGGCCTACAGCAGGTAAGCTTAACTTTATGTTTATTTTTTAATATTATTTTATTCACTCCCTTGTCTGCCTGCGCCCTTTCCGATGCTCCCCCCAAGCATCCTCCACCCGGCCCGTCCTCTTTTTGTATGTGGCGGCCACCACTGAGGACAATATGCATGTCTATGTAAGTCCCCTCAGAAATAACTTAAGCTCAGAAACCATAAAAATGGCAGGCAGGTGATAATTTGATGTGAGTGGAATGTTTCATTCCCACCGTGGAATTGGCAGAATGTCTGTTGCTCTGTGTTACTCTTTAACAGGGAGTTCCTGAAAAATTTTGCCAATCGGTGCATTGTGGAACTTTTCTCCCACGAGGCTACAAAAAATGTGAGCGAGATTTGGTGTCCTATCCGCGATTTTCTAACGCGGGCAGTCGTGAACGGTCATAGTCAGAGAGCTGCTGCTTAGGTAGATATGCTGCAGCTCGAGTAGATTTTCTACTCAAACGGCAGCAAAATCAGCTTGAATGGTGTGTGCTCTTGCACAACGCATTGTTTCGTTCACACTGATTGTTCGGCTGCTCGCTCTACTGGTGCTAAATTGCAGTGGGAGCAGTGGGAGCTACAAATTTTCCACCCATTAGCGGAACTCTGCAGAATCTCAGAGTTTTTTATTTAACTCAGCGGAATTCCCCAGAATGAAACTCAGCGACTTCCACCCACACCTAGTGATGATCAAATTCTGGATATATATCACATAACATATGAGTCTTTGAGTCATACACAGTGCAATTATTTGTTCTGTTCATTGTCTTGATTATGTTAGCATATCAAGTCAGCACTAAATGTTCTACACAGTCTTTCAATTTGATTGAAATTTCAGCTCATCATGCATGAATCTGTAAGACACAAAGGCCCATAACATTTGCAAAACTTGGACATTCCTTGCTGACCAGAGCACTGAGATCTTTATTTGGCATGTTATTTCTAGCTGTACTGTCAGCCAATTGATGTTTGTTCCATGATTGAAGATGCTTTTATAAAGAGTAGAGATATGGAAGTACCTGCATGAACTTGAATATATATATAAAAGGCCATCCAACTTTTCATAAACTCCTAAAGGTCTGTTGCATTGCACTGTTTAGGTCTCACCTACCAGACAGCTTTTAGTAGTCTTTAGGTGAAAGTCTCTTGTGGAGGACACCAACAATTTACAGTGAGATAGGTGCAAGTCCATTGCTTACCATTGGTTGGATTTATTGTCATTCTCTATTGCTTGCTTCTTCTTCAAGGGCTTGCCTTTCTCTTATTGTGTTTGTCCATCCACAGGAGCATACCTTTTTACCATCTCTTTGTTTGGATGAATAGTATTTTTCCACTGGCCACATATAGAGAGCTATAGTTTAGATGTCACTTGCGCTGTGCTTGCAAAATATTGTGTAAAGAAAAATAAAATCATAAAAGGGGCTTAGAGCCGGCCCATTACTTACCTATACTTACCATTGGTTGGCTCCCACATCGCTCTTGTTTGCTTGCTTCATATTGGTCAGTGCTTCCTCCTCGCCTCCGCTTCATCAGGGGCTTTAAATCTTCAGGCAGTGGAGCTTGCACCAAGTACTGCTTCCAGCAGCCAGTGTCATTCCATTAGCCGCAGGCTCAAGAACTCTTTTTAGTGCTAGCCTCTCCTTCACCACCCACCCTTCTATCGCTGTTGCTGCTCCCTTTCACCTGTTTTCACTTTATGGCTATGCACTCCTCCCCACCCGCCCTCCTCCCTCCACTTGCTTCCAAGCTTTGAATTTATTATATTTACATGAAAGCCAATGGCACAAGTGTCAGAAACACATTTGCACTGATAGAATGTTATTTTTCTTTTCACACTTGAAGCAGAAAATGAACCACACAAAAGAAATAAAAAACGTGAGAGATGTGGCTTAGCTTTACCCCCGAAAAAACAAGCTTTGCCAATGAGTTTTGCTTATGCGAGACCTATTGAAGTTGTCAATGTTTTTTTCAACATGTTGCAGAGCAGTGCGGGCAGCTGTGCAACATGGCTTAAAGTACGTTTTTTAAAAGCATTATAGAACAGCTGGCATTGACCGCATCATAGCTCTTTTGTTTGTTTACTTTAAGGCATGTTACATGGCAGACCGAACTGCTCCGCAACATGTTGAAAAATAATTGACAACACCAATAGGTGAAACCTACTGGCAATGAAAAGGCTTGTTTCTTATACTTTCAGCATACCAATGCAGTGCACATGTGTTCTAGCTTTCTCCCACCTGTGCTGCAACCACCGCCACTCTCTCCACACGTCCTCATCCCTTTCTTCCCCCAGTTCATTCACTGCTTTTCAAACACCATTTTTTTTTTCGTTGCTTTTCGGCCAAAAAGTCCTCTTTTTTGCTATCTTGCTCTGCCCAATCACCGTTGCTCCTCTAGTCGTTTGCTAACCTTTAACTCTTTTTTTAATTTTTGTATTCAAGTTTGTTTTTTGGAGGATCTGGTAGCTTCCTTTTACTGCCAAACCGATCCGCTGTGCAAAAAGCACTTTTGTGCAACTAAAATTATATATATTTTTATTCATCAATCCAGATGGCACCCACCATCTTAGATCAGAAAACATAACAAAGAAGAAAACAGTGCCTGCCTAGGGAATGACACAGGTGCAACAGTTGCATCATTATGCCTTTTTTGGCCTTTTGCTTTGCCAATGTTGCACAGCATCGGAAAAAATTATTTCACTTTTTGCAATTGCGGCTCAGAATTAGCAGAGCCAATAGGTTAATAATGTGAGATTTACTGGCTTTGGCAATGTTGATCATCCACTGTTTCCAGTATCCCTTTTGCTCAGCCATAACTCATTTGTATGTATTCTTAACATTAGCTTAAAAGTGTAGCCTGTCCTCAAAGCAACAGCTCCATTAAAGTCAAGTGACCATTACATTGTTCCTTGTTTATTTATAAGCGGTTTCATATTCTTGAATTCATTCTTTGAGTGTTTCTTGTTTCACCAACTAATAACTTCTATTTTTAGATTGAACTTTGAAATTTCCCTGATGTGTATGTCAGTCAGTCAAAAAAACAACTTTATTTGGTTTATCACAACCATAAAGCACACAATAAAATGTATAACAATCAAGGTTTAAAAGCATCGCATTATCAAATAAAACTTTTGAAATATTTACACTTTCTATACATTTCCCAGACCTGTTCCAACCCCAAGCATTTGTTCTTTGTCCGCGTTCAATAGGAGGTTGTCCACTAGTGTCATGAATTTTACACCACGACAAATTAAAATGTTTGATGAGCCAACCATCCAGCTTATTACCGCCTGCCTGCAAGTGTTGATCTTTAAGTCATTTAAAGATACTTTTAGCAGCTTCCTTCTTTCGACTTTTAAGGTGTCGCAAACGCAAATCAAGTGGCATATGGATTCTATACGATATCCACACAGATGACAATTTTCCACTTGTTGTTTGCTTTTCCAGGTGGGGACCAAATCCTTCGAGTTGTGGTCACCTAATCTGTACACCATAAACTTTTTTTTTAATGATAGTCGAAAGTGAGCAGCTAAGTAGGGTTGCAGTTTTAGTTTTGTATATGATTTTATTACTGCCCAGCCGTGACGACGTTTGGTCAGTCTTCTTTTGACTTCCATAAAGGATAGTTTCTTGGCCATGGCATTACTCGCTCTGTTAAACGATTTTCTTTCCAACTTGCTATCCCAGGCTTCGTCAATCTCTAGTGCTTCCAGGGCTGAACACAAGTAATTGCCCCATGTGTTTTATATTTTTTTGGTCAAACTGAGACTTTATTTCGGTCCAGCATAAGTTGGTCAGCGATCCGGGTTCCGATGCTCTGAATTCCCAGCACAATTTTGCAAAAGTTGCTTTTCTTTGATATTCCTGATTCTGGAGACCGAATTCCAAGCGTATCTGTGCTGGGGATGCTCCTTTAGAGAGGTTAAAAACTGCTTTATATACTTTTGTCTGCAGTTTATTTAAAATGGCAATTTCTCGACCATGCCATATTTCCACGCCGTAGGACAGAGTTGGGAGCAGTTGTGCTGCCATCATTTTCAAAAGGTCAGCATGGGAAGGACATTACAAATTCTTATGCAGCTGTTTGTAGGCAAAAATTAATAATTGGGCTTTTGCTTTTATATACATTTTTTGATCCATAAAGGACATACTTCGGCCCAATTTAACACCCAGGTATTTATATGAGCTAATTTCCTCAATTTGTGTATCCTTTGAATGCCATTTATATTTTCCTGGTCTAGGGCCTGCTAATCTTGCAACTTTCCAGCAGTCTGTAAGAGTCCATAGCCACCCCTTATAGTGTGGCGGCCGAAATAGACGGTACCACAACTGGCACAGTTCTCCTCCCCTCCTTATTGTTATGCACCACAAATATCCCAAAAATCCCAGAAATCTGTTTCAGTATAATGACCCGCCCTTTCATCATTTCCTCAGAACCAGCACTCTTCTCCATCCAAGCAATTTTTTAAGGTCTGGAATGAGGAAATACCTTTTGATTTTAATAAGAATATATATACCACACACTTGCAACCAGTAACTTTCATCAGCTTTCTTTTTCCATTGATCTGTCAGTTTTTCATTCAAATGTTTATTCTGGTCTTCGCAGCATATAACATAGAGAGTAGGGTCAGCCTGCTTCCATTGGCTTACCTCTTTCAGAGTGACAGCATTTTGTTCTTGCGCAATATGCACTTACACAAAAAGTAGTACCCTTGTACAGTTTTACAAAAACATTAACAAACGTTGACAAAGTCAAAATTTGGCGACCAATGCAGACTATTTGACTTTGCCGATGGTTGTTAGGTGTCTGGCTTTCACTGTCAAGTCACCTTTTAGTGACAGGAGTAGGGTAAGAACTCACAAATAATAACTGTGTCTGCAGCCCTAACCTCGGAAAAAGTTAATGGTCGTTGTGTTTCGGAAATTCTTCCGGTATGAATCTCGGGGTGTGGATGAAAGCCAGGTAATGGATAAAACAAGGTCAATTGAAGGGCACTACAAGTAACAGCCTTGCGGGCGCAAACCAATGAGAAACAAGGCAACAGGGTAAAGTCTGGTCAGGGTGCGACGTGACAACTGACAGTGCCAACTCCAGCACAGCTTTCTTACAGTATTTATTTTGGCTGTCATGCTAAGTTTGTCTTATGCACTCGTGCGTACTGATAGGGGAAGGAATGCAGCATACAGGAAGTGTGGCTGCAAAGATGCGCGTGAGCGAAGATACCTGTGGCTTGACATGGCTGAGCACCAACTAACCTGCTCTTTTGTGCCGCACTTTCTTTATAAGGGATAGGTTTTCAGTATCCCTTGCTCCCAAACATTAGATTCGATACAATCTCACCTAGGTACATTATGGCTGCATAATAGAAAGGTTTGTAGGTTCAAAGTTCAGCATCTTGAATTTCGACTCCGAACTGAACATAGAAAAGTAAATTAAACACGTTTCTCAAAGTAGCTGCTACATCATAAAACTCCTCATAAGACTGTAAATAGTCCTTAAAGAAAATAAAGTTATGTATTCAATTATGTTTAAATTAAGGGGATTGTGTCAACAAATGCACAACACTGATTTTAGACCTTCAAGCCAATATACAAACGCATTAATACTTGCAACAATTAGTGAGAGCAGTAATTATTAGCCTTTGCCCCTAGCACTAAGCCCAAGACTAACCCCGAATTTAACCTTAAAAATAACTCAGCACCAAAATGTGCAAGTACCAGAGCGGTATGAATGCAGAGCATGCAGGAATGCAATGGTGTGACCTTGTTTAAACTGGGATATGGCAGCAACAGGGTGTGCCTGTAGGGCAATCTGGCAGTGCCAGAGTGGCTCATCTAACAGGTCAGTGTGTCGGACGTTTATTTTTTTTAGGTCTTGCCTAGCCAGCGCGCATTCGCTGCTCTAGGAGATGACCTTTAGAAATTGGTCATCTCCTTTTCAAGCACACTTGTGCTTATGGTGGCATCCACATTGCGGAAGCGAGCAGCTGCACGCCAACCATCTGTTAGCATGGCTGTGCGCTGCCGCACCCGCTCCCGCTAGGGACAAGCTAGCACAAGCATGTGTGCTTTAAAACAGCAGCGGCGCGCCAACCATCTTTTCAGCAGAACTGAACCGCTGAGCACAAGTGAAGATGTTCTTCTTTCAAAATGATTGTTGCACTTAAGGACCGCCTTCACCCTTGTGCGTGACTCTTGAGTTGCCAATTAGTCCCTTTTCAATGTTAATGAAAGCAAGACACTGCTTTAGACCTCGTTCGCAACAAATTGTAGGACGTGCCAAGTTCCTGAAATGTCCATGCGATATGTCAGATGCATCCTACTTTTTATTTAACAACTGTAGTTCTTCAGTTATGATGGAGGAGGGAACTACAAGAACAAGAATGCAAAGCGGGTTGAGCTGGAAAGGCCGTACTAGGTAAGTATCACAACTCACACAAGAGAACTCTGTGTTTGAAAAGGGACATATGATCACCTTGAAAACCTCAATCACCGAAGGCTGTCTCCCACAGCCAGATTGTTTGTTTTAGGGACAGCAAGAAGGGTCTCAGAGCACAGACTGAGGCGGTGTGCATATTTAAGTAACCATCTCTGAAGTACTCTGACTTCGTGGTGACCTTGCGCCCCTAAGTAATGTTTACTTCCTGTTTCCCGCCACCCCCCAGGGAGGCGCAACTTTCATGAATAAATGATGATCTCCCCTGCTTGAAACTTTGAAAGGATAAAGCCGCTGCCAGCTGGTCACACTACGTCTTTATTTGCTCTGGTTAGCAGACCCTCCGCCTCCAGATAAAAAAAAAACCTAGAACTCAGAGGTTGAACTTCATCGACATTCAATTCGCACATCAGATAAGCATTGTTTCGCAATCTCAAATTGTCCAATGCCAAGTGCGATGTAGCTGCCTCCGTTCCAGTGACTGCCTTGCTATTTCATTTATAATCCTGCTTTTTATATAGGAAACACACACAAATTAGTACTTGACTGCAAATAAAATACCAGGACGGGGCGAACTTGCAAGTGCAATTTAAGATTATTTCAATGTGTCTCCTGAATATTTTTTGCCCTTCCGCCCACTTTCTCCCCACCCATAAACAGAATATTGAAATCACCCTCTCCCCTCCAAAAACAGAATAATGAAACTAGAAGTGGCAGCACAGTAGGTAACCCTGAAAAGTTTAGGCTTGAACACCAGATTAACTCCATGTCATTCAGGACACCGTGTTCCAGCCCTGGGTGTGCATCTAACACCAGAACACATTCTGACATTTGAAGTAGTGGTGTACTTTAATAGAAGCAGTTGAACTAAGCTCAAGTTTAATACTACAATCAGGGCACAAATCATAAAAAAGTGGGGGAGACTAATTAATCTAAGCAGTATGCAAGTGACATCATAGCGCATGACATCACGGCGCGTGAGATCATGCAAGGCATCACAAGAAGTGACATCATATCTTAACAGACATGTGTTTAGCAGGTCTTTCATGAGTATATTTGAGTGCATTGTGAGATTTAGCAACTGTGATTTTGCATCTGCGTTGTGCGCAAAAATGTGACGCAGCCCTGACACAAAGTTTGAGCCTCAATTTATACTTTTTTTAAAACAAACTCTTCCACAAAGAAATTGGCAGCAAGGAGAAATATGACAGTAGATCTTTTCTTCATAATATGTTGAACATTCTGCATTTTAAAGTATTTAATGTGGTTAGGGCACCTGCTAACTCTGGAGGCTAACGCATTTGCTGGTGAAATCAGTGTCTTGTTTAGTTCTAGTTTTAAATTAAAGGATCATAGAGGATTAATGTGTCTTCTGCTAGGCACAGCATTAAAGTAGGTAGGTAAGTATGTGGGTTACTTCTTTTAACACAAAGATCCTTTTGTTACTTGCAGTTCATAAATTGTAATCCTTCTAATACAGCACAATGAGCTATGAAGGACGTGACTCCGACACCTTGAACCCTCATTGTCTTATGTAGCACATCCTGCATATTGATTTGCACACATATGATATATTGTCAATGTATAATGTTTACGTGTGATGTAAAGTTCTGCGACACCCTTCATTGGGGTGAGCAGCGCTATAAATGAATAAAACAAAAAAGTGTTATTAAATTGTTATTTATGTAAATACTAATACAGATCAACACTTCTGATATTCTACAGTGCATGCAAATCTCTTATATATAGGAACTGAACACAGTCAAAAGCATGTCTCTCTTAAGTACCAGTGAAGTGATGAGCTGTGTGATTTTGTTTCCCTCTAAAGTATTTTGGTGTGAGGCTTCAGATAATCCCCAGCCAGGATACTTGAACAAAAGGAAGCCTGATGCCCCCTTATCTTCGGCCTTTGTTTTGGGCCTAGCTGGAGTTTAAAATTACAGACCCCCCTCGCCAGCATGCTGGTGATCGGAACACAGCAGACAACATGCAGGCGCTACTGAAAGTGTCCCAGTGTCTGAAGCCTACCCCGGGATGAGTTCAGCTTATTTCAGTGGGGCCCAACTTCTGTCAGGGAAGTATTGGCATAGACAAGAGGTCTTGCTTTTGGAACCTTATAAGTATTTAGTTATGCAGCACAATATCCTTGGTGTAACAACATCAACCGTTGCATGGCTAAATACTTATAAGGTCCAAAAGGCGAGACCTATGGGCTAAGCCAAGGCTTGTTTGTCTGGTTGTGGGCCTGTTTAATGGCCTGAAGGACCGATTTTTTTCTCTTGATTTGCTGATATTACCACAGACATTGCACGCAACAAGCATGAATGCATGCACGCACTGTCCCACACTTATACAGCGTGTCGGAACAAGGTGAAAACTGCTCCAATTTGCAAAATGAGGGTCACTTTTTAAGCAGTCTGATACACGAATTGGCTCACATTTACTTTGGTGCCCGGGTCCTTTTTCTGTCCCATTAAGACCCTGAGAGACTCTACAATAAATGCAGCTCTAGGAAAATTGCATTTTTAAATCACTAATCACTTTGATCATTTTTGACAAACAACAGCAAAAAATGGTCAGTTAAGTTTCATCTTGTAAAGTTCTGTCCAGTTTGGTAGGGGAGGAGTGCGTAAGTATAATAATGCACTATTGATCAACTCAATTTAGAATAAAAATATTTGTAAATGCATAAATATGAGGATTCGATTTTGTGAACATTTAACTGTTAACTGGCTGGATATGAACCAATGTCGTTTTGCTAAATGTATTTTTAAAGTCTACTTTTCATTTCCAATAATTGTGTACTACAGAGTTTCAGTGGAAATTTGAGCTTTACTTGAGAAAGGATTTGGAAGCCCGAAACATGTTGCCTCCGACAGCGTAATTCAAGCACTATTTGATCACTGTAGTCAAGTGCCAAGCTGTAATTCTTTGAAAGCTTTATCTATCTATCTATCTATCTATCTATCTATCTATCTATCTATCTATCTATCTATCTATCTATCTATCTATCTATCTATCTATCTATCTGTCTGTCTGTCTGTCTGTCTGTCTGTCTGTCTGTCTGTCTGTCTGTCTGTCTGTCTGTCTGTCTATCTATCTATCTATCTATCTATCTATCTATCTATCTATCTATCTATCTATCTATCTATCTATCTATCTATATATATATATATATATATATATATTACCTACTGGCGGTCGCCAGTAGGTAGTTATAGTTAGGATTTTTTTCAATGTTAAATCTCAAAATTCTATTTGGAATAACTTTGGCGCCGGTTGACGAATCTGCCTCACAATTTCCTCAAAATGGCCTCGCGGCGTTCCGGTCCTTCCCTGAAAGTTTGGGGGGGATTCGTCAAGCGGGGGCCGAGATAAAAGGGGGGTCCCAAAACGCGTTTTCCCCATGTTAATTTTCATAGGGCTGTCGATTTCACTTTTAGCCCGAACGGCTGAATGGATTTCCACCAAACTTGGCAAAATTGTAGGGACTGGTAGCCCGATGTGCCTTTGCTATGTCTCAAGATATGTGCTCCAGTGGAGTTTGAGTAATTAAGGTTCAAAAAAATATATATATCTATAGGCGCGCTCCGGTACGCGCACCGGGGAGCGCATCGGGCGCGCCACGCGACTTGCGCGCAGAAAGCGGTATACACCTGTTACAACGCAACTTTTACAACTAACTACCATTACAACGCAACTTTTACAACGCATACCATTACAACGCATTGCGCTGGGGGGCGCTCTAGGATAGGGAATAAGTTTAATTTACTATCCAACACCTTCCCTAGTGTCCACGGGGACTGGAGGTGGAATAGTAAATTATACTTACCACTATCCAGCACCTCTAAGCGCTATGCGTTGTAATGGTATGCGTTGTAATGGTCGCGTTGTAATGGTAGGTAGTTGTAATGGTATGCGTTGTAACGTCATACATCCGCAGAAAGCTGATTGGCTCTGGGGTGTCTGTAAACATTCTAAACAGTCCGGAGCGGCCGCCATCTTGTGTCTCGGTAGGATCGAGACACGAGAGGTGGCCAAAACAAAGATGGAAATGACCATAAGGGGGCAGAGTAGACCCCCCCTTGACCCCCTAGGCTTGATGTGGGGGCCATAAAAGGGCCCCGCGGGGCAAAAAAAAAATAATTTTATTTTCGCGGGGGGAGCGCCCGGTACGCGCACCGGGGAGCGTACCGGGGAGCGTACCATAGGGAAAAAGAATGACAGTTTTAAAAGTAGCTGTTTAAAAAAAAACGTTTTGTTGTTTTTTTTATACATACACATACATATATATAAATGCATATGCATATATATATGCATATATGTGTATATGTGTGCGTGTAGAGAGAGGTAGAGAGGTAGAGGTGTAGAGGTAGAGAGGTAGAGAGGTAGCGGTAGAGAGGTAGAGATTAGTAGAGAGAGAAGAAGAGAGAGGTAGAGAGGTAGAGAGTAGAGAGTGAGTAATAGAGAGTAGAGAGTGAGTAGTAGAGAGTAGTAGAGAGCAGTAGAGAGAGTAGCAGAGAGTGAGTAGTAGAGAGTAGTAGAGTGAATAGTAGAGTGAATAGTAGAGAGTAGTAGAGAATGCGTTGTAGAGAGTGAGTAGTAGAGAGTAGTAGAGAGTAAGTAGTAGAGTGAGTAGTAGAGAGCAGTAGAGAGTGAGTAGTAGAGAGTAGTAAAGAGTGAGTAGTAGAGAGTGAGTAGTAGAGAGTAGTAGAGAATGAGTAGCAGAGAGAATAGTAGTGAGTAGTAGAGAGTGAGTAGTAGAGTGAGTTGTAGAGACTAGTAGAGAGAGAGTAGTAGAGAGTGAGTAGTAGAGAGTAGTAGAGAGTGTGTAGTAGAGAGTGAGTAGTAGAGGGAGAGTAGTAGAGAGTGAGTAGTAGAGAGTAGTAGAGAGTGAGAAGTAGAGAGTGAGTAGTAGAGAGTAGTAAAGAGTGAGTAGTAGAGAGAGAGTAGTAGAGAGTGAGTTGTAGAGAGTAGTAGATAGTGAGTAGTAGGGAGTAGTGAGTAGCGAGTAGTAGGGAGTGAGTAGTAGAGAGAGAGTAGTAGAGAGTAGTAGAGTAGTAGAGAATGAGTAGTAGACAGTGAGTATTTGAGAGTAGTGGAGTAGGAGAGAGTAAGTAGTAGAGAGTAGTGGAGAATATTCCAAAGTTTGGCACAGCACCACTTTCACAATGAGTCCAATCAAATCATATCACTTAGAGTCCTTATTGAAGCGCTGAATCTTGGTGTATATTCAAATGCTTTTATTTTCCTTAAGTTTATGTACCACAGCCAGCCGAAACGTTTCGTTCTGTACAACAGAACTTCTTCAGGGCGTTCTTATTTCCTTCAAGTTATGTCGGTATCCTGTTGTCATATAACTAGATATTTCTTCCAAATGTTAGACGAGACATAAGTATATTCTTATTCAAAGTGACTTGGTATCAATTTTACCCACACAATTCGGGCAGACTTGAGTAATTTATAGCATCCTCAAAGTCAGTCTTTCAAAAATTCCAAAGTATAGGACATGATAATCCAAATCCAAATGTTTCTCAAGAAAAGTCATTTACAATCGTTCGGAATATCGGTGTTTGGGCAGATATGATCCAGGGACCCCCAGTATGCAAGGGGAATTAGTCCCCCCTCTGCAAACGCGCCAGTGGCCTGCATTGCAGAGAGGTGTAACAAGGGTGTGGCCTCATTACACTTCTCTGCAATGCAGCTCCCTCGCGCATACTGGAGGCTCCTGGTGGACTAGTTGACCCCAGGAACCCCCAGTATGCAAGGGGAATTAGTTCCCCCTCTGCAAACGCGGCAGTGGGCTGCGTTGCAGAGAGGTGTAACAAGGGGCATAGTCTCATTACACCTCTTCAATGCAGCCCCTGGCGCATACTGGAGGTTCCAGGTGGGCTAATTGGCCCCCAGGGGCCCCCAGTATGCAAGGGGAATTAGTTCCCCCTCTTCAAACATGCACGGGGGCTGCGTTGCAGAGAGGTGTAAAAAGGGTTGTGGCTTCATTACACCTCTCTGCAATGCAGTCCCCTGGCGCATACTGGAGATTCCTGGTGGGCTTTCAGGTCTTATATAGTTAGGAATTAGCAGTAAAAAAAACCTTTGAAATTCACTGAAAAAATCATAGGTTTCACACCAGTTATAGTTAGGAATTAGCATTTAAAAAACCTTTGAAATTCACTGAAAAAAACATAGGTTTCACACCAGTTATAGTTAGGAATTAGCATTTAAAAAACCTATTAAATTCACTGACAAAACCATAGGTTTCACACCAGTTATAGTTAGCTGGAAATTTTACTGACATAAAACCATTGAAATTCCCAAGTTATAGTTAGTTGGACTCACTATAACTTGCGCCTGCAATGCACTGCTGATGACATCACATATTACATCACTCATGACATGGTCAGTGACATCACTGATGACACCATCCAGTGAATGTGTGTCTTTCTGAAAAATAAATTTGTTTTATATATGTATTTGTAAAGGTCGATGGAAGAATAAATGTTTAAATAAGTGTGTAAATGGATGTTTTTAAAAAAAAAATTGGTTGGTTAACTGGCTTATTAAGTGTATCTTAGTGAATACATATATTAGCGAGTATTGTTTAAATATTTAAATGTTTGTATCAGTGTTTCTCTTTGTGTATAAGTGGCTGCAGGGGTTGGTGACTGACTCACTGTTTGTATGTGTTTTGAAGACAGCATATGTGCAGGACTTTATGGGTGGATGAGTGTGTATATGTGTGTGTTAGTGAGTGAATGACTGTCTCACTAGTGTCTTCATTAGTAACGACATATGTTTTAATCTAGTATATGTGAGTATTGATGTATATAAGTGAGTATAGTATATATAGTGAGAGATTGTAGGAGTTCCTGTTTAAATAAGTATGTGTTTCTATAAGTGATTGTTTAAGAGAGTAAGTATGTGTAAGTTTCCTTAGAAGTAAGGTGGTAGTGTGTGTATAAATGTATATGCAAATAAATGGATGTTCAATAGTTTATTTGCATGTGTGAGTATGTGTGTGAGTAACTTTTGGATGACTGCTGATGTGTAACAGGATGTATAGGTGTATCACTACATATGATGAGTGAGTATATATATGAGTGACTATATAGAACTGTTGGTGAATGAGTGGATGTGTATATAGATGGTGGAATTACTGAATTGGTTGTTGTTACTGGTTTGGGTATCTCCATTTTTTTGAAAATGTTTGTTTCTATTTTTGAATATGTGTTTCAAGCGTTACATTACGCTGAAATTAGGTCTGTCACTCTGTCACACCGATGGTGTCATCAGTGATGTCATGAGTGATGTCACTGACCATGTCATGAGTGATGTAATATGTGACGTCATCAGCAGTGCATTGCAGGCGCGCAAGTTATAGTGAGTCCAACTAACTATAACGTGGGAATTTCAATGGTTTTATGTCAGTAAAATTTCCAGCTAACTATAACTGGTGTGAAACCTATGGTTTTGTCAGTGAATTTAATAGGTTTTTTAAATGCTAATTCCTAACTATAACTGGTGTGAAACCTATGGTTTTTTCATTGAATATATATATATATATATAACGAAAACGCCATTCACCACCAGTTCTTTCCAAAAGGAATAACGAGAGTAAGCCCAAGTAAGATATATATATATATCGTTGCTCCAAACATACACCAGCCTGCTGCACTCATGAGCGGGTGCTCTCCGGGGCGGGGGTGTACCCGCCGAACAAATTCTTGCTGCCAAAATCCTTTCACATTTTACTGCGAATCAGAAACAGCACTCACAGGGGGGTATAAATCCAACAATCCTTTATTTGGCAAACCTGCACGGACAAGACGCGTTTCGGCGATGAGCCTTTGTCAATTGCCAATAGCGGAGCTGTCTCTTACAATATTGAATGAGGGGGCATGGACCGCTCCTCGCCATTTGCCAGCTCAAATGGACTTCCGTGGCAATGTGGCAAAGGCGAGCGAGAAAGGGAGATAGGAGAGGGCTACGCCTCGCCTTGGAACAGTGCAGATGCAGCAAGTATCGAATATCTTGGGACAATCATCGGCACTATGCAACTAAAATGAATGGCATCAACTGGGGACAGCACTGCAACCTTGAAAAAAACGCTATTAAGCATTATTTGAAACAACTTGCATAGCCCTAAAAGACTACGTTGATGCATTCTGGGGTCTGAAGTATGTTGAGCAGGCACATGACCATTGGGTTTTCATTATATGCTCACCTGTGATCAAGACGTCAGGGATGTTGAAACGCGTTAGGGAATGAGCTTGTTTGTACAGGATGTGACGAATAAATGTCAGCTGCACCATTATACACTGTGGAGCTCTGTTCTTGTTCGTGGCTGAACGCGCAGTTTTCCAGGATCTCCGTTCCTGGCCGGAGCTTGCCCTGCAGGACCGGCGGACCCCAGCAAAGCGGAGCTGTCTCTTACAATATTGAATGAGGGGGCATGGACCGCTCCTCGCCATTTGCCAGCTCAAATGGACTTCCGTGGCAATGTGGCAAAGGCGAGCGAGAAAGGGAGATAGGAGAGGGCTACGCCTCTCCTTGGAACAGTGCAGATGCAGCAACTATCAAATATCTTGGGACAATCATCGGCACTATGCAACTAAAATGAATGGCATCAACTGGGGACAGCACTGCAACCTTGAAAAAAACGCTATTAAGCATTATTTGAAACAACTTGCATATCCCTAAAAGACTACGTTGATGCATTCTGGGGCCTGAAGTATGTTGAGCAGGCACGTGACCATTGGGTTTTAATTATATGCTCACCTCTGATTAAGACGTCAGGGACGTCGAAACGCGTTAGGGAATGAGCTTGTTTGTACAGGATGTGACGAATAAATGTCAGCTGCACCATTAGACACTGTGGAGCTCTGTTCTTGTTCGTGGCTGAACGCGCAGTTTTCCAGGATCTCCATTCCTGGCCGGAGCTCGCCCTGCAGGACCGGCGGCCCCCAGCAAAGCGGAGCTGTCTCTTACAATATTGAATGAGGGGGCATGGACCGCTCCTCGCCATTTGCCAGCTCAAATGGACTTCCGTGGCAATGTGGCAAAGGCGAGCGAGAAAGGGAGATAGGAGAGGGCTACGCCTCTCCTTGGAACAGTGCAGATGCAGCAAGTATCGAATATCTTGGGACAATCATCGGCACTATGCAACTAAAATGAATGGCTTCAACTGGGGACAGCACTGCAACCTTGGAAAAAACGCTATTAAGCATTATTTGAAACAACTTGCATATCCCTAAAAGACTACGTTGATGCATTCTGGGGCCTGAAGTATTTTGAGCAGGCACGTGACCATTGGGTTTTATTTATATGCTCAGCTGTGATCAAGACGTCAGGGACGTCGAAACGCGTTAGGGAATGAGCTTGTTTGTACAGGATGTGACAAATAAATGTCAGCTGCACCATTAGACACTGTGGAGCTCTGTTCTTGTTCGTGGCTGAACGCTCAGTTTTCCAGGATCTCCGTTCCTGGCCGGAGCTCGCCCTGCAGGACCGGCGGCCCCCAGCAAAGCGGAGCTGTCTCTTACAATATTGAATGAGGGGGCATGGACCGTTCCTCGCCATTTGCAAGCTCAAATGGACTTCCGTGGCAATGTGGCAAAGGCGAGCGAGAAAGGGAGATAGGAGAGGGCTACACCTCTCCTTGGAACAGTGCAGATGCAGCAAGTATTGAATATCTTGGGACAATAATCGGCACTATGCAACTAAAATGAATGGCATCAACTGGGGACAGCACTGCAACCTTGAAAAAAACGCCATTAAGCATTATTTGAAACAACTTGCATATCCCTAAAAGACTACGTTGATGCATTCTGGGGCCTGAAGTATGTTGAGCAGGCACGTGACCATTGGGTTTTAATTATATGCTCACCTGTGATCAAGACGTCAGGGACGTCGAAACGCGTTAGGGAATGAGCTTGTTTGTACAGGATGTGACGAATAAATGTCAGCTGCACCATTAGACACTGTGGAGCTCTGTTCTTGTTCGTGGCTGAACGCGCAGTTTTCCAGGATCTCCGTTCCCGGCCGGAGCTCGCCCTGCAGGACCGGCGGCCCCCAGCAAAGCGGAGCTGTCTCTTACAATATATATATATTGTGATGAATGAATTGAGGAGTCCCCGCCTAAATGATTCTGCCTCCAGACTCGAGTCAAAAGCACCCGAGGAAGCGAATGCGAAACGCGTCGGGCATGACTCTACTTCAGAATGGACAAAGTTGCTGACATGCTGTTGCCTTCCTGAAGAAACCAATTTTGGCAATACTAACCGGTGATGTGGGTTCTTCTTTAACAGGCAACTCTTTGGTTGGATGTATGCGGCCGGCCTGAGTCGCGGAAGAATCCTTGATGCAGTCTCTGCACCCCTGCTGAACCGTCAACCGGCGTTTTAGCTCAAGGACACTGGTGCCGTTTTTTCATGCGAAGCAGGCAGTGGCATTTGAAAGCAACTACTGCCACAGTCCACTTGGATTATACCTTGACTAATATCGAGCTGGCGGCAGCTCAACTCACTGAAGGAGAAAAGTGTGGACTCAAAGTACCAGCAAGCTGCGGGGTGCGAGCCCCGCCCATTGTGATGAATGAATTGGGGAGTCCCCGCCTAAATGATTCTGCCTCCAGACTCGAGTCAAAAGCCCCCGAGGAAGCGAATGCGAAACGCGTCGGGCATGACTCTACTTCAGAATGGACAAAGTTGCTGACATGCTGTTGCCTTCCTGAATAAACCAATTTTGGCAATACTAACCGGTGATGTGGGTTCTTCTTTAACAGGCAACTCTTTGGTTGGATATATATATATATTCACTGAAAAAACCATAGGTTTCACACCAGTTATAGTTAGCTGGAAATTTTACTGACATAAAACCATTGAAATTCCCACGTTATAGTTAGTTGGACTCACTATAACTTGCGCGTGTAATGCACTGCTGATGACATCACATATTACATCACTCATGACATGGTCAGTGACATCACTCATGACATCACTGATGACACCATCCAGTGAATGTGTGTCTTTCAGATAAATAAATATGTTTTATATATGTATGTTAAGGTCGATGGAAGAATATTTGTTTAAATTATTGTCTTAATGGATGTTTTTTTTTAAAAAAATGATTGGATAACTGCCTTATTAAGTGTATCTTAGTGAATACATATATTAGCGAGTAATGTGTAAATATTTAAATATATGTATCAGTGTTTCACTTTGTGTATAAGTGGCTGCATGGGTTGGTGAGTAGCTACATGTGTGTGTATATGGGTTATTAGATTTTTTTTTAGTATCGTTATAATTGTCTGTTTGATTCGGTGGGGGTGTTACTTAGCACAAAGATGCATTAATGACTGACTCACTGTTTGTATGTGTTTTGAAGACAGCATATGTGTAGGATTGTAAGGGTGAATGAGTGTGTATATGTATGTGTTAGTAAGTGAATGACTGTCTCACTAGTGTCTTTATCAATAACTACATATGTTTTAATGTAGTATATGTGAGTATTGGTGTATATAATTGAGTATATGTGAGAGTGAGAGGTTGAAAGAGTTCTTGTTTTAATAAGTATGTGTTTCTATAAGTGATTGTTTAAGATAGTAAGTATGTGTAAGTTTCCTTAGAAGTAAGGTGGTAGTGTATATATAGCTGTATATGCAAATAAATGGATGTTCAATAGTTTATTTGCATGTGTGAGTATGTGTGTGAGCAACTTTTTGAAGACTGTCAGTGTGTTAACGGATGTATAGGTGTCTCACTACATATGATGAGTGAGTATATGTATGAGTGACTATATAGAAGTGTTGGTGAGCGAGTGGATGTGTATATAAATGGTGGAATTACTGAATTGGTTGTTGTATCTGGTATAGGTATGTCCACTTTTTTCAAATGTTATTTTTTATTTTTCAAAATGTGTTTTAAGAGTTACTTTACAGTGAAAGTAGGTCAGTCTCTGTCACAAGGATGGTGTCATCAGTGATGTCATGAGTGATGTCACTGACCATGTCATGAGTGATGTAATATGTGATGTCATCAGCAGTGCATTACACGCGCAAGTTATAGTGAGTCCAACTAACTATAACGTGGGAATTTCAATGGTTTTATGTCAGTAAAATTTCCAGCTAACTATAACTGGTGTGAAACCTATGTTTTTTTCAGTGAATTTGATAGGTTTTTTAAATGCTAATTTCTAACTATAACTGGTGTGAAACCTATGGTTTTTTCAGTGAATTTCATAGGTTTTTTAAATGCTAATTCCTTTCTATATCGAGTTTCTAACCTTTTTTTTTTTTTTTTACAATATGCTGTTTTTTTGTAAGTATTCATTTTTTTTTTTTTATATATAATTTTTTTCTTTTGCGCTCTGGGTGCGCGCTCCGGGAAGCTTTCAGCTAAGCTCTCCGGTAAGCTTTCCGGTAAGCTAACCGGTGAGCTCACCTGAAAGCGCACCCAGAGCACTACTGTCGTTCGTGAAAAAAAATATGAATGAAAAGTTAATAATAATGCAAAACATTTCGTACCAAACAAATAAAATCAGGTTTTTTTTATAAGGAAAATGATTATGCATTTCTGTAAAAGTTTGATGACGTCACTTTGGCGCGCAAAGTAAGTGCCCTCGGAAGCGCCTACGTTCGCGCCGCGTAAACGCACGCAGAAGCGCCTACGTTCGCGCCCTGTTTGCGCCCCGGAAGCGCCTACGATCGCGCCGCGTAAACGCACCCGGAAGCCCTCCGGAGCACGCAGCGTAAACGCGTCAGGTCATGTGACCCTAAAATAACACTTTTCATTGGTTGCTAACAGATTTTTTTTACAAAGAATGAAATCCCCACCCATTTCCTTCACTTCTTCTTTCACTTTTGTGACTGAAAGACCTGTTTTTTGCTCCTGGATCTTTCTTGATTTACCATGGCTGCCAGAGAATCCAGCAGTGAGGATGAACCTGATTTCATCAATGAAGAGCCTCCTACCCCAAAGGTGAAGGAACATTTTATTTGGAAATTTTTTAAGATTCCAGCTGACCAGAAGAAGGTGAATGCTCCAAAAGTGGAGTGCAGGATCTGCAAACAGGTCCTGTCACGGGGTGACCCCCCAAAAAAATACTCATTTGGGAACTTCACGATGATCCAGCATGTGGAGAGGAGGCACCCCCAGAATTATGCCCGGGAAAGTGTCAGGGCTCTGGCACAAGAGGTTCCCAGTGATGGGGCCTCTACATCAACCGGAGGAGCAACTTCTTCTGGGAGGGGGCAATCACAGGAGCAGGTGCCAAACATTCAACCTGCATTTAACCATGGTGTCCTCAGATGCAGATACTGCAATCAACTCCTCACCTATGGGGAGCAAAGTGTCCAGCTCATGGTTCGAGCATTGGAGAACCATCGCTGCCCTTCCCACCCCTAATTTTTTTTGTTTTATTTTGCTCCTGTTGAGCAGTTTCCATTCCCTGTTTTTGTTCCTGTTTTGAAAAAAGAAGAAAACCAAAAGTTCTTTTCAGAACTACCTCCAATTCTCATCAAAGAGCTATATTCTTAAAAAAATGAAGAGTAAGTGAAATATAGTGCATTGATAATTGAAAGGAGAATGAGTAAGAAAGAACAGAAAGGTATGAGAGGAAAAAAGAAGTGAAGTAGGAGGACTGAAAGAAGGTGAGTGTTAGAAAAGAAAGTTATGAGAAGAAGAGTGAATATGGGGAATGTTGATATTCAATGAAAATGTTGAAAAAGAACAGGAGTGTTAAAGGATAAGAAAAGATGCATTGCTGGAGTTGAAGGTAGAAGGCTTCATTTATGAAGCCAAGCGTCACTTTAACGCCTCCAAAGCATCACTTTTTGTGACACAACATTCCAATAAAAAATGCACCTTATTTATTCATATTTACAAAGTGGCGTTTCTTGGTAAATACATCACTTTGTAAACCCCTGTGCCACATTATTCCTACGTCAGGTGTAATGTATGCAAAAGGGACGTATTGACTCAAGAAAGTGTCGTAGAGGTGACACAGTGAATAAACTGGAGGCCTCATTTCTGAAAAGTGACGCATCGCTACGTGAAAACAGCGATGCGTCACTTTTCTGGGCGCACTCCTTATGACATTCCAGATATGTCATATTTAATTTATGACTAATCAATTCGCAAGGAGTTACAGATATGTCAGTATTTCTGACGTATCTGTAAACACAAAAGTTACGCATTGCTGGAGTGCGTCCCAAAAGTGACGCAACTCCAGTAATGCGTCCTTTCACATGGAAAAAGCACCATGTGAAAGGTCTTGCGTCAGTCTTACACCTGCTGTGAAGCAGGCGCAAGATTTTGACGCAACAGCATCCTAAAAGTGACGCAGTGAAATCTCATAGATTTCACTGCGTCGCTATTACAAAGCTTTTTGCGGGGGAACACCCCCTCTGCATACATTATACCTGACGCAGATATAATGTGGCGCAGGATTTTAAAAAGTGACCCATCTACCTAGATGCGTCACTTTTTAAATATAGTGCAACGAGGCGCATTTTTTTACACCGCTGGTGCGATGCGTCACTTTTCTGTGCGCACTCCTTATGACATTCCAGATATGTCATATTCAATGTATGGGGAATCATGTCGCAAGGAGTTACAGATATGTCAGTATTTCTGACGTATCTGTAAACACAAAAGTAACGCATTGCTGGAGTGCGTCACAAAAGTGACGCAACTCCAGTAATGTGTCCTTTCACATGGAAAAAGCACCATGAGAAAGGTCTTGCGTCAGTCTTACACCTGCTGTGAAGCAGGCGCAAGATTTTGACGCAACAGCATCCTAAAAGGGACGCAGTGAAATCTCATAGATTTCACTGTGTCGCTATTATAAAGCTTTTTGCGGGGGAACACCCCCTCTGCATACATTATACCTGACGCAGATATAATGTGGCGCAGGATTTTAAAAAGTGACCCATCTACCTAGATGCGTCACTTTTTAAATATAGCGCAACGCGGCGCATTTTTATACACCGCTGGTGCGATGCGTCACTTTTCTGTGCGCACTCCTTACGACATTCCAGATGTGTCATATTTAATGTATGAGGAATCATGTCGCAACGAGTTACAGATACGTCAGTATTTCTGACGTATCTGTAAACACAAAAGTGACGCATTGCTGGAGTGCGTCACAAAAGTGACGCAACTCCAGTAATGCGTCCTTTCACATGGGGAAAGCACCATGTGAAAGGTCTTGCGTCAGTCCCATCCTAAAAGTGACGCAGTGAAATCTCATAGATTTCACTGCGTCGCTATTACGAAGCTTTTTGCGGGGAAACGCCCCCTCTGCATACATTATACCTGACGCAGATATAATGTGGCGCAGGGTTTTAAAAAGTGACCTATCTACCTAGATGTGTCACTTTTTAAATATAGCGCAACGAGGCGCATTTTTTTACACCGCTGGTGCAATGGTGCTTTCCCCTTGTGAAAGGACGCATTACTGGACTTGCGTCACTTTTGTGACGCACTCCAGCAATGCGTCACTTTTATGTTTACTTTTATGTCAGAAATACTGACGTATCTGTAACTCCTTGCGACATGATTCGTCATACATTAAATATGTCACATCTGGAATGTCATAAGGAGTGCGCACAGAAAAGTGACGCATCGCACCAGCGGTGTAAAAAAATGCACCTCGTTGCGCTATTTTCAAAAAGTGACGCATCTAGGTACATGGGTCACTTTTTAAAACTCTGCGCCACATTATATCTGCGTCAGGTATAATGTATGCAGAGGGGGCATACCCCCGCAAAAAGCTTGGTAATAACGACGTACTGAAATCTATGAGATTTCACTGCGTCACTTTTAGGATGCTGTTGCGTCAAAATCTTGCGCCTGCCTCGCGTCACTTTTATGTTTACAGATATGTCAGAAATACTGACGTATCTGTAACTCCTTGCAACACAATTCGTCATACATTAAATATGACACATCTGGAATGTCAGAAGGAGTGCGCACAGAAAAGTGACGCATCGCACCAGCAGTGTAAAAAAATGCGCCTCGTTGCGCTATATTTAAAAAGTGACACATCTAGATAGATGCGTCACTTTTTAAATATAGCGCAACAAGGCGCATTTTTTTACACCGCTGGTGCGTCACAAAAAGTGACGCACAGGCGGCGCAAAACTGGCAGCGCAAGGCCTTCATAAATATGGTCCTGGATTTTCCCCGTGCTTCGCTCCCCGGTGCGCTTCCCGGAGCGCGTACCGGGCGCTTCCCCCGCGCAAATCGAAAAAAAATAAATACATTTTAATGCCCCGCAGGACCCTATTTTAACCCCCACATCAAACCTAGGGGGTCAGAGGGGGTCTACTCTGCCCCCTTATGGTCATTTGCCCCTTTTTTTTTCAAACCCCTTGTGTCTCGATTTTACCGAGACACAAGATGGCGGCCACTCCAGACTGTTTAGAATGTTTACAGACACCCAAGAGCCAATCAGCTTTCTGCGCGCAAGTCGCGTGTCGCGCCTGGAGCGCTCTCCGGTGCGCGCACCGGACAGCGCCTATAGATATATATATTTTTTTTACCTAAATTACTCAAAATCCACTGGAGCACATATCTTGAGACATAGCAAAGGCACATCGGGCTACCAGTCCCTACAATTTTGCCAAGTTTGGTGTAAATCCATTCAGCCGTTCGAGCTAAAAGTGAAATCGCCCGCCCTATGGAAATTAACATGGGGAAAACGCGTTTTGGGACCCCCCTTTTATCTCGGCCCCCGCTTGACGAATCCCCCCCAAACTTTCAGGGAAGGACCGGGGCGCCGCGAGGCCATTTTGAGGAAATATTGAGGCAGATTCGTCAACCGAAGCCAAAGTTATTCCGAATAGAATTTTGAGAATTAACATTGAAAATAATCCTAACTATAACTACCTACTGGCGACCGCCAGTAGGTAATATATATATATATATATATATATATATATATATATATATATATATATATATATATATATATATATATATATATATATATATATATATTTAAATGATTGTCATTTAATAAGTATATATATATATATATATATATATATCCAACAACAAAGAGGCGTCCTCTAGGAGAAATCACACAAGGAGTGGTTACCGCACTCGGCCTCCAGCAGCAGCAAGCTCAGCACGCACTTGTGGCTTCCATTTGCAAGTGCCAGACGCGTTTCAAGCAATCAGCCCTTTCTCAATGGCATGCAAATAACAGGGTGAGGCATCCAGGTAGGTTTGGAAGGTATTTATTGTATTGAGTCCCCGCCCATGTGGGCGTGTGCAGTAAGGCATCCTGGTAAATGTAGTTCCTCTGCCTGTGACTCAGGTTCCGTTAGTCCCAAGTGGATCAGGAGCCTCACGATGTTTAAAATGATATCCCGGTTGGGCGGAGGTCAGCAAACAGGCACTGAGTTGCTCCCAATGAAAGTCTGAAGGTCAGGCCCATTCCATTCCGAAGTGTGCTCGCAATGCCGAGCACCAGGACCCGCTGTGTTGCAGCGGTGGGACTTCTCCGCGGCCGGACCAGCCGCATTATATCCAACAACAAAGAGGCGTCCTCTAGGAGAAATCACACAAGGAGTGGTTACCGCACTCGGCCTCCAGCAGCAGCAAGCTCAGCACGCACTTGTGGCTTCCATTTGCAAGTGCCAGACGCGTTTCAAGCAATCAGCCCTTTCTCAATGGCATGCAAATAACAGGGTGAGGCATCCAGGTAGGTTTGGAAGGTATTTATTGTATTGAGTCCCCGCCCATGTGGGCGTGTGCAGTAAGGCATCCTGGTAAATGTAGTTCCTCTGCCTGTGACTCAGGTTCCGTTAGTCCCAAGTGGATCAGGAGCCTCACGATGTTTAAAATGATATCCCGGTTGGGCGGAGGTCAGCAAACAGGCACTGAGTTGCTCCCAATGAAAGTCTGAAGGTCAGGCCCATTCCATTCCGAAGTGTGCTCGCAATGCCGAGCACCAGGACCCGCTGTGTTGCAGCGGTGGGACTTCTCCGCGGCCGGACCAGCCGCATTATATCCAACAACAAAGAGGCGTCCTCTAGGAGAAATCACACAAGGAGTGGTTACCGCACTCGGCCTCCAGCAGCAGCAAGCTCAGCACGCACTTGTGGCTTCCATTTGCAAGTGCCAGACGCGTTTCAAGCAATCAGCCCTTTCTCAATGGCATGCAAATAACAGGGTGAGGCATCCAGGTAGGTTTGGAAGGTATTTATTGTATTGAGTCCCCGCCCATGTGGGCGTGTGCAGTAAGGCATCCTGGTAAATGTAGTTCCTCTGCCTGTGACTCAGGTTCCGTTAGTCCCAAGTGGATCAGGAGCCTCACGATGTTTAAAATGATATCCCGGTTGGGCGGAGGTCAGCAAACAGGCACTGAGTTGCTCCCAATGAAAGTCTGAAGGTCAGGCCCATTCCATTCCGAAGTGTGCTCGCAATGCCGAGCACCAGGACCCGCTGTGTTGCAGCGGTGGGACTTCTCCGCGGCCGGACCAGCCGCATTATATCCAACAACAAAGAGGCGTCCTCTAGGAGAAATCACACAAGGAGTGGTTACCGCACTCGGCCTCCAGCAGCAGCAAGCTCAGCACGCACTTGTGGCTTCCATTTGCAAGTGCCAGACGCGTTTCAAGCAATCAGCCCTTTCTCAATGGCATGCAAATAACAGGGTGAGGCATCCAGGTAGGTTTGGAAGGTATTTATTGTATTGAGTCCCCGCCCATGTGGGCGTGTGCAGTAAGGCATCCTGGTAAATGTAGTTCCTCTGCCTGTGACTCAGGTTCCGTTAGTCCCAAGTGGATCAGGAGCCTCACGATGTTTAAAATGATATCCCGGTTGGGCGGAGGTCAGCACACAGGCACTGAGTTGCTCCCAATGAAAGTCTGAAGGTCAGGCCCATTCCATTCCGAAGTGTGCTCGCAATGCCGAGCACCAGGACCCGCTGTGTTGCAGCGGTGGGACTTCTCCGCGGCCGGACCAGCCGCATTATATCCAACAACAAAGAGGCGTCCTCTAGGAGAAATCACACAAGGAGTGGTTACCGCACTCGGCCTCCAGCAGCAGCAAGCTCAGCACGCACTTGTGGCTTCCATTTGCAAGTGCCAGACGCGTTTCAAGCAATCAGCCCTTTCTCAATGGCATGCAAATAACAGGGTGAGGCATCCAGGTAGGTTTGGAAGGTATTTATTGTATTGAGTCCCCGCCCATGTGGGCGTGTGCAGTAAGGCATCCTGGTAAATGTAGTTCCTCTGCCTGTGACTCAGGTTCCGTTAGTCCCAAGTGGATCAGGAGCCTCACGATGTTTAAAATGATATCCCGGTTGGGCGGAGGTCAGCAAACAGGCACTGAGTTGCTCCCAATGAAAGTCTGAAGGTCAGGCCCATTCCATTCCGAAGTGTGCTCGCAATGCCGAGCACCAGGACCCGCTGTGTTGCAGCGGTGGGACTTCTCCGCGGCCGGACCAGCCGCATTATATCCAACAACAAAGAGGCGTCCTCTAGGAGAAATCACACAAGGAGTGGTTACCGCACTCGGCCTCCAGCAGCAGCAAGCTCAGCACGCACTTGTGGCTTCCATTTGCAAGTGCCAGACGCGTTTCAAGCAATCAGCCCTTTCTCAATGGCATGCAAATAACAGGGTGAGGCATCCAGGTAGGTTTGGAAGGTATTTATTGTATTGAGTCCCCGCCCATGTGGGCGTGTGCAGTAAGGCATCCTGGTAAATGTAGTTCCTCTGCCTGTGACTCAGGTTCCGTTAGTCCCAAGTGGATCAGGAGCCTCACGATGTTTAAAATGATATCCCGGTTGGGCGGAGGTCAGCAAACAGGCACTGAGTTGCTCCCAATGAAAGTCTGAAGGTCAGGCCCATTCCATTCCGAAGTGTGCTCGCAATGCCGAGCACCAGGACCCGCTGTGTTGCAGCGGTGGGACTTCTCCGCGGCCGGACCAGCCGCATTATATCCAACAACAAAGAGGCGTCCTCTAGGAGAAATCACACAAGGAGTGGTTACCGCACTCGGCCTCCAGCAGCAGCAAGCTCAGCACGCACTTGTGGCTTCCATTTGCAAGTGCCAGACGCGTTTCAAGCAATCAGCCCTTTCTCAATGGCATGCAAATAACAGGGTGAGGCATCCAGGTAGGTTTGGAAGGTATTTATTGTATTGAGTCCCCGCCCATGTGGGCGTGTGCAGTAAGGCATCCTGGTAAATGTAGTTCCTCTGCCTGTGACTCAGGTTCCGTTAGTCCCAAGTGGATCAGGAGCCTCACGATGTTTAAAATGATATCCCGGTTGGGCGGAGGTCAGCAAACAGGCACTGAGTTGCTCCCAATGAAAGTCTGAAGGTCAGGCCCATTCCATTCCGAAGTGTGCTCGCCGCGGAGAAGTCCCACCGCTGCAACACAGCGGGTCCTGGTGCTCGGCATTGCGAGCACACTTCGGAATGGAATGGGCCTGACCTTCAGACTTTCATTGGGAGCAACTCAGTGCCTGTTTGCTGACCTCCGCCCAACCGGGATATCATTTTAAACATCGTGAGGCTCCTGATCCACTTGGGACTAACGGAACCTGAGTCACAGGCAGAGGAACTACATTTACCAGGATGCCTTACTGCACACGCCCACATGGGCGGGGACTCAATACAATAAATACCTTCCAAACCTACCTGGATGCCTCACCCTGTTATTTGCATGCCATTGAGAAAGGGCTGATTGCTTGAAACGCGTCTGGCACTTGCAAATGGAAGCCACAAGTGCGTGCTGAGCTTGCTGCTGCTGGAGGCCGAGTGCGGTAACCACTCCTTGTGTGATTTCTCCTAGAGGACGCCTCTTTGTTGTTGGATATAATGCGGCTGGTCCGGCCGCGGAGAAGTCCCACCGCTGCAACACAGCGGGTCCTGGTGCTCGGCATTGCGAGCACACTTCGGAATGGAATGGGCCTGACCTTCAGACTTTCATTGGGAGCAACTCAGTGCCTGTTTGCTGACCTCCGCCCAACCGGGATATCATTTTAAACATCGTGAGGCTCCTGATCCACTTGGGACTAACGGAACCTGAGTCACAGGCAGAGGAACTACATTTACCAGGATGCCTTACTGCACACGCCCACATGGGCGGGGACTCAATACAATAAATACCTTCCAAACCTACCTGGATGCCTCACCCTGTTATTTGCATGCCATTGAGAAAGGGCTGATTGCTTGAAACGCGTCTGGCACTTGCAAATGGAAGCCACAAGTGCGTGCTGAGCTTGCTGCTGCTGGAGGCCGAGTGCGGTAACCATTCCTTGTGTGATTTCTCCTAGAGGACGCCTCTTTGTTGTTGGATATAATGCGGCTGGTCCGGCCGCGGAGAAGTCCCACCGCTGCAACACAGCGGGTCCTGGTGCTCGGCATTGCGAGCACACTTCGGAATGGAATGGGCCTGACCTTCAGACTTTCATTGGGAGCAACTCAGTGCCTGTTTGCTGACCTCCGCCCAACCGGGATATCATTTTAAACATCGTGAGGCTCCTGATCCACTTGGGACTAACGGAACCTGAGTCACAGGCAGAGGAACTACATTTACCAGGATGCCTTACTGCACACGCCCACATGGGCGGGGACTCAATACAATAAATACCTTCCAAACCTACCTGGATGCCTCACCCTGTTATTTGCATGCCATTGAGAAAGGGCTGATTGCTTGAAACGCGTCTGGCACTTGCAAATGGAAGCCACAAGTGCGTGCTGAGCTTGCTGCTGCTGGAGGCCGAGTGCGGTAACCACTCCTTGTGTGATTTCTCCTAGAGGACGCCTCTTTGTTGTTGGATATAATGCGGCTGGTCCGGCCGCGGAGAAGTCCCACCGCTGCAACACAGCGGGTCCTGGTGCTCGGCATTGCGAGCACACTTCGGAATGGAATGGGCCTGACCTTCAGACTTTCATTGGGAGCAACTCAGTGCCTGTTTGCTGACCTCCGCCCAACCGGGATATCATTTTAAACATCGTGAGGCTCCTGATCCACTTGGGACTAACGGAACCTGAGTCACAGGCAGAGGAACTACATTTACCAGGATGCCTTACTGCACACGCCCACATGGGCGGGGACTCAATACAATAAATACCTTCCAAACCTACCTGGATGCCTCACCCTGTTATTTGCATGCCATTGAGAAAGGGCTGATTGCTTGAAACGCGTCTGGCACTTGCAAATGGAAGCCACAAGTGCGTGCTGAGCTTGCTGCTGCTGGAGGCCGAGTGCGGTAACCACTCCTTGTGTGATTTCTCCTAGAGGACGCCTCTTTGTTGTTGGATATAATGCGGCTGGTCCGGCCGCGGAGAAGTCCCACCGCTGCAACACAGCGGGTCCTGGTGCTCGGCATTGCGAGCACACTTCGGAATGGAATGGGCCTGACCTTCAGACTTTCATTGGGAGCAACTCAGTGCCTGTTTGCTGACCTCCGCCCAACCGGGATATCATTTTAAACATCGTGAGGCTCCTGATCCACTTGGGACTAACGGAACCTGAGTCACAGGCAGAGGAACTACATTTACCAGGATGCCTTACTGCACACGCCCACATGGGCGGGGACTCAATACAATAAATACCTTCCAAACCTACCTGGATGCCTCACCCTGTTATTTGCATGCCATTGAGAAAGGGCTGATTGCTTGAAACGCGTCTGGCACTTGCAAATGGAAGCCACAAGTGCGTGCTGAGCTTGCTGCTGCTGGAGGCCGAGTGCGGTAACCACTCCTTGTGTGATTTCTCCTAGAGGACGCCTCTTTGTTGTTGGATATATATATATATATATATATATATATATATATATATATATATATATGTATATATATATATATATATATATATATATATATATATATATACTTATTAAATGACAATCATTTAAATACCATGACGTGTGCACACACACGTGCACATTTATATGGTTGTAGTCTAGGGACATTTTTTTAAAGCATCTGTATTAATACAGAGGTATTCATTCACACATTAATTACAACAGAGCAAATGCCAAATTTAAGATTATTACAACAGTGAAGCAAAAGTAACATTTCAAAAATGCTTATCAATGTCTCACAGGTTGCATGTAAGAGAATTATTTTGCACAGGAAAACAACTCTCCCAATAGTATAGATACTTTTTACCTTGCTTCACAAAGTGAACCTTTTGCATCCTTGTTTGGGTTCAATATGCTTGTCAAAAGATATACACATGAAATCCTCATGAACTATATGGGTTGATAATATATATATATGATTGAAGTCCTAGGTGAGAATCCCAGCATGACATACAGGAAAGTACATTCCCTTAAGGATAAACTGAGCAAAAATGAGGTAAGCATGAACACAACTAAATCAAGTGACATCAAGGGCTTCTATACCTGCATGAAATGCAAAGCTTGCAGGTATAGTCAAAATATCAAAAAAGTCTTTTTTCCTGTAGAAGCAGTTGAAAAACCGATCAATAAACACCTAACATGCCTATCTGAATATTGCGTGTATGTTCTGACATGCCCATGTTCGAGAAAATATGTAGGGAGCACTATGTTCCCTGCCAAGAAACGTGTTCTTGAACACATGAGATCCATTGAGAACAAGGATCAAACTTCGCCCATCGCACGTCATTTCGAGGAACAACACAAGAGCAACAGAAATTTGCTCAAGTTCTTCGTTATTGACAAGCTCCCTGCCATGAGGAGAGGTGGAGACAAGATCCGCAAATTAAGGCAAATGGAGAATAGGTACATCATTGAGCTCGACACCCTGATGCCTAGGGGTTTAAATTCGGAGGAGGAAATGAAATGGCATCTAGGTGACTGATGAGAACTGTTATCTGGATAGGATTACCTAGATCATTGCCTTGGATGTGACTAAATATCTAAATGAGTTTTAGCCCTTAGTCTAGTTAGTGCCTTCTGCTATTTTTAATCATACTGTGTAATTTTAATTTTGTTTCATCACTGTCACTCACTTAGTTTAAAACTCATAGCTTAAACTATTAGTCTCTGAATTTGCATGATATAGATTCTGACTTGCACCTTCTCTTTTCCTTTGTGTCTCTTTTATAGGTACTGACTTTGTTATGATGCACAGGGAGAGACATCCACCTAAGCCTATATAGACTTGGATTGACACGAATGACTGCCTTATACGTATTACCTCACTTGGGATTCCACATGTAGCATGCAAGGCACTGAATGTACTGGGCACCTTTCTGCTAAGTCAACTGACTGAAGTTGGACAGCGTAACTTTCCACAGAAGTAATCAATAGTTAAATAGAGACCGAGTATGCATGTTGGTCAACCCATAATATCTATTAAGGGTAAATGCAAAACCTCACTGGGGGTTTACACACGATCGGTAACTTCACAAATTGATGCTTCGGGTCAATCTCATTTGTAGCGTGAATTTAAATGAGAATACAATAACCGGTTACTTTTTATGGTTATGATGTCAATTGAATTATGAAATGTGCAGATAACGTTTCGCATTATTTCCTTTATTATGACACAAATGTGGCAATTATGGGCTTATTTAGGCCATATATAATTTGCTTGTATTTTGTTTAGGTGCCTTTGAATCAGATATTTATTCTTTGGAACTGTGTGACTAATAGGTGTACTCCATTCAAAGATGGCCACCATATATACAAGCTATGTGTCCTTTGTTTATGTTGCACTTACCAGGTGAAACTTTATTTAAATGTTTGTTCATTGGATCTGTAACTACCCGTGATCAAGGCGAGTTTCCTCGCTGAAACGCGTTGGGTTTTGTGATTCCATGACTTATCACGATGCTGCACTTTGAATAAATATGAACTTTTGGAAAAGCGCACTTTGCTGAGAACTTTTTGATTCCTGATCTTTCAAGGGGAGTGCATTTTACGTAGCTTTGCTACGTTTTGTGGACCTGCATACAACGAAGGGGGACCTTTGCCCCTTAATGCACCGCTGTCACGGCGTCCCGGCGTTACAAAGGATGTGGATCTAATATATATATATATATATATATATATATATATCGACATCCAAAGGGATCCCAAAGCCAGTCGAGAGCGCTCTGCAGTGTGTGCTCTGCCCAGGGGTCAGATCCTGACCCTGAAGATTCTTGTCAAACAAAAGAGGCGGCACAACCAGGATACTTTTAAGTCTGTTTATTAGACTTCACCCCACCAACGCGTTTCAGCCACAACTGGCCTTGCTCACGGTCGGTTAGTCCCTCCACAGTGTTGCTTTTTATACTCCCACAGATTACCAATTATGAGGCATTGTGGGATTTGTAGTTTGAACGTGATAAATTAAACATTAAAAACAAAAGAAAGACTTAGGGGTCGATTAGGATCGCGGACGGACTTGAGTCCGTCCGCGACCCCAGAGTATGAGGGAACGTCCGCAGGGGCTGCGGCGTTCCCTCATGTGCGATTAGGATGTGACCGCCACCCTGGCGGTCACATCCTGGATATTTAACATTGCGGCGGGTGCTGCTTGATGCAGCACCCGCCGCAATGTTAAAAGTGCATGTTTTACATTTACATGCACAAAGCGGCAGGCACTGCGCGGTGCCTGCCGCATTGTGCATGTAAATGCTTGGGGGTACCATAGGTACCCCCCATGTGCACCCCCCACCCGCCAACACCCTGGGGGCCCGCAACGGGCCCCCAAAATCAAAAGTACACATGCTTTTCCACGGCGGAAAAACCGCCGCGGAAAAGCATGTTTACTAATGCTTCCTAATTTGGCTGGCGGTGTCTGGTAGACACTGCCAGCCAAATGAGAGCTTTTCCGCTGCGGTTGTAATCCGACCGCGGCGGAAAAGCAGCGGACAGAAACCAAGACCCACCAGCCATCGTAATGCGGCGGTGGGTCTTTGGTGAGTCCGCAGAGGATTTTCCGCCTCCTCCGGGCCGGAGGTGGCTTCCGCCGGCCCGGAGGAGGCGGAAAATCCTCCATCCTAATCGGCCCCTTAGTGTGCTTTTTCAATTGTTACACTATAGTGACAAATAGTCCACTGTGGCTATATAAGACATGTTGTTGGGTGTAGTACCCTCGTTCTCTTTTCTCAGTCTTTTTGAGAGTATTGGGTATAGTACCCATATGGGTGAACACATTAATCTAGATGAACATGCAGGTCCTCTCCGAAATTCATCCCTCTCGGATGCTTCGTTCTGAGTCTGACGATCATTTTTGATTCCATTTGGCGGAGTTTCCGGACTGTGTCCCCGCCTCTCTCCGATTTTTCCAGCATTTTTACTCCATAGAACTGCATCTGTCTCCAGTCACCATTTTGACATAGACTCAGGTGTTTTGCCGTGGCATATTGCATGTTTAAATTTTTCACCGCTCGGATATGCTCCAATATCCGTTTTTTTAACATACAGGTTGTGCACCCAACATATTTCATGCCGCATTTGCACTCCACAATGTATATCACATTTTTTGATGAACATGTGATTTGTTGGTCAATTCTCATTGTTTTTCCGTCAGGTTCTTGTATTTCTTTCATGCTCTTTCCAATTTTACAAGCTTTACATGAGTTGCACGGTTTAAAGCCTTTTCTTTGATTTTGTAGCCAGTTTGGTTTTTGTTTTTCTTGGAAATAGCTTTTGACCAATAAGTCTTTCAGGGATGTGTTCTTTCTGTAAGTTATCAGCGGCGCTTCTCCGAGGGTGCTGCCAATGTCGGGATCTCCTTGCAACAGATGCCAATATTCTTTCATGATGCCTGCAATATGACCACTCTCTTTGTTAAATGTAGTTATGAACCTTGGAGACTTGCCGGTTTCTGTTTTTTTATTCTGCTCGATTAGTGTTTGAGTTCTGGTTTTTAAATCAATTTTTCTTTTACATTTGTTTAGCACCCTCTCTGTATATCCTCTTGATTTGAACCTGCATTGGCTTTCCTCAATTACTCTTTCTGCTTCTTCTGGTAATGAGCAATTTCTCTTTAAGCGCGTGAATTCGCCATATGGTATGCTTTCAAGAAGGGATTTTGGATGAAAACTAGTTCCATGTAACACACTATTTGTTGCCGTTTTCTTTCGAAATAGTGTGGTTTCAAGCTTGTCATTGGCCACGTATATCTTAGTGTCCAAAAAGTCTATTTCTTGCGCACTGGTGTTACATGTGAATTGCAGACCCAAGTCATTTTCATTTAATTTGTTGAAGTAGCTTTGGAACTGTTTATTTGTACCATTCCAAATAACAAACAGGTCGTCTATGTACCGAACCCATAATATTATTCGGTCAAGATCTTGCTGGTTATTTTGATTCCATGCTACATGTTTCTCCCACCATCCCATGGTGATATTGGCATAATTCGGGGATAGAGAAATGCCCATGGCAGTACCACAGATTTGCTTATAGAGTTGTTTTTCAAAGAGAAATACATTGTTTTTCAGGCATAGATTGATCATAGTGATTAGCATTTTGGAATGTTCTAAGTACACAATATTACGTTGTTTTTAGGTAGTACTCACATGCTTGCATCCCGACTTCATGCCGGATCGAGGTGTAGAGCGACACCACGTCTATAGTCACTAGCAGGTATTCCGGGCACCAATTTACATTCATCAAAGTTCTCAAGAAATCGCCAGTATCCTTAATGTATGAAGGTAGGCTTTGGGCAATGGGGGCTAGAAATTTATCTACATAGTTTGACATGTTCTCATACAGTGAGCCGCACGACGAGACAATGGGTCTCCCTGGATGATTTTTCAAAGTCTTGTGAATTTTCGGAAGAAAATATATGCAAGGTGTTATCGGGTGATCGACAGTTAGATATTTCTTTTCTTCTTCGTCAATTAGTCCCTTTGCATGCCACATTTCCAAAAGTTCTTGTGCCTCCGTCTTCATATTTATGAAAGGGTTTGTTTCCAGTCTCTGATAGTTATTTTCTTGGTTAAGTTGTCTCATGGCTTCACGCTTGTAGTCCGTAGTTTTCATTAGCACGATATTGCCCCCCTTATCAGCCGGCTTTATCGTGACTTGATCATTCTCCATTAGTTTTTTGATGGCTTCCCGTTCCTTTTTTGAAAGATTCTCTCGCTTGCTGTTCCTCACTTTCGATAAGTTATCCAATTCCTTCGTAATGGCTTCAGAGAACAAATCAATTTTGTTTCCTGGTGATAGTATTGGATAGTATCTTGACTTCCTTTTCAATCCAGTTGTCGGCCTCTCATCTGTCGGAATATTTAATTCTTCCAGCATTTCTGTGTCTGAGAGTGACATTCCTTCTGTATCGAATAGTGATTCAAAGCAATTTCGTAAATCTGGTATCTCGGCAATGGTATTGAACTGGACTTTATCCAATATTTCTTCTTGCAAGTGTGTTGGTTCATTTTGTTTTCCAGCATGTATTTTGGCTAGTTTGTATCCTGGTTGTGCCGCCTCTTTTGTTTGACATATATATATATATATATATATATATATATATATATATATATATATATATATATATATATATATATATATATATATATATATATATATATATATATATATATATATATATATACTATATATACACACACACATACACAAATGCACACACACACACATATATATTACACACATATAACTACTAGTAGGAAGTTAAAGCTGACCGAGTTTCCATATGAAAAGCAATTTTTGGCTTGCCTATAACTTTGGCGTTGTTTGACAAAACTCGATGAAATTTTCCCAAAAAGGTTCTATGTGTCATGGAAAGTTTGGGGGTGATCCGTACAGTGGGGACTGAGAAAGCAAGGCGCGAAATAAGGGTGCGTTTGTAATATTAATTCCTAAAGGAACGCGTTCTCAAACCTACAGCCAGAAAGATAGATGCTGTTATGCAGATTGTGCTTTTTGCTGTTTGGTGCAAATCCGTTCAGTAGTGTTTGAGGAATGAAAGAAGAAAAATAGATAGATCTTTGGTTGTGAAGCCTTCACGAAAAAGACGAGCTCGGGTAGGGAAATTCACAGCTCTGATTGGCTGCCAACACTTCAACCAGGAAGAATTGGCAGCCATCTTGGGACTAGGCTTCATCAAGTCCCAAAAAATAATGAGAAGGGGGGCAGGGTAGGAATACAAATTTTGATCCAGGAAGCTGCATGTCAGCAGCTACCTAGATCCCAAAACACTGTCGGCTCCCGCAGAAGGCGTAGAGCTGGCCGGGACCGTAGGGGCCTTGAGGCCCCCCTGCAGTCCCCAATGTTTTAAATATGGGTGTCTTGGGTGGGACCAGGGCACCAACACTCCAGGCCAGGCTCCCCTCCTAATAAAAAAGAAATACATTTTTTAAAAAGGAGGCAGGACTCGGGGGATGGGAATTCTGGGTCTGAAAATAGCCCGGAAAGGGGGCCATTTAGCCCCCATATCTTTTTTCGTGATTTTTGTTTAAAAATGGACAGGCCCTGGGGATGGGATCACTGAGGTTGAAAATGGCCCAGGAGGGGCACGCTAACACCCCTCCCTTTAATAAAATAACAATTTAAAAGAATAAATGCCGGGCCCAGGGCTGCGTGCCCCGGGCCCGGCCCTCGGAGGAGGGCCACGCACATGCGCAGTTTTCGCAAGATGATTGACCCAAGTCAGAGAGAGAGAGACTGGGAGGAACAGGAGGAGTGCAGCCTGGGGACTCCGCATTACAGGTAAGTGTTTATTTTTTGTTTTGTTATTAAACTATAATTCATTATTTACAGAGGGGTGGAGGCGGATGGTGGAGCGGGGCGGAGTTCCACAGAGTTTATCCCGCTCTGACAGCTCCACCCAGGGTTAACATCTACTTACATACCGACACAACCACTCACACACCCACAAAGCCACTCACACGCCCACACAACCACTCACTCACCCACACAGTCACTCACAAACTCTACACAGCCACTCTCAGACCCACTCACACACCCACACAGTCACTCACAAAACCACACACAGGCAGTGATATACTTATAGAAATTGCAATAACATATGTTTGAATAAAATGGGTTTTTGTTTTAGTATTCAATATGTGCTTTTGGTTGGGAACAGATTTGTGGATAGATAAAATGAATTTAGAAAAAGACTTGGTGCATTGCATATAAAGAAAGACTACATAAGTTACCTTACATTAATTTAAAAATATATAGTTTTAAAATATATAATAAGAATGAATGTGTGAATAAAATGTATTTATAAACTTGTGAAAATATACATTAGTAAATTGAACTTATGGATAAAATTGTAGTACAATTTGTATTTAAAAATCTGGTGTGATTCACTAACAAAAAACACATGTTAAAGGCATGTTATTGTTAGAAAATAGCATTTAAAAAAACATAGAAATTCACCAAAGAAAAAGGTTACAGAGATGTTATGGTTAGGTTCACATTTTACCACAGACCTCCAGCAGTTATAGTTAGCTGAGTTAACTCTAACTTTCAACCCAGCAATGCAGTACTTATGACCTCACATATTACATCACACATTAGTGGCATAACTGATGACATCACTGATGACATCTGCAATGACATTACTGATGACATCATCAAGCTAAGTAAACTTGAATATACTTGATAAAATGCCATTTACGTTTTACATTTTTAAATAACAATTTAAAATATGAAAAGGAGACAGGTGAGAGACATACAGCAGAGGACACACTGTAACCTTATCAACTACTACACTTACTTCTTCGCAGGAGAGAGTTCTTAGCAGAGAGTTCTGTCTCTTCTAAACCATTACTCTAAACGCTTTGACTAAAGTATAGCATCTAACCTAGTTTATTACAAACCACAAAAACACCATTTGTCAACCTGGAATAAGGTTTTAGTGCAGATATTCATTTTACAACAACCCCTACTACACACACCCAGTAGAAAGGTCTTAGCGGACATGCCACTGTGTCACAAACTATTAGTAAAATTATTGTATTGGAGAAAGGTATCAGGAGAGAGGTCAGTCTGTTGCAAACTACTACACAGATCCTTCACTGTAGAGCAAGGTCTTAGTGTACAGATGAATTTATTGCAAACAACTACTACATTCATTCATCTCAAAGAAGAGTGGTCTAAGCAAAGTGGCCAATATGTTCTAAGACACGCCTACACTCAGCCATCAGAATGGAGTGAAGTTTCAATGAACAGCTTAGACTGCTACAAAGCACTACATGCACATACATCAGCAGGGGACATGTGTCAGTGTAGAGGCAAGTTTACTCATAAATAGTACATCCGCTTTAAAAATGGGATTATAGTTCAAACTATATATGTTAGAAATACTAAAACTCATTAGTAGTACAGACAGCAGAACAGTAAGTTATCTTATGCAATAGCTCACCTTACATCTTTGAGTGTTAGAAATACTCACACTCACTGGAGATGTCATGAGTTATGTCACTCTCCATGTCATGAGTGATGTAACATGTGACATCATAAGCATTGCATTGTGGGGGGCGCAATTATAGTTAGCCCACGTAACTATAACAGCAGAATTTCTATGGTTTTGTTTATGATGTAAAATCTTAACCTAACTATAACATCTCTGCTGTAACCTTTGTTTTTTTTCAATGAAGATATATGCTAATTAATACCACTGTTGAGTGTGAGGAAGGATCAGGACTTATGAGTGCCAAAGCCCTGACTGTTAATTGAGTCAGAGCCTATGTATTTTAGTGGATTGTTCCCCTGTATCACTGAATGTCTACGTCCAGTGATGCCCTTATGCGGCTATTTCCTTTCTTGATCAGCAGAGTGTATGTTTCAGTTCCATGAAGTCTATGTACATGTTTACTTTAGCTGTTTGTTACCCCCAAGGTGTGTACCATCTGTTTGGATGTGTTCATTAAATTTTCCTCTCGTGCATTTACTTTGGAATATGTTTTCACTGGATAAGAGCAGCTAATTTTTTCTATGTGTTGAATATGGACTTTTTCCTCCACAACCAGACTAGGCATGTGTGGTAGAAAATATACTATTTTTACATTGAACCCTTAATTGATAGCGATATATTCGTGCAAGATGCTGCGATTTTTAAAGGCAAAGGCTATTGTGTTAAGAGTTTCATAAACTCATGTCAGTATGATTCAGAATTTACTAGCACATATTGGTCGGGCTAAATATTTCTCCTTTATTGTCCTAAGATCTGCTTATTTCCAGGCTCCGTTGTCTGTTAGTTCACAGGAATTAGCCATTTTCATCACACCATTTGGTGTTTTCTAATATTTGCAGTTACCATTTGGTTTGGCTTCTGCAGCAAGTGTTTTTCAGAAGCTTGTGGACTGTCTTTTCTTAGATGTGCCTGGTGTACAGGTTTTTCAGGATGGCATTACAATTTTTGCTAACCAACCAGAATAGCATAATTTCACCCTGAAAAAATTGTTGAATATTCTTAAGGGCAGAGGAATGACAAATGTACATTGTTTCTTACAGGAGGTGGACTATTTAGGACATATTTTGTCTAGTACTTGAAATAAAATGTACGTTCAGCCTTCTCTAAGCTATTGTGGATTCTCAAGTTCCTCCAGATAATGTTGCCTTAAGATGTTTTCTAGGTTTAAGTGAGTATAATGCACAGTTTGTGCATGGTTATGCTTATGTCGTATAGCCTTTAAGATCATTATAAACTAAAGGGTCTAGATTTAATTGTTGGCCTGTTCCTGGGTTTTGGAAAAGTTTACAAATTACATTTGAGGTACTAAATTTGAAATTTACACAGGCCGTAAGCCATCGGTATATTTACTTGATGGCAAAGGAGTTAGCAAGGCATTCGGAAGACTTGTCAGATTGTTGCCAAAATTGCAAGAGTGTAATTTTGATTTCAGATATTTACCTGGCTGTAAATATTTTAGGACTGACTGCCTCCCAATAATGCCTTTGCCAAATGGTGACAATTTTGAGAATCAAGAGGATTCAGAATATGTAGTTGTTGCTTTGGATGCAGTACAGCGATGTAATGGGTGTATTTCTGACTCAGAATTGATGGAGGCATAGGACAAAGATGATGTGTTAAAGGAAGTAATGCACTATATCAAGAGTGATCGGGGGAGGTCTTTGCTCCCTAATTTGAGATACTATGCATATGTTGTATCTAAACATAGTATTGCTAATGGTGTAATTTTGATACAAAACCAGTTAATTCATCCGGTTGTTTTAAGGGATTTGCTAATCAAGATAGCTCATGAAGGTTATCTAAGGATGATTTCCACCTGTAAAAAAACTCAAACTATTTCATTGGTGGCTTACCCCTGATTCTCATGTCACTAATTGGGTGATTAAATGTCCATAATGTTTGTCACTCGATAAACTCAGTAAAACAATTGAAACTCCATTACATACCACAGAGTTTCCACAGGGACATTGGGAGAAAGTAGCCATTGATTTTGCAGACCCATTTAATGTCTTAGAATCAAATCAGAAGTAAATGATAGTCTTAAAAACCTATTGTTCAAAATGAATTCATTATCATGTTGTACATATTGCAGTAAACGTTGTATCTTCTATTTTTTCTTTTGAAGGAGCACCTTATTTGATGGCCACTCCCATTGGTACCTGGTTTGTGTCGGAACATATGTGAAAATGTAGGCACAGTTTGGATATTACGTAGTTGCAGGTGACTTTATATAGTCTGGAAGATGAGGTCATAATCAGTAGTAGCCCGTGGTGAGAGTGCTGCCGGATGCTGATGTGGGGTGAGGGAGGAGCAGGGTGGGGGTAGTAAACTCCAGAATACAGCCGCACAGAGGTAAGTACACAAACAAATAAATAAAACAAATTGTGTTGCGCGTGCTGCATTGCCAAATGCGATGCAGCGCGAGCAACACAATTCATTTTATGTATTTGTTTGGGTACTTACCTCTGTGCGACCGAATTCCGGAGTTTTCTACCCCCCACCCTGCGTTTCCCCCGCCCCATGTCAGCTCCCGGCAGCACTCCCAACACGGGCCGCTACTGGTCATAATGAAATCTCCAAAGAATATTATGAAACTACATTTTCAGAATCTGTCAATGTTTTGAGAAGAACAAGCAAATCCTATGTGTTTACTATCAGGGAAATGTTGGTAGCACAAGAGATATGTAGTACAACTGAGTGGTTTTCAAGTTCAAATTATTTCTAGTGACAAACAAAATGCCAGATGGGAAAGCTCAAATTCTTATGATTCTTGTGTTGCCGACAAACATTTTTGTGAGGTCCGTACTCAGACATTACATAATTCTCAGCAAACTGATACTACACGTGTTGACTCTAGACTCAGTGGGTCGACTAAGGTAAAGTGGAGTCCTTGATCACTTCCAGATTTCTTCCATCATTCAAAGACATTAACAATGAGTTTGATTCTTATGATCATATGTCCATAGCTTGGTAGTTATTTAATTCTAATTACATTAGGATCACTCTTTTAGAAAACACAAGTTTCAGTTGATTGTTTGAAGCAGTGGTCTAGTTCTGGTCTGTCCAGTCCCCTCTGTTATTTTTGCTTAAAGATGATCTATGTGCCATTGATGTAGTTGTTGCATTTTATATTGTAGGACTTGATGGGGCCTGGAAGCTAGCTGAGTTAGGCACTGGAGAGGATTTGTGTTGTATATGGGCAATGGTGCCTAAAGGTGGGCATATACAAGGAAGGAATGATAGAGAGGATTCTTTAATGTTGGAGGTCTATTACAAAATGCAGTCTAAGGTGTTTCCTTGGTTGCCAATTTCCGGTATCCTGAGTAGGAGCGAGTGGGCATGGACTTTGTCAAAGGTAGAGGACAGGTCCAGTGGTAGAAGTACAGCATCTCTATTGTTGTCACCCAGATTCTTCTGGGTATTTCAAATGGACATCTCTGTTGGTTCTGTGCCTCCCCAACAGAACGTACACCATGTTTAGCAGCATCCCTTACTCCCAGGGGAATGATCACAAAAATTGACCAGGGAGGAGAAGGTGGGTAAGGGGAAACATCAAGAGGGAGAGGAAAATGACACTGATCTTCATTTATCAAGGTAGGCCAACAGAAAAACACAATGTTGAATTGACTTTGTTTACAGATGGTCTTCTGAATTTTTTTGACAGAAGTGCGAAATGAATTCAGGCAGTGATGAATGAAAGAGGGCGTGATATAGAAGAAAAGTTTTAGAAAGCTTGTTGTTTCGGAACCTGAATACAAATGTCACTGAACCTGATTTTGAAGTCTGTTGTTTTCAGACACATCCTTAATGCGCATTGTCAGTCCATCAAAGGAGCCATAAGTGTGCCCCATTAAAGCATAAATGGAATTTCGACTACAGGGGAAATGAAACAGGAGACTTGAAAGTGCCCACACCACTGAAAGAAGAGGTGATCTCCCTACTGGAAGCATAAATCAGGAAATTGAATCCCTAAAGAGAAATTATGCAGAAAATGTAGCTGGCCCAGATTATGTGCAGAGGAAAAAACTCGGGGCATATTATCAAGACAAACGATAAAATGATAGCTGTTTTAGCGGCAGAAAACTGCTGCTAAAACGGCGATAATGGGCTTGATAATATGCTCTATGGAATTCCAATTGAAGCCCATGTTAGATGTGAAGGACATCTAACATGGACTTTAATTGGAATTCCATAGAGCATATTATCAAGCCCATTATTGCCGTTTTAGCTGCAGCTTTCTGCCGCTAAAACTGCTATAATTTTATCGACTGTCTTGATAATATGCCCCTCAGTCCTAATGAACCTAACAACTAAAGATACGCTCAAGGTCACAATCACAGAAAATGTATTGAGTCTGAAACAGCCTTAAAACCAGTACTCCTACCCTCATTTCTAAGGTATCCTATCAAACAATTGGTCCCCTCAAAGAGAGAATGAGGCCCAAATACCCAGAGCCACAACACTATTTTCTAGTAATAAAGTCTCCAAAATTCAACAGTCTCTAAACCCAGTGTCCACAGGGTGCATGTGCCAGGTTTTATGTATCAAGACCTAAAATTACATAATTTAGTGAAAGGCAGATGTTGTTCATAAAGGGCACCAAGATTTGGCACCTGATTCTTTATTGTCAGAATATTATTGTAAGAAATTGGATTATTGTTTGCAGTGGACAATTACCAGCCTCAATGAGCAATCACATTTGTCAGGATATTCACTCAAAGTGAGTCAATTAACATGAGCTCAAACTCCTGGTAGGTATGGCACAAAACAGACAGCTTAACATAGGGCAATGTGTAAAATATTTATGTAGTACCAAAACAGTAATAAAGTCAAAATGCAAAACAATAAAACTCCAAAATGAATTAAAAAAAATAGACTCAAATGTAATAAACAAAATGCCACTGAAATGACAAAAAAATCAAAAAGGGAAATCGGAGGCATGAAAAAGAAATTGAGACAAAAATCACAAAGCACCAAGATACTCAACATTAGTGGTAGACTGGGACTGAGGTGTAATTTCAGGTTGACAGTGATGGAACGTGTGTCGAATACACAAATCATGTTCATTATGGTCAAAGAATGTTTTTCTGACTTAGTTCTTAAAGTCTCAATCCCCTACAGGAGTTGAATTTTAAAGCTCCCCTGGACCTAGAGGAGGGCACTTACAGACTCTCAGGGATTCAGGCACAGATCAACAACATGGCGCAGTCCAGGATCCAGTTGTCACTGGTTAGATGGGTATTTCAAGGAAAGGCCTCCTGCAGCTTGCCTACAGCCACGCAGAGGTTTATCTAACTGACCCTCAGAGTCCACATCGTTGTCTTGGATAAAAGAGGGAGTATGTCCAGTCCTTCAGGGCTCCTGTAAGGTCACAGACAGTAGGCCCACTCCTCTTCTGATCTTCCCAAGGTCCAGAAAGTGTTCTGAAGTGGGTGCCTGGGGGTGCAAGCACTGGCATTAGCTATTGGGTGTCAATGACTCATGTTCATGTCCTAACTAATGGAATAAAAGCTATCAGGGGTAACCCTACCCACTTTTGAAACATTTACTGTTTGCCTTACTGCAAACAGGCCCACAATGCCAGGGCATTTTCAAGAAGGCAAGAGTCTTAAGTCACATTAAGCTTTATCTCTGAGGGCAGGGTGTGTGTGGGGGGGTATACTATGGAAATCCCACTTCTAACACTAAGATCCTGTTTGAGGAATCCACTGTCATTGTACCCACAATAATGCCAGAGACAGAAGTATGGTATGACAGAAACAGGGTCTTTCAGCAACCAGACTGCAGATTCACAAGAATTTTCTTGGTATCCTGCCCTCTCTCCTTTCAGGTGTGGCCCAAGGGTTATATGTAAACCCCAGAGACAGAGGTCTGGTAGGACATAAGTAGACCTCTTAAGCAAGCAGAAATTGGATCCACAAGATTTGTCTTGGATTCTTGTTCTCTCCCCTTTCAAGTGTGCCTCAAGTGTTATATATGAGCCCAGAGACAAAAGTCTGGTAGAACAAAAGCAGAATTCTTCAGCAACCAGTCAACAGATTCACAAGAATTGTCTTGGCATTTGGTTCTCTCTCCTTTCAAGTGTGCCCCATGTGCAACATGTGATACCCAAGCAGGATTTGACACTGTAGTGTCAAAAGGATGCCAACAGCCCCCACCCTGCATATTCTGTGGAGTTTAGAGGAGTCATCTCTGCCCATTCAGTCAGCTTATTTTTTACTCATGAGAGGCATTTCACACCTATTCACGTCTATTCAAAACAAATTACTGTCTTGGAGAAGCTGGAGAGCAAATGTGATTAGCCTCCAGGAACTTCAGGCAGGTAAAAGGAAACTTTTTAAAAGGTAATCTTCCTTAATATGTAATAAAATTCAGACTTCACCATTGAATTGGATTTTCAGTAACTATTAAAATTAGCTGTGTAATTATTTTTGCATCTGGTTCTATTACCGAGAATAAGTATTGTTTTTCAATCTGTACTCTGGGTTTGTACAAAGGACAGCTATGCCTGACATGTTAAAATAGCTTTAGGCTGCTTGCCTACTTATCCTTCTTGACCTATCGGCGGTTAATACTGTTAATCACCCAGCCCTACTTGATTCTCTGAGGTCTCACTTCGGCATCAATGGTACCGTCTTAAAATAGTTCACATCTTACCTGCAACACTGTCTGCGACAAATCAAAATCAACTTATGTCTATCTAAACCCAAACAGGTCAATTTAGGAGTGCCGCAGGGCTCCATTCTAGACCCCTCCCTCTTCAATCTCTTCATGGAACCCCTGACGGTCATCCTGAAGCAGGCAGGGATCATATATCACCTATATGACACACAACTTTATTATAAAATCAAATTACCCAGTGACATTCAACATCTTAATGCCACACTGATCGAGTTACAATCCTTTTCTGCTCTAATCACCTTCAGTTAAACCTCATCAAAACTGAAGTATTTATTTTTTCCCCAAATGCAACCACGTTCCAATCCACGAATGGCTCAACAAATTAAACGCCATAAATTGCTCTCTTATTATATCCAACTCCACAAAGTCCCTTGACTTCTTCCTGGACAAAAACCTGTCAATGAAAGAACACCTCAAAAATTTAGCAAAAGGAGCGTTGTACTCACTAAAAAACATTAAGAAAATTAATAAATCTTTTATTTCCGCCGATGATTTCAAGACTGTGGTGCAATTCTTGGTCCTTACCAAACTAGACTATAGTAATGCCATTCTCACGGGGATGCCAAAATCTCACCTCGCCCCCCTTATATCAGTTCTAAACCTTGCATCCCAGCTCATTTCAGACGTCGAACAATTTGAACACATCACCCCTGCCCCCAAGAGCCTAAACTGACTTCCCATTGAAGGAAGATGTACTTACAAGACTGCCTGCATCATCCACAAAGCACTTAACTCACAAACTCCCAACTAACTTGAAAACAAGCTAATGAAAACTGGGTCTACCAGATCTTTGAGAAGCTCCAACGCTCTTTTACTCATATCTCCCAATCTAAAAAAAATCTTGCTTTTTTTCCAGAAATGCTACGAGCATTTGGAACTCTTTACTCTTTTTGTAATAACCTTTGATGCAACCCCTCCTTCCCTAACTTCAAAAGAAACATGAAACAACTCCTCATCAACAAATACTTTAACTCCTAGATTATTGACCTTGATTACTTATCTTGTGTACAGATCTAGTCCCGACGACCATTGACTGTTTATCTGTTTTTTACTGTATATTAGATCCTCTTGAATTGCTTCTCTTGTTTTTGGTACTGCTTTTATATTCTTTGATGTTTAATATTTTCTATTTTGAATTCTCGCCTCGTTTGTGTTCATATGTCTGTTTTACTCCATTTTCTAGTCACGATTTTGTAAAGTGCTCTGATACCTTTGGGTCTAGCATGCGCTATATAAAACTTATAAATAAATAAAGTAATAATAATAAATCACTGTAAGGACAAGTTAACATTATATTTCCTTCTTTTATAATACCATTCACTCTGCTTTGTGGGCTACTAGACCTATATAGATTGACTTAATAATCTTTAAAGGGGAAGTTTTGAGCAATCAAAAGGGTTTATTTTGACAGGTTGGATTGCAGTTTTTACACTGCTACAGTCAGACTACAATGGTAGGACAGAAACCATGTTTGCACTGTCACTGTAGTGGATGGCACAATAGTTGCTGCAGTCATTAGTAGCATTTAACTTCCAGACTCTGGGTACATTTTGTACCATTTACTTGACACTTATCTGAAAGTTAAATATACCAATTAGGAGTGTGCCAATATGGCCATGATAAAAGGGGGTGCACAGGCTATTTACTACTGGTTAGAAAAGATAAAGTGCACTGAGTTATAAAGCCAGCAATAATATGAGTTCGAGCAAAATGCGTAAAAACAGTTGTGACACAAAAAAAAGGCAGATTTCTTACAACTATTACAGATCATCTTAGGGTACTAAAGCAAGAGCCTAGGTAAGCCGTTGCTAATAGGCACTTGGAAGTGCTGAATTGTGAGGTGCCCCCATAAACAGTGTAACTTCAAGACCTGAAGACACTATTCACAAATGATTGAATAATTCTAGCTTGTGGGAAATCAGTCACTGTTGATCATTATGGAACTTATAGAATGGCATTACTTCTCGCCTGTTTTGCATGAAAAAGCTGACATGCAAGCTAATTCTGGACTCATACTAGCGCATCAAAGAACAAACTACCTTGGATATTTATTGCAGCACATACAAATCATGAAACAACCAATCCACAATCAAAACAGATACAAACAGAAATAGAAGCAGTTAGTTAAAGACACAAACCAATTGTAAGGCCTAAATAATACATTCAAAAAGATTTTTCAAATATCAAATTGCTAAAAATTATTTTATTCAAAGTTACACAAATCATTAAAAATTTAAAACAAAACATATTAAAACCTTAAAAAAAACAGGAGTAACTTCCTACGCTGTCCCTAGCCACAACAGTACAAGAAAGATAATCACAAAACTCCCCCGAGAGAAATGTAATTGAGAGTAAAGTTTGTCATAAATAGTTACACATCCGTAAAGCAGATTATTTAGCCAGAGTCCAGTACATGATTATATAAATGTATCTGTAGACACCTGGCATTGAACAGATTGTGTCTGAAGCTGCGTCAACGCGTTTCAATCATCCTTATGATTTTATATCATCTTTATCAAGACTCTCATGTAAATCTCTCGAGAGAAACTTATTATCTCTTTGCATCAAAATATTTATTGGTAGAAAATGGGTTCTCTCCTAAACACGCTCGTTTCCCATGTTGCTTGTGTATTCTCAGATAATTATCCACTAGAAGGAGCAGGTATCAAGCTTTTCCGATTTAATAGGTCTGATTAAAGTCTTTCCTCTTATGTGTGGGATTCATCTACCTTAAATCATCCACTCTGTATGTCAGGAAAATATTATGGCCGCTCGCAACCACAATGGGAATTTATGGCGTGGGCATAGGCAATGGCGTTTTTCACCGCGTAGGTCCCCTGGTAAAATCGCAAGTGACCTTGTTCTAATGGGGCACCTCTATTCAGCTTGCAGGAGCTCTTCGTAAACTTGGGCTTGTGGCGTAGCTCAATCGCTAATTCGGCTAATATAACTCTGGCCTCTTCTCTGTACTAGGCACAACATCTTGCATGTGAATGAAAGGGTGATATCAGGAGCAAGGCTATAGGCCATTATAACAAACATTGGCAAGGCCAACAGGTCTCGCCTTTAGAATCTATTGGCTTTGCCAATGTTTTTTTGGGGAGGCTGTGCAGCATCAGCCAAAATAGACCAAAGCACAATAACAGTCTCTGCTGATGATCAAGTCCTTCTCGTAGGCATTAGAGTGCTTGATAGCAAGTGTAAAAAACATGCATCACTGTGCAAGAGCATGCCTAGGAAATGACGTGGTTGCCAATTGTTTTTAATTTGCCTTTCCAACATGGATCTGTAAATAAATAAAAAATGAAATTCCAGGTGGGGCGAAACCAGTTTTTAGAAGGTTGAGTGGCTGTTGGCTATTGTTGACATGCTCTCCTAAAATGAATAATAGATCAAAGGGGCGCAACAGACCACAGGGTGCAACAGAGGTGGGGGTGGGTGGCATAGGAGGAGGAAGTAACAGGTAGTGGGTGAGGGACGATGACCAACTAAAAAGAAAACAAGGCCAATAGCAGCGGGATCCCTGCTGTATCCACTGTGTGCGTTTATTATCGTGCAGACCCAGGGAAAGGCACATTCGCCATATTAAAACAACAACCCTGGGAGCTGAGTAGGACGCTTCCGGGCTCCCATTTGAGGATGCCCACTCTTGAGACGTTAGTACATTTAAATACGAGTCTCAGGTTGTAAGTCACAGCTACACCTCAATTCCAAAGACACGGTAGATTAAACTACGTCTCCCAAAAGGCATTGGGACCGCAGTCAGTTTAAATACAGGAAGACACGCTCCCCCGGGCTAACAAGCTGTCTTCCAGTACGAGATGGGTGCCGGACTGAAGCGTCTTTAAACTCCGCAGAGAAGTAAGTCATCTGTTAGGGACAAACTTGATACCGAGAGAGTGTGAAAATAACGGCTTCCTAACCGCTCGCTCTTTGTATCAACAGCTGACAAGCCCGTGCGGCGGCCGGCGCCTCCACACGCGTGCAGTGAGAACAAACTTGCCCAAATACGAAGGTAGGACTGAATAATTTCCCGAACGTCCTAGCAATGTAGATGTAAAAAACGGGCAATAATAAGAGGTCCCTTTGCTTTCTCTAGTGACAAAGATTTGCACAATGAATAACTGACGTGTGCCGGCACCCCCCTTTCCGCAATCTCTGCGCACCCTTGAGGTATGTCATGGTCATATGAGTGTACAAGTGCAGCACAGCTGGGACAGTGCAGTATTGTATCTAACTGAGATCTTTACGCTATTTATTCACAGGGAGTGATCTGAACCCCTCATCAATAAGGTACCTTTATTTTCAGAGTGTTTGAGTCTGAGCGAGGAGGTTGTTTGAATTAGCCCCTTCACTGACACTATTTTTTAATTATTATTTCACAGTGACAACGACCCCCCAGTCCATGTCCTGAGGAGAACCCGTTAAATCTGATTGGGTTCGAAACGCGTCAACGTTCTTACCTCCAAGATACTAAATAGCTAGGGCTTGATAGGAATCAATTAACACACTTGTAAATTACTGAGCAGTTCCTGTGTTATTCCTAGTCAAAGCACTCTGTGACAAACTTTATTGTGTATCTTGTGTGGGTGGTAACAAGTAGGCTATTATTACAATCTGTTAGTCCACTTGTTCAGTCTGTATCCAGGATTGGTGCCTCAACGATTGATTGATCTGAGGCATAGCATAGTTGTCCATGTTAATTGTTTGTTACAATTTTCTTGTTTAAGTATTTCGTTTGATATGTTTTTTTCAGTGGATTGAATGTATCTTTGTATCTCTGTAAATGTTGTGTTGTATTTTTTGATGCCAAAAAATTCTTAAAAAATCTTTTATAAAACAAGAATCAATTCAATACAAATGGTTGTCCAACCTAGCAATTGATTTTACTAGGGTGCGCATTATTGTATCGATTCAATCTGCCCGGCCATTGTTTTGTTTACTTTACAGTAGTGGTCCAGGCCGGGCAGTGACAGGACCCAAGCCTTTCCTAGTTCTTTCCTTACTCTTGATCAATGGCAGCATGAGCACACAGAACAAAAGCAAGGCGCTGCCACAAAGGGAGAGGAGTAGGGAGGAAGGAGGTGCGAGAGCAAAGACAACACAGACAACGGGTAGTGTTTGCACTTGAATATCATAGATATCCATAAAGGGAATGAGAGCAGCAGTGGGCAAGTGACAAACGTCGTGGGAACATTAAGTGGCAAAAAAGAGTGTGCCTTACAAAGAATACATCAAGCTTCAAATAAGGGCACATGTAATAGGGGCAGTCCGCACAAAAGTGAAAACACACCCAAAGACAGGACAAAGAACAGCGTTTCATGAATAAAAAGAATCTAATTTTAAAAGGCACATGAAGCAACAAATGGAAAGTGGTGGGTGTGGCCTTAGCCCCCAGAAGGATTACAGCATGCCTCGCAGTGCAACACATGCGCGGTGTCCCTAGACTCGACCTAAAAATATATAGTGGACTAAATGCAATCTTTTTCCCTCCTCTAATTTTCCCTTTCTAGTTATTATTCAAGGGCTTCACTCAGACAAATCATCCTAAAATGTTGATTTCTTTCTCTCGTATCAGTTTCTCTTGCCTGCCACTACAAGCCCTGATGCTGTTTATAAGCTTTTCATCAGTGCCACCACTGCTTGCCTTGCTGCATCCCTTTTTCTTCCAGTTAATGTTGTCAGGATTGCAGTCTGCCCATGGCTTTTCTTTAGGTTGCTTTACTGTCACTTTCATTTGCCTGTCTCTTATTCAATTGCTTGCCTTGTCCATCTTGTGTCTGTCCCTACCCTCAACATTTCCAATGTAATTGTGTCCTTTCACTGCTCACTTTTAAGGAACTACTTTTATCTTTTGTCGGGAACGCTCTACAGGAATGCATATATTTTGCACCTGTTACCCTCTTTACCCATCTATGTCACTGTCTCTCACCCATGTATTTCTCCCCAGCCCCCTCCGTGATGTGCTCACATGCTTTTCACCCCGCCTTCCTTCTCACTTGTGCACTTTTTCTCCCCAGCTCCTCAATACTCTCTCTGTCACCAATTGTTATTCTCCTTCCCTGTGCTCCACAATGGTCTCTCTCTCTCTCTTACCTATTTGCTTTTCCCCACACCACAATAACAACCTCTGAATTGCTTTACCCACATGCACCCACATATTGCTTCTGACACCCACTTCCGCATGTAGCTTCTGACCCCATGTCGTTTCCACTGCCTGTGTTGCTTCAGCCCCCTGTGTTGCTTCTGCACCCCAATGTTGCTTCCCCCACTCACTTAAAAAAATGTTTTCACACCTTTTTCTGTTTAATACCAGTGCTACTGCTACTGCTCACAAAATAAAAAGAAAAAAAGGAACCATGTCATTTTTTAGATGAGCACATGCGTGGTGCCTTGTCTTATCTTCAGCTAGACAGATGTTTTCCATCTTCAGGATGTTTAGCCCTTTATGAGTGGACATCCTGCACTAGAAAACAGCTCCTCCTGGTGTAGGGCATAGGTATTGAAACATTTAATTGTCAAAAATAAATAGGACGAGAACATTTCCCCCAACTTTACCAATGCAAAGGTTTCAAATTAACTCGACTTGGTGGGAGAAGTTAAAACATTTGCCCACCCACACAAAAACAAGCATTTACAATGCAATGGTCTCGGCATTATTAAAGGTAGAGCTATTGGCATTGCTCACGCCTTTTTTTTTTTAAATCATCAATAAATGGCATTGTCATTTACATTGCCAATAGCTTAATCGTTAAATAAATGGCATTGTCATCTACAATGTCAATAGCTTAATCGCTCGCAAATGCATGACCTATTGCATTTACACCCACACAGAGCCACACATACAAAGCCACCCACACACACATAGAGCCACCTACACAGAGCCACCCTCACACAGACAGAGCCACCCACACCCAGCACTTGAAGAGGAACAGAAATGCAATTTACAAAGCGAATAGGTCTGGCTTGCAAATTCAATACTGACTCAAATACTTTTTTAAGTCTGCTACTGCGAAAAAAGGAACATAAAATGGATATTTCTGAAATCAGTGCATCTATAAAGGTAAATGATTTAATGCCAAGATTCATTGTATTATTCAAATGTAAAATATTCCCTCGTGCATTGCAATGCAAGCGCTGCATAGGAGGCGGAATGATATATCAAACAGCCACATAGCATGAAAATACTGGAAAGAACTCCTCTGGACGGAGCCAACTCCATCCCCATTTGCATTCCAAATAATTGGTAACAAAAGGTCTCCAGTGAGCTGCATCATAAAGCCAGACCTAGACAAGCATTGGCAAAGCCGGCCAGTCTAACATTGGCTACCAGCCTTGTGCGTTTAATTATTTGTTAAGTCCATTATTGTTCTTGTAAAACTTTATTGTTGGGTGAGGAGAGGGCATTTGCCCTTATTAAAGAAAATATTTTTTAAAAATGGCTTAACGCAAAGCAGTTTGTCTCAAAAAACACACACTGCCATATTGCCCCTGGCGCGAAGAAAAGAACCCTGTCACTCAAAGCGAAGTTATCCAATGCCTGGAGTGGGCTGACCCATTGCCCCATGCTTTAGTGGGCGCTGACCCATTGCCCCGTGCTTTAGTGGGCGGAACAAAAATGTAAATGACACAAAACAGACCAATGGATGAAGATAGCAGGTTACAAGTCCCTTTAAATTACTTACGTTTGGTAAGTTCATGTGGGATGGCTACCGCCAGACTTAAAACGGATCACAAAGGTAAATAGAAGAGCCAGGGCGCCTTGAGAGAGGGGGTTTCGGTGAGGGTTAAGAGAAGGAGGGGGTGAAGAATGCACTGCACCTGTCGGGAAGACAGAGTGCCAGAAAGGCAGACTGACACACGAGAGATGCTGACACACAGCGAGTGACTAACAAGCAAAAACACAAGCTGGCCAAATATGCAGACATGCACAGTACGACAGTCAGGAGGCAAGAGAGACAGACACAAAGGACAGACATACATACATACATACAGAGGCTGATGAGCAATACAAGCAGACAGACAGCATTAGACAAATAAAGAGTGACACAAGAGGGACAGGCTGACAACGCCAGACAGACAGAGGCTGATGCGCACACAAATGGACAGGCCAACAACACTGCACAAGACAGAACAACAAGAGACAGGGGCGAACATCACAGCAGAGAAACGAACTGACAAACCAAGGCAGATAGACTGGTGATACAGGAGAGGCAATCTCTGAAGAGATACAACGGGTGACAACACAGACTCACAGACCAGTCACAGACTGACAAAATAGCAGACGCACCTGACACCCACAGGATAGTATCACAGACTGACAACACAGAAAGGAAAAGCCTGTCAACACACGAGGGACAAAGGCTGACAGAGGCACCTTCACAGACTGACAACACGAGATAGACTCTGACAGCAAAACACAGACTGAACACAACACACACAGACTGAAATGACAGACAGGAACAGACTAGCAGCACGTATTTATTAATGAAAAACATTAATGAGCAACATTTTCAGGATAAAACGTGTTTTTTTGTCGAAAGCGACGTTGTTGTTTGGTGGAAATAATGTATCTAAAATGAAACATTTTTGTTTCTTAATAATCTGTGTGTGCTTTTTAGAAACAGACAGGTTGATGAGAAAAATTATTGTATTTTCAAGATCGGTTAAATCTCTACTGTTTGCCGGCATGTTATGTAAAGAGGTTCAAGTGTTCTTTCTGAAATGAATATGGGGTTGGCTTCGAAACTGTATGTGCCTAGCAATATTGCGAGAGCAGACAATAAACTGGAGACTAACCTATGGGTAAGTCTTTAATTGCTGTACATATCGGTGTATCATGGCATGCAATGTGCAAGAGGTTCATTTGAGGCATAACTTTGAATAATAACAGATTTTTAAAAAATCTGAAATTGATGAGAAACAAGTCGATGCAAAACATAAAGCGTTTTCTGTAAAACGTCAGATCCTTGTTGAATGGCCTTGAATACGGCGATGTATGTGTGGTCAATCATCCAAGGAAGGCAGCCCTACCCACAAGGTCGGAAATAGGAGGGACCCCTGGAGTGTCTGGCTATGCCCTCATGCTACTTTCGTGGATAAAAGTATCTGAAAGACATCACCAGCTTATTAGTCCATTTCAATGAGGTGACAGCTACATTTGAGACACTGCACTACCGATCAAACAATGTACTTTCAGCTTGCCATGTGCACAAATATTGACCAAACTGCATCGTTGCTTTTGTGACGGCAACTAAGTACGCAGCTCATACCTAATCCACCACAATCCGATGGAAGGATAGTCCCTCTTGGGCACTCGTGATACATTAACTTTGTCCCAAGACACCCTACCTGTGCACCCCACGCAGTTTCAAATACCTGTTTGGATTCTTCGCTGTCCTGCTCGCTGGCTCCGGAAGGTGGATTTCCTGCCTCGCCCATGTGCTGATCGTCACCCATAATTTGTCAAGTGTAGTTTGTTGTGACGTGCCACACAGATCAGGATACAGGAGGCTGCAGGGCCTCTTACAGCAAAAATGCACAGAGCACCAAAAAGACATCACCAGCTTATTAGTCCATTTCAATGAGGTGACAGCTACATTTGAGATACTGCACTACCGATCAAACAATGTACTTTCAGCTTGCCATGTGCACAAATATTGACCAACTGCATCGTTGCTTTTGTGACGGCAACTAAGTACGCAGCTCATACCTAATCAACCACAATCCGATGGAAGGATAGTCCCTCTTGGGCACTCGTGATACATTAACTTTGTCCCAGGACACCCTACCTGTGCACCCCACGAGGTTTTAAATACCTGTTTGGATTCTTCGCTGTCCTGCTCGCTGGCTCCGGAAGGTTGATTTCCTGCCTCGCCGGTGTGCTGATCGTCACCCATAATTTGTCTGGAGTAGTTTGTTGTGACGTGCCACACAGATCAGGATACCGGAGGCTGCAGGGCCTCTTACAGCAAAAATGCACAGAGCACCAACTAGAAACTTCCAGCTGAGCGGCACTGTCTCTGCAAGTCATAGACATCGAAAGGAGATAGCGGAGCAACGCTTGGCGTGAGCCCACGGCCATCTTGGAATAGTGTGTTAGCAACTATTAAAACATAAGCCTGCAATAGTTAATAATGCAAGGCTACTAAATAAAAACATTGAGTTAAGCAAAAGAGTACGTTGTGTGACATATCGTGCAGGGCACTAAAATACATCTTCAAATATACCTATAATTGTCTTGACATTTTGAACAGATAGTCGTTTTTTGTTAGTTTTTCTTAAAACAACACGTTAGAGGGCCATAAGGAGATGGTATATTTCGATCGCTTTCTTACTGCTTCAGTAGTATATAGAAAAACAATTCAAGTTCAACATGCGTGCTTTTTGGCTTACAAACAGAGGAGCAGAGGCTTACCTCATGTCCTCGGTAGACGCTGCTCGAGCAGCAAAATGGCAGCCGGCAACTCTGAAAATTTTCGGATTCGCATGTTTTGCTGTTTTGAGTGACAGACAACGTCACTGTCTAAAGAACAGCAAAACTTACGCCCCACAATCCGAAAAAGACGGAGCTTCTTTGGAGGGATGGCTCTCTCCTCCAATGGCTGACCTCCGTTTAGGAAGCCAGCCAATGGAGGAGAGACGAAAAGAGAGGCGGGATAAAGCAGCCTACTAAGTAAGAATAAATCTCCCAAGCCCTACGGTCCCTCGACCTAAAAACTCCTTCATACAAAAAACTCCTTCATTATAAGGGACACTGGAATTATGCGATTGTTTGGACACTGCATTTTTAGCAGAAGTCTGGAGTTGCGGCATTCGCCATAGGAGTCATCATTTGCTGCATAATCTGCAGATTTTTACAACAGAAAAAGTTTCTAGCTCAAACAGTTCAAAAGTTACTAAAAACACAGCAGCAGGTGTTGCCGCGCAGTGGAAGGCCCTTGAAAAATCTCAACAGGTCATCTTTCTGTTGCTTATTGCTATATTTGGGTGTTAAACTGGTACTAATGAGGTGCAACTAATGCCCAGCCAGTGTCAGCCAATGTAAAAAGGACAACATAATAGAGACAGTAGCGGCCCGTGGTGGGAGTGCCTCCGGGCACTGATGTGGGATGGGGGAGGGGCAGGGTGGGGGTAGTAAACTACAGATTACGGCCGATTAGAGGTAAGTAAACATATAAATATATAAAACGAATTTCGTTTGCGCGCACTGCATCGCATTTGGCGTATTTGGCGCCTTAGTGCATAATTTGGCCCTCCCCTGCCGCATATATCCAGTGACCCAGATTATAACCATAATATTTACTGCTCATGTGCAATCACTCCTTCAATTTGTAGAAGATCGTTATGGGTTTTATCCATCATAAGACAATCTAAGTAATATTTTTTGGTTTGTATAGTAATAATTCTTCATTTTTAGGAAAAATGTCTTCTTTTAGCCCTGCCTAATATAGTGCAATTAGCGCCCATGTTATTTTTATATTTTGTGGTTAAACTTGTTGCATAGATTTTATTGCTCAGAAGTATATTCTTCTTTCTTAATGCATATAATTTTCCATCCAGTGGTAATTACCTATTGGCCAGCGATATTCTTATCCCTAATTCTGTAATATGGGCACATGTGTACTAATGTGGTTGCTGAGCTCTCCCAACTCCATCCCTTCTCGTGGGTCTGAGGCACTCGAAGGGTGAAAAATCAGCCGATTGAACTCTCTTTGTCCCCCTAATTAATGTAAGTATCTGCATCATATTTAATGTTCCATCTTGGTCGCAGCGTACACATATTTATCTTTCGAGGCTATCATCCTGCGCACTTGGTCTTTAAACCAAGCATTAGTTTATTTCTTCACATATTAATTGGATCTGACGGTCTACAGAAGACTGCAGCCCATTAATTGGTTCTGTGCATTCTAGGATTGTATCGAATTCATCGTAGTATATGCAAGAGGGACTTCTTTAGCGCATGTGTACTATTTTTCGTGTCATCACTTTTCTTTGTTCTTCTCTTGGAGCAAATCGTATAAAAAGGGCTGGTAACACTTCCCGCTCTTATATTTGTGTCATCCCATCACTGTAATTATCATTATGCGGGTCAGACTACCAGAAGGGTGAAAAGTAGAGAGAGCGCGGGCAGAGACAGATGCCGCATCGCACTCATCGCCACCAGGGTGGCACTGGCCGTTTCCGTTGAACAGACACCAGAATTCCCATACAGCGGGCACTGCCAGCCATCTGCCAGGGGAATCTGTCGGCGGCCTTCGGATCAATAAAGCACCGAGCTTGTCTGTGTGAAAATTAGAACTCTGCTCTGCCACCCAGGAAAAGGGAGTAACGGACTTTTCCACCAACTGGGTTTTCCCAACAAGAAAAAAATAATTTTAGAAACAAAGAGGTGAGTATGGGGCGAGGGAATTTTGCAAATGCAAAACTGAGAGATTGTGAAAATGGCTTCCGGTTGCTTCTGAATTAATTAAAACAATTAACCTCCTTACAGAGCAATTAGCGGTTTCGCAATTTTACCCCACTGATGCGACCAGTGGTCACGGAAATCTCGATGCATTAGTGTGTTAGCAATCTATAATTGGTAAGTGATTCAGACGCCATTTCCGGTTCATCATAGAGAGCCTGCAACCATCCTTAGGTCTACTGTACTGCCCAAACAGGGAGCCTGCAGCCATGCTCACATGTAGGCCAGGGCAAAATTAAAATTACGCAGCGTATTTCGGGAAATTCAAATACGCTTGCCCCCTCTAGTTTCTGAATTTCTGCCTTTTAATCACATCCCCAATTACGCTGCCGTTCACGCAAATTTATAACGCAGGAGTTATAGACGATGAAAACAATGAGAAATTGAGCAGTTGTTGGTTGGGCAATTGTGTTTTTTGGACTTTTTGAAGCAAAAAATGCGACCTCGCTTCAGAAATTGATGTGACAATGCATTAAATATAACTGTTAAAGATGGATTTTCATTTCTAATGAATACATATAATTTTGCATGCTTTCCCCGAAATGGCACCAATTGTGCGCAGGCATATTACTCGAATTTCGCACATCCTTACTCAAAGATGTGCTTTTCGGTCTCTCTTGGAAAGCCTGCCTCTATGCTCAGATTTCATTCTCTTTCTTATCGGAGATTGTCTACTATACTTATATGGGCTTACATAACACGTGTGTTTGGAAAGCGCACCATTACCCGTAGGTGCCTTGGCAATGAATAACAGATGTTTATTCTTACCCAATGATACTCATTTTATTGACCTCAGATGGCTGAAAGGCTGAGTAGACCCACCGGGATTTGAACCTGAGGTCGAACACAGACCACTGCAGTGGCTGCTTTAGTCCACTGAGCCACCAGGCCCTGCTTACCTTTTCCTCTTCGTCAGCCTTTATCCATGCTCATATGTGCTTTCATATCCCTCCTGGAAAGCGTGCAGCCTTGATCAGATGTGCTTTCCTGTCCCACTTAGAGAGCCTGCAGCCTTGATCAGATGAACCAGGGTGCACATGTTGGAGCACTTACAGCTGTGCTCAATATACCCCTAGTCCTGGCCCATCACAAAGTTGCTTGCCCATTTGCTGTTCTGGCTACAGTGAAGATGGACAGGTGCAAGGCCAACAACATCTCAACAGTTGCTATTTTTGGCTTTCACACAATGCTGAACACCTGCTGGCTCTTCCAGTATACGTCTGAATGCTGAAATACAGAGGCGAAAACATTCACTGGAGAGTGAGATTGAAATGAGGCAGCTGACACAAGTTCAAGTTTTTTTCTAGCACAGGCAGGCTGCAGTGCATTTGGCAAAAACACAACCTCATCAGACATATATAAAAATTATGTCAGGAGCACTTCTGAGTGCATTTCAATTGATTTTCTCTCTGGGAACCAGAGTGGAAAGGGGCCTTGGAGCTGGATTGGAAGGTCCATAGCCCGTGCTCCTATGGGTAAGTGGAAGGCTCAACTAATAGGGTTGCTGTTCCTAAAGAAGGAGAAAGATGAATTTTATACAGGTATAGTCAGACCAAGACAGTAGAGACAGTCAGTGTGATTGTCTCATGTTGCCCTCACACACCCCCAAGGGGATGTTATGCTTCAACATAGGGCGGCGCTCTTCGTCGGGCCAGCGCTGCAATGCCCTGCGGGTCCCTTCAAGAGTGTCTTTAGCGGAGATCTTTTTAAGAGAAATGCCGAATGATGAGTGCAAGTGAGGTGTGAAATGGGGGAGTGAATGGGGTGGGGATTACAACTGATCAGGGAGGTCGTGGGCGATCCTTTAATAAATTAACTGCCCTCTCAGGGTTCACAAGGGCCTATAACAGGCAAATGCTACCCATAAGGTTATTTGAAGGAACCGGCGTATGTGAAGACTAGGAGGGGAAGGGTCCTCTAGTCCAGCGCAAGGGACCTAACTTTTGTCATGTGCTCGGTAATTTGTCAACATGTTCTACACCAATCAGGTGGTCATAAGAATCCATGGTGCTTCATCAGGACAGGAAAACATATAGTAATACACTCCCTCACACACAGGTATGGTGCCCTATACAGTGCTACCTACTTAGTGTGTAGAACGAGGTCCAACCTAACATTATTAAGTTTTGGTGCCACGTCAGGTGGTGCGGAGATGCCGCATAAACGTGTGCCCCATTTTTGTGGATGCAGACCATGTGCCCAGTCCACACCTACCCGATCGTCTCAGCGTCCTTGGAACTCAATTCTGAGTCCAACATAGAGGAACAAGCTGTGAATCTTATTTGGGATTTATTGACTTTGCCGATGGTTTGTAGCAGTGTTGTACTGCATCCCCGATGCTATGCAACACACATAAAGAAGAATAAATAAAAAGACTGTGATGGCTGTCCATGTCATTTTTCAAGCGTGCACACCACTCATGTGCTTGCTCATGAAATGACGTGGGCAATTTTTTATTTAGAAATCTGTCTTGGATTATTAAATAAACACACAAGCCATGCGAAAAACATGTGGGTGGAGGAACAAAATGGGGACGCAATACAGGGTCAAAGCTACATGAGGGAGTGGGTGGGGGAAAGAACATGGAGGCGCATTTGGCGAAAGCAACTCAGAGGGCGTATGTGGGGAAGCAACATGGAGGGGGCATGTTGAGTGTGGGTGGAATAGGAAAGCAAATAAGTGAGAGAGCGACATGGAGATGGGAGAAAAACAAGCAAGTGAGAAAGCAAGACAGGGTTGAGAAGCACACGCGGGCGAGTGAATCATGGATGGGATGGGGAGAACCACATGGATGAGAGAAAACAATACAGTATGTGGATGGGTAAAAAAAGGTAGGGGAGGAGGTAGAGCAGGTTTAGTATAGATAGTAGGCTTTGGAAGTGAGACAGGGTTTCCGAAGCACAAGGACAGTACTCAAAGATGCAGGGGACAAGGGCATGGTGTTTTCAGGGTTATGGGACAGGATTATGCGAGGGACAAAAGACAAACCAGAGTGAGTTGGGAGTCTGATAGGGGAATAGTGTTGAGTGACTCCTCACAGCAGTGGGAATTGATACAATACAGTGCTGTAATTTACCTTTAAGGGTAATTCTTACCCTATTAGAGTCATGTTTTTTCTCACTGAAAGCGTGGTGACTACATTTAGCAAACCCAGGAAATGATGTAGATATATATATATATCACATCAGGGGATTTATCCCGTTATTTTCTTTATGATATGAAATATCGATATAAGATAGAATTGCTGCCTGCTAGTGCTCACTGCTGCCTAGAAGAATTATTGTGCCTGGGTATCGTAGCGCTTTGTTGCATTAATTGTAAAGAATTGCTACCTCCTAGTGCTCACTGGTGCCTAGAAGAATTATTGTGCCATCTGCTCGCATTTAATTGGTGCAAGTTAGTCCAAGTCAATCTGTGCTAGTTTATTATCGCATTGCGTAATTTTAAATTTACAATTATTGCCTGATTGTGCCGGTGCCTTTGTGCCCCAATCTCGTCCTGGTTTCGGTTTTGCTTTCGCTGCCATTTTGCTTGTTGTGCCTCGCAGCAAGCACATCTCTTTCAATCACACCACAACTCTCCATTGGACGGACCACAGCTGCGTTCACTTCAACTACAAAAAGACTACGACCCACAACCAATTCCCCGAAGAAACTGGAACAAAATTACCACGACCAGCTCTTCACATCGCTTCACCAAAACCCTCCCGCCAAATCATCAGACCCAAACCAAACAGCCACCAACCTCACACAATGGATCACCCACAGCGCCGACGAATTAGCACCCTTGAAAAACCATCAAATCAAGCAAGGCAGCAAAAAAGCCCCCTGGTTCAACGATGACCTTAAGAAATCCAAGAAGTTCTGTCGAACCCTCGAGAAAGCCTGGAAAAAAAACCAACCACTGACAACCTGACCACCTTCAAGAACGCCACCCGCAAACACAACCAACTGATCCAATCCACCAAGAAATCAGCATTCAAGGATCGACTTGACAACAACGCCCACAACAGCAAGGAACTATTCAACATCGTCAAAGAATTTACCAACCCCACTGCCGGCACCAACGACATCACTCCCTCCCAAGACCTCTGCGACTCCCTAGCCTCATTCTTCCACAACAAAATCGCCGACATACATAACAGCTTTGAAAACCAGTCCGGAGACCAGTCCACTCCACCCACCTCAGAACCAAAACCCCCCTCTAACAACCTTTGCGCCTGGAACCCAATCACCACTGAAGACACCATCCGCCTGATGAACTCCATCCACTCAGGATCGCCAACCGACCCATGTCCCCACCACATTTTCAACAAAGCAGACTCCATTATCGCACCCCATCTCCGAGACGTCATCAACAGCTCCCTCAACTCCGCTATCTTCCTGGAAAGCTGGAAACATGCCGAACTCAGTGCCCTCCTGAATAAACCTACAGCAGACCCCACTGAACTTAAGAACTACCGCCCCATCTCGCTCCTCCCATTCCCTGCCAAAGTCATTGAGAAAGCCATCAACAGTCAGCTCGCCGCCTTCCTCGAATCCAACAAATCCCTCGACCCTTCACAGTCCGGCTTCCGAGCCAAACACAGCACCGAGACCGCCCTCATCGCAGCAACAGATGGCATTCGAACACTACTGGACAACGGAGAAACAGCTGCCCTCATCCTACTTGACCTCTCCGCAGCCTTCGACACAGTCTGTCATAGAACCCTTATACAACGCCTCAGCAACGTCGGAATACAAGGAAAAGCACTGGACTGGATCATCTCGTTCCTCACCGGAAGAACCCAGAGAGTCCGCCTCCCCCCTTTTAGATCAGAGGCCACCGAAGTCATCTGCGGCGTACCACAAGGATCATCACTCAGTCCCACCCTCTTCAACGTATACATGAGTCCCCTCGCATCCATCGCACGCCAACACAACCTCAACATCATCTCCTACGCAGATGACACCCAACTGATCCTCTCCCTCACCAAAGACCCAAACACAGCCAAAACCAACCTACACGAAGGGATGAAAGAAGTAGCCGAGTGGATGAAGAACAGCCGTTTAAAACTGAACTCGGACAAAACGGAAGTCCTCATCTTAGGTTCATCCCCCTTCGCCTGGGACGACTCATGGTGGCCACCGGCCCTGGGAAACGCACCCACACCTACGGACCATGCACGTAACCTGGGCTTCATCCTGGACTCCTCCCTCTCGATGACCAGACAAGTCAACGCTGTCTCATCATCATGCTTCAACATCTTACGCATGCTCAAAAAAATCTTCCGTTGTATCCCCACCGAAACAAGAAAGACTGTCACCCACGCACTGGTCACAAGCCGACTGGACTACGGAAACACCCTATACGTCGGAACCACAGCCAAACTACAGAAAAAACTCCAACGCATCCAAAACACCTCAGCCAGACTCATACTAGACTTCCCCCGCCAAGCTCACATTTCCAGTCACCTGAAAGACCTCCACTGGCATAACGTTCCGTCTCCTCACCCACGCACACAAAGCCCTCTACGACCTAGGACATGAATGCCTCAACACGCGCCTGTCCTTTTACACCCCCACCCATCAACTATGATCATCCAATCAAGCCCTCGCCGCAATCCCACGCATCCATAGATCCACGATGGGGGGAAGATCCTTCTCCTACTTAGCGGCCAAAACCTGGAATTCTCTCCCTACCCACCTCCGCCTTACACAGAACCACCTCTCCTTCAGAAAACAACTAAAAACTTGGATATTCGATAAGTAAAGTACCCCCCTCCCTCAAGCGCCTTGAGACCCTCTGGGTGAGTAGCGCGCTATACAAATGCTAAACTTGAACTTGACCCAATCATACGTTAGCACTTGCACTTTAAAAGAACACTGATTTCAATGACACGCTGTCATGTGATCAAGGCTGGTGTGAGCCGAAACGTTATGGCGACAGCAATAAAATAATCCAGCATCCAAGTTTGTGGTCCGTGCCTGTTCCTGTTCGTGGCTTAGTGTGTAACCGGTAGCTCGAGGGTGACGGAGGTTTGGCATATTTCTAGCCGTTTGATCTCACGCGGCTATACACGGGACCCTCTCCAAAGAACTTATTTTAGGAAAATTCTGAGGTCAACGCTGTTGGTGGAATCATACCCAGGCGTACTTGGGCGTTATTGAACTTCAGGTAAGAAGACAAGCGTTTTGACCCCTCTGTGACTGGAAGAGTACACCGGAAGTTAAGGAACCCCCGCGAAGACCGCGTCGGAGGAGGACGCGGGGAACCGGGGATAAGTTCGGACTCCGTGAAGAGACTGTACCAGGTATTTCAGGGGAGGAGAGCCCAATGGATGCGCAGGCGCAACTTTTTTTTTTTTGAGAGTACGAACTAGTTGAATTTGCCTGCATTTATTCTAAATTGCGTAAAACAATGTCTGCCGACAGCATGAAGGAAAGGGAGGCCCGGGCAAGGACCGTGTTTTCTGATAACCTCCCTGTGCCAGTTACCATCCAGGATAGATTGGATGTTGCCAGTGGCCCTAAAAATGAAACGCTATAAGAAAAAATTCAAATCCTTAAGAAAAAATCCAGACAGGAACAAAGTAAATGGTGGGAATCTAAGTCCCTCCAGCGGTATATTGATGTAAATAGTATACCGCGAGGGTTGCGTATTCTCACCGCACCTAGTTACGAGAGCCCGAATCCGGATCTTATGAAGGAATGGGCTGAAAGTAACCTGGAGGCCTCCAGACGTTTGGTCCTAATTCTTATCAAATACGCTGATGTTGACCGCGCTAAGCTCCTCGATGAAATTGCAGCTATACAGGAGGAGCTGGAGTCTATGGGCCCTGAAGATGAAAAAGAAAAACTAATAAAAGAAATGAAAATACAACTAAAAAGAAGGAGGAAAAAATAATTGACCGCAAAACCGATAAGTTTCAGAGGGACAGAACCGATTACGAATTGGGCCAAATATTTACTTTCTCAAAGAAATACGACGGTATGCGCACAGCGGCAGGAGGGGCACAACCAGTTGCACGCAGCAGATGGAATCACAAGCATACCCAGAAAGACCCGTTGGACTCGACTGTATCTGATCTTAGCTCCGGAGCAGGGAGTGAGTCAGAGTCTGAACAAAGAGGGGCAGCATCTGCAGTGACTAAGAAGAAACCGTCACCAGGTGACGAGATAGGTTTTTTATGCCAAGACCGCCTATAGTCCCTTCGACCTGGGATGCGAAAAAACTACAACGAAAACACAAAAATTAAATCAGGAGGAAGAGGCAGAGGGCAAGGAAATGGGGGACAGCCCAAAAAGAGAGGCAGCGGCCAGTGGTCCGAGAAGCAATGATGACAAACAATTCACAATTAACTATTGTCAATCTTACCCTTATGCTCTTAACAACCAAGGAGGAGGATGTTCTCAAATTGGGACTTTCTTATGCCCCCAAAACGAATCTTAATTATGCTGCAACTAGATCTGACTTTTATAAAGCCACTAGAAAACTCAAATTGAAAAAATTCCATCTGTTGAGAACAGACAACGTTCAGCCAGATGTCAGTGACCCTATTGAAGGCCACTTAACAACCACGTTTTCACAGGATATGTTGGAGCTTTGGGAAACGGAAGGAGCAGCACCGGTCGCAACAGCTGATCACTTGGGTGCTATGGGTGTCAACCAGGAAGCAATCAATTCTTCCAGTGTGCCCCCCTAACCCCATTCAAACCACCCTCCATGTTTTGTCCGTTCATGCCGCGTGACGTCATTGACGTATTTCATGAGAATTTAACCAGTGAACTGAAGGATCTTCACAGTAAGATATCCAAAGTCATTACAAGCATAACCAGTTGACTATGGACTATGAATCATTGGTATCCAAACTTGGCAAGAACAGAAATATCATTGTGCGCCCCAGTGATAAAGGGGGCAATGTTGTGTTGCAAACCAGGGCCAATTATGAAAAAGAGGCCTAAGCTCAATTGAACAATCGTGACCATTATGAAAGGATGAATATGTGCATGATTAAGGGCATGCAGAATGAATATCATCTTCTTTTGTCCAAATGGAGGTCCAGAAAACTGTTATCTGAATCAGAATAGAAATATTTATCAACGGATTATCCTGTGACCCCGTCAATATACTTCATACTGAAGATCCACAAGGATCGAATAAATCCCCCTGGCAGACCCATCATCACTGCCAAAGGTGGTCTTCTTGAAAGGACATCTGTGTATATTGACTATTTTTTACAATGTCACGTTAAATCCCTTGATTCATATATACAGGATACAAGGGATTATTTGTTCAAATTGAAAAACATCCAGTGGCAGGATGGCGACTGGATGTTGGCATTAGATGTTACGGCCTTGCATACTATCATCCGTCATCTTGATGGTATAGCAGCTGTCAAATACTATCTTGAAATGGACTCGGACCCCCTCTTCCGGGGCCCCCTACCTACACTCCCTGCCCAGGGCCGCCATGAGCCTAAAGCCGCCCCTGGCAAGAGTGTAGCATCAGCCTAGCTGATGCTACCTAAACACATAATAACAAATAGCACGCAGGGTCTGCAGTTTCAGCAGTTAATGTTTGCAAGTGCTCGCATTGGCCCGAGCAGAAGGAGAAAGACTTCTCAGAAACGTGTCGGCCAAAGAACTACCATACGGGATGCGAAGCTGGCTGTCTTTAGGAAGCAACCTCAAGCAGGGCTTTAAGTGGGCCGGGTCTCAAGGGGTCTGAGCACCGGCAGTTTTTTTCAGGGGGCCTCGAAACGGGTCTCTATCGGGCTCTGTTTTGAGCCCTGACACAGGCAGTCCGTTTTTTTCCCAGACTGCAGTGACAGCTGTTTGCTGTCACTGCAGTCCGGAAAAAAGTGCCAGGGCGCAAAACAAAGCCTGATAGAGACCCGTTTCGAGACAGCACCAGGCACATGGATGTGCGCTGCTCACACTGCTCACTTCTCAGTAGTAGAGAAGTTACAGCATGACGTCATGCCAGGGGAGCGTTGTGGGGGAAGGGAAATCCTTTTAGAGTCATTTTCTTTCTGGATTTCCCTTCTCTTTCTGAAACTCAGGAGCAGCAACATTGTGGTAGGGTCACCAGGGATTTAATTGGAAGCTTTTTCAATATTATATACAAGCCACAGTTGCAGCTTATTTATCTTCTGCAAGTAATAACCATTGACAAAGCCAATATCCCTTACTTGCTGTAGGTATGATGTTACTTGTATCAAATATCTGGATGTAATGACAGAAACAGCAAAATACAAGTCGGGCAGCACACTATGCTAAGCACAGTTTTTTTGCGTCAGTGATTTAACGCCACGCCCCTAATTACACTGACCACGCCCCTTTGAGAGACCCCCCAGTTTTTTCATCCCACTTAAAGCCCTGACCTCAAGCCTCAAGCTTCGGACAAATGCAATTTCAGAAAATGCATTTAATATTAGTGCCTTTTTCACAGTTCGATGACCTTTAATGTTCTGAACTTAGGGAGTGTAGGTTGTGGTCGTATCATTCTTATGATTAGGGCCTCTCAAATCATTGATAGCACTTCAATTATGGTATGTTATGTGGTCACCCCTGATCAATGCTTCTAGAACTCTAACGTACATTTCCTACTGGTCAGTTTAGGAAACAATATTAAAACGTCCACATACGATTCATTGGTCACGTGAAAGTCGTGCAATAATGCCCACAACCGCAACATTTTTGCTTCTGTGATTTACAAATTAAGGTATACTTTGCATCACACAATATGTACTCAAGTATCTCAAGGGACTATTTACACATTTGCAAAAATTAGGATATTATTCATAGGAGTGGATAAAACTTAAAAATAAAATACTTCCCATTAACCTTGTGAATCAGACTATTTGTTTCACTGTGTCTTTCTTCTGAAATCTTACAAAGTTGTGAGTGCTTGGAATCAATAATAGTTCACCTATATAACATGCAGCTCTTTCCGGGTCAATCAGGGACTTTGGGGCTTCCTAAGGCAAAAATGTACAGAACTTCTTTGTGGGCTGAGAGTAGAGAAAACCCTTCTATAAGAAGACTAAGCTAGATTATGAGTACGAACTATGATATTGCAGCCATGCTGGAAAGTCTGCCTACTGCTGTATCTGTCCTATTAGTGGCAGACTGTGTGCTAAGCAGGGATTTAAGTGGACAGGGTCCTGCTGGTGCTTGGCATCCGCAATTCTAAAAAGCGGGTGCTGAGACAGGTCTCTATCGGGCTCTCCATTATTACCCTAAGGGTGAAAAATAAAATCGTAACTCTGCAGCTGTTCCACCCTTCCTTGCCTTTAAGGTAACTTCAAAGAGACTCGTTATAGCTCATCCACAGTCTCATCATTTCGGAACTGAAGCATTTTCAATATTATATACAACAAAGACATAGTTGTTGCTTATTTATCTTATGCAAGAACAACCATTGACAAAGCCAATAGTCCTGGCTTGTTACAGGCGTGATGTTACTGGTATTATACATCTGTATGCTATGACAGAAGCAGCAAAATACCACACTATGTTAAGCACAGATTTTTACATTGCGTATTTGTAAGCCACATCTTTAATTACATCGGCCACGCCCCTTTGAGCAGACCCCCCTAGTGTTTTTCATTCCACTAAAGCCCTGGTGCTAAGCATATGACAAAAATAAACAATAATGTATTATTTATATCTTTATGGGCCTCTCTTCAGATAGGTACGTTTGCCTGGGAAGTCTGTTCCTACCGCAGAGCCCAGCATCTTTTATGGCCGTAGTGCCGCAGCTTGACTTGGCGTTAAGTAGTGTGCATGATAAGATGGAACCTGTGTCCCCTCTTCCGACACCCAACCTTGTCTGCTAGGCATGCGCCCACCCACTGCCCAGTCTTCCGTGAAACGTCATAATGGAATGCACATAAACCGTGCATGTGCCGGCAAATCAGTTACAGGGTGACAAGCCGCACAACCTCTCCCCCTACCTCGATGTTTCCCAGGGAGACTCTGATGGGGCGTGGAGAGCCGGGAGATGTGTTTGTGGAGGGCCATAACGTGGAAATGTCAATAAAAGATGCCAGAGTGGACACAGGTGCAAGGAAATCAATACAGTTCAATCCGCTAATTGAACCTCTCAGAGCCATTCGGGGGAGAGAGAAAGTGTGAGAACTCTGCCAGCCACAGGGCTCGGGCTGGGATTCAGGAGCAGACGTGCCGGGCGGACCACTGTCTCCCAGCTGGAAACATCCCCGCACCAGAAACTGCCCACATGCAGCAGCAGCAGGCCACCGCTTGAAGGAAAGTCCTTGGGGAGCGATCGATCAGCCAGCAGCACCCGCGGGACTGGGACGTGCCTTCTAAGTCACGACTGACTGACAGAGTGTTCTTCTACCTTTCCCTGTGGTCTCGGTCCATCAAATGCACGCGCAAGGATCGGACCACAAGTGTAGAAGAGGGGTGAGCAAGTTTTCAGTGCTCAAAATGGCACCGAAGCGCCGTTTTGTCAACTTGATTGAAAACATATTATGATGAAATGCTGAATTTAAACCCACTGTTTAGTCCCTGATTACAAGCTGCAAGGTACAACTGGTAGGTCGGAAATACATCTGCGTCCATAACAGTTATGAGCTTCGTCGCAGGGAATGGGGAATGACCACGCGGATCCCGTTATACGGGCAGAATTCCGCTAGGTATTACCCTGTCTGTGAGAAATGTCCACCTCCGTCATGGCTCCGGGTCAGGCGGGTGCATAGAAACAGGTCCGTGCTGCAACGAAGCCTGTCCCAAGGCAAGTTTACTAGCCGGATTTTCCACCTGGACAAAATCGAGTCCATTGTCCCGCACCTGGCAAACGCAGGTGTGGGAACGACGCCCCACTCCTGATTGAGCCTGGCGGAAGTCTATATGGGAGTTCCCCTCAACTCGGATGGTAATGACGGCCTCAGTGTGTACGTTGCCTACATATACGTTTTCAAAGTAGTATTTTTTAACATGACCATTACGCATAGGCATTATAGTCCTTTGGTGTATGCCTAAGTGTGTGTTTTATGCCATAGTGTGGGTCACACTTTGACACCTGTACAGCACGCTTCCTCTCTGCCAGTGTTAATGTGCTTCAGCAGCCTCTCATGGGTCACTATATGTAAGCAATTGCAACACAACTAATGTATGTGAAGCCACGCTACAAGCTAGCTGTAAAGGTCTCTTCGAACATGGGCCGACCAAACGAAGCCGAAGCCGCAGAGCTCTCCAATAATGGCACTATAACTATTACGACTGGACGCAAATCTATCCTAGTATCAGGGTAGGGATGGGAAGGACATTCCTCCATATTTCATGGGGTGTAGGGATAGGGAGTTTTCTACGAGAACATGTTTTTAAGGAAGAACAAAGATAAACATATACCTGCACATTCGTGCTCAGTTTACATATCTAATTGTACACTGGAAGCAATGACGCACAAATTAGTACTCAAAGACCTTTAAGATAGTCATTTAGCTCCTTGATTTCTTTTCGAATTCTTGGAGAATTTAAGAAAAGTTACCAATTTATTCTAAACATAGTAATAATCATATGGTAGCACATTTCTGACTGACTTTTTCCCCGAAGATTATTTGAGTCGGGTCCCAGTTGCCGATCACACTTCATCCTTTTTTTGCTGTGAAGTGTGTGATGAGAAGAACACGATTAACTAAAAGTATTAACCTATATAATGTATCTGCTGCAATGGTCAACTCTCTGGCACCAATTTTGTGTAAATAATGCAAAAGAATCAAATTAGAGCATTCATAAAATATAAATAAAACTGCAAAAACCTAAATTTTTGTGTGCAAAGAGCAAGAATATGCTTTACCCTTTGGGTACGACTATTGGGAGAGTTCTGTTAAATACGTTTTGAGGGAATTGGGGGAGTTCCGTTAAATAGATTTTTGAAGGAGCAAAATTCTCCAGCAAATCGTGCTTTTTTAGGTTTTTTGTTCTCTGACAAAAAGTGCTTTTTGGGGATTTTTCTTCTGCTTTGTAAATAATAATTTGGTGAGGTTCGCGACGTTAGAACAAGTTTTAAAAAGTCCCCAAGATCACTTAAGCAATGGTCACTCTCACACATCGCTAATACTATCATGCTCATCTGATTAACATATCCACTGATAAACTATGTGATTTTTCGAACAAGCCAAATGTTTTTTAAAATCTATTCATTAAGTGCAATGAATAATGTTTGATTAAATCTATATTTCTGATTTAGGCACTAATATGTGGACTTCTGGCATTTACTTTTTGGCTTTTTTTAAACTCCCACAAATATGTCAGTAAATAAATTAAGACAAGCACATGCAGAGAACTTAAGACAAAATAGTAGAAAAACACATTTTCTCCACGTTTAGAAGATCTACTTGAAAAATCTTGCCAGCGGCACACCAAGATTTCCTTTGGAGCAAGTTAGCAGATGACCACAGCCTCCCAGGTTTACTTCATAATTCACATGATAAATTCATAGAGATTCACAATGGAGCAAATTAGTAGGCACCTAGAACAGCTCTGAATTAAAGTAGCTGTTTTTAGATAGTAAAGTTTTTATTTTGTCCCGACAAGAGAAACTAGGGAGGCGTCTAGGGTATTATGTTATACTGTTGCATGGTGCATATTCTATATAGCACACACTCAGGTATCAATATGGCCTTGCAGGGCCAGTGAAATCTGGTACCTTTTCCTACTGGCGTAAATGACTATGTCACAGATTTCACAGACCGGAGTCTGGCTTTGTTTTTGAGTTGCAATTTGCAGGCGTTTGTATGAATATAGCTGACACTTTGAGGGTTACTATGGGAGCTGGTATGTGTGGGCAGCTGATGGCAATCCGTTTTTTTTTAATTGGAATATTTTTTTAACATTAGATCCATATCTGAACACCAAGTCAAGAAATTACCTATTGTGTTTCTTACTGAGGGTTTCCCAATAAGCTGCTCCTCGCTACTTGGTTTATCATAGGGTTAATGACACAGTCATAAGCCCTCTCCTGCAGGGCTTTTTAAAAGGTAGGTAAGAGCTTTTTAGTTTTTCCCATGAGCTTTGCCATCCAAATACGGTCCTCTCCACCTTTCTGGTTGCACAGTGCACACAATCACACAAAACAGTGGGCCACTGGGAGGACCAGGGCGATTGTAGTCATATGGAGTTAAGCCCTCTGATGGTGACATGCTTTAAAAGAGGGATCACATGCTCACCATAACCTCCCCTTCCCAAGCCCTGCGCCATGTAGTAAATGGCTTCAGGGTTTTCCTCAGACCCAAAGCCCCTCAACACAACATTTGAAGATACCAACCCATAGGCACATCACTAATACTTTGGAGGAGGTGGAGGTCAAGTAGGAAACACTGCTGGTGAAGAGGGGAAGTCCTGGTGGGGATTACAGTTATCCTCCCGTGTCCAATCATCCATGAACCGTAGAGGGGCTTTCAGAGCATAGCTTTAAAGGAAATATCTTTGAAATGCGGTCAAAAGTTTCCAGTGTTGTAAGCAAAACATTATTCAACTCTGAAACTAATGACTATGGTTGACATTTTTCAAAGCCAGTAGGACCCAAAATGGCAGGGTCCAAGTGCATGGCATCAAAGACTCATATGAGTCTGGGCTTCAAAATGCAATAGCTCTGCCTCCACAACACCAATTACACATGGTTTTCAAGGCTGTGTTCAGTAATTTTTCAACTAATAATCTCATGGATACACCTTCATTCCTGGAGGGAGGACTGAGTAATCTCAAGGTTCACTTGGATAGTACTGTGGTCGCTGGACAATATGGGGTCACCACAGTAATTATTGGAGAGCAGATTTCCCCAGGTCACATGCACTGTTGATGGTAAAGTTTTCTTGTCCTTCGACACAGGTCTTCAGTCATCAGATAACTGGCCTATAGCCAGCTGCATGTTTTACAATCACATACAAAACATGCCCTGTTTTAGGCTTCCTACATCCTCTGACAAAGCTCAGACTTCAGAATGCCAACGTTCAACTTGAGATAGAGAACCTGGCAAACTAACCCGCAAACCACATGCATTTTACCTAGGGATGGTGAATTTTGAGCACCAACCAGTCATGTGAACTTACAGGATTATTTGTTATTATTGAGTTTCAGCACACAACGGAGACCTGGGACACCATCAACTCCCTCGCCCCTACATGCCCTTGATCACCGAAACATGGCTCAACTGTGGAATTTTAATTTGCGATCTGAACATCATCTGCGCCAGCTTGTCACCTATGTACTACGTGCACGGCAGCCATTCTAGGTCACCTATGTACTACGTGCACGGCAGCCATTTTAGATATCATGGTCTCCCTGTCCACGATCGATCGCCAGCGCGCCCCTCTGACCCAGCAAGCAGCCTCCGCGCACCCTGGCTCCCCCTCCCTCCCCCTCATGAGCGTGACCCTTCTGCATGACCCTGTCCTTGGGAGTCACGCCAGCGCCTGACCAACACCTCCTCTCCTCCCATGAATGCCCCTCTGTTGATAAACCTCCCCTCTGCACTGGATTGTCCACGCAGCATGAATACCACTCCATTGATGGCCCCTCACCCCGTGTCCGACTGTCCACACAGGTCCGAGGCCATTGCCTAAGCCGGGAGATATCATTTACTGCCCCTTATTGTATGAGGTCGCTCTCCTTCAAAGGACCCTCTATTGATCCAGGCCTCCCCACCCCCTGTGATATGATCAGGCGCACACATCCTAAGACTCGACGGAACACTCAGCTGCGTGATGACCCCCTCCTCTTATCAGCAGGTTGAGGACCTCTATTGTGAATGTATATGGGGGTGGGATTGACACGAGGATTACGGGGATGTCTTTTCCTTGCTTTACAAAGTTCTGATTGTAATAAAGAAAGGTCACATGCCATAAACCAGTGTATAAGAGGCCAGGCCTCCGAGAGGGTGTTAGAGCACCTCGAGACGATACCTTGTTGTCTGATCTGATGTGTTCTGCTCCGTCGGAATAAACTTCTGTTTCCTGCCTTCTGGTCTCCGGCGCCTGCCTCATTGCTTGGTAAACTTGAATGGTACAAGGGCGGTTAGCGCCGGGCAAATCTTGAGAAAGGTCCTAGCCCTACCTTTTTCCACAATTGGCGTCCCAAAGCGTGGGGCCCATCAGCGACACGTGGATCCAGTGGGAGAGGTCCCGATGACAGAGTGAACGACTGCAACGATCGGGAAGAGCTCGTGTCCGATAGACCCTCGTCTGACAGCCGATCATCCGACCTTCACTAGTTCTGAACAGACCTCTCTCGAGTGATCTACGGTCCTGACTGGGAACCATCAGGAGTGCCGCGAACATCACGAAGGAGAGAGGACGATCGGGCGCTGGATCCAGAGGACAGGAAACCGTCCATGCGGTCCGGGTAAGGTCGTGTAAACACGACGAATTGAGGAAAATTGTTTTTGTTTGGATAATACTAGTATTACGCTTTGTTGAAACCATTGGAGATTCGCTGTCTGCAAACGGAGAAAAACAACAGGCTCTCTCTTTGCAAACAGTGAAGGATAGGTAACGCAGACTTTTGTCCCCGTTGTAATCCGTCGTGCCTATCTTCCTCCCCCACTGTTTCCCGAACTGTCGTTCGTGGATTATTGTCTGGAGATTCTTTTTCTGCAAACAGGGAAGAACAAGGTCTCTCTTTGCAGGGAGAGAAAGAGTAGGTAACGATAACTTTTCGTGCCCACTTATTCTCCCCACTGAATTGTTTTGATTGACCGATTATTCGGTATTGGTTCGTTTGAGGTATTCACCGCCGGCAAACAACGGAGAATAGAAATATTCTGTCTAGTCTTTGCCCGCCGTGATAAGATAGGTAGTGCAGACTTTTGTCCCCGTTGTAATCCGTCATGCCTATCTTCTCCCCACTGGTTGGTAGCCTGTTTAGCCCGGACCGCTTATTAGAGATGAACCATCCAGCTCCACTGGAGGGCACCCCTAATAAGGACATGTTCACTAAGTATGGACTAGTCGCTATAGCTTACACTAAACTATGGCATAAATATACGAAAAAGAACCCTGAAAGTCAGTGGCCACTGATAGGTTCCTTTAATGAAAATAAAATAAAAACATTAGAAATAGCGCTCCAGAAGAATAAGACCACGCCCACTATGCTCGACAGTATCGGCATGTGGCGCAAAGAAACGGAACAACGAAAGAAAAGAGAAGAAGCAAAAATAGGGAAAGAATTACGAAAGGCAGCCCACCTGGCCGCAAAGCAACTAGAAGAGGAAATAAAAGAAAGAAAAGAAGCTACACAAAACCAAGAATCAGGGTCAACAGGCCAATGTCCTGTTAGGACCCCCTCTGCGCTCTACCCATAATTGCCCTCCAAACAACGAGCAAACGATGAGTTACTGCTAGGTCCCCCAATCATCTACATGCCCCCTCCATATGCTCCCAGCCAACAAAACCTGCAAGCCCCGAGTGTGAGTGAAAGTGACCCTAGTGCTAGTGCACCGGCCCTCACGGCCTCCGCACCAGCCACATTAACAACTTCGTCAGACGACCCCGAGGCTAGCAAACAATCATCAGCCAGGCTAAGTAGGTTAAGCAAAGATGAGCGGGATGGGATCAACAAAATAGCAAAGACATTGGTAGAACGAAGGGAGAGCGAAGAATACACAATGAGCATATATAATTCACATGCCGACAGCCACAGACGGCATTTCATCTTGCGATTCAGCTACCACACCCTGAACGCGTATGAAGATAGGTATCAGAGTAAGGGTCCCGCTAAACTAACAACACTGTATAGGAAGATTGATGTGGGAGATGGGACTGAACGTGAGGCGACGGAGCTCTTCATGCAAATGCTTGAGGTCTTCCGCCACCTCGCGGAACAGAAACCAGAAGCCAAGGTTACGGTCCCTGAAACAACCTCGGCAGAAGTAGCCAATACTATGATGCCTATCAGAGAAGCGGCTCCTTACTGGATCCCGCCACGGGGCCAGGGAACGAGCGATGATATTAATAATGAAAATGCAAAGGGGAGGGTTGTGTACAATTGGGTTTACCAACCATGGGACCGACAGGATATCCTAACCTTCAAACAAACCCTGCCCGATTTAAGAAAGAACCCGACGGCATTTTATACCGAATTAGGCACAGCCTTGGGTTCGACAATAATGACTTTAGCGGACATTGACTTGTTCTTTGGGTTATGCCTGCCAGCTGACGTGTGGAAGCAAATCCGGAAGGCTGACCACACGGATCTGTTTGGACATACCTGGGACCAACTCGGTAAACTAGATAGACAGCGAGAGCCGGGGAGTAAACCAGTGAAAGACATACTGGAACTCCCAGACAAACTGGTTCAGAAGTTAAAAACACTGGTCCCGGAAAGAAAAGTAGACTGGTCGATAGTCACGGCCTGTCGACAGAAACCCCAGGAAGATGTGTCAGAATACTTCTCCCGATTCGAGACAGTGTTCTCCGACTACAGTGGCCAAGACATGACCACCGCAACCGGACAGCACCTGTTTGTGCAAAATTATGTAAAGGGACTAACACAAGAAGTCTCCCAAAAACTGCAGACGAGTGAGAGTAGTTGGGGGGCCTCCAAACCCGCAGCTATCCTTCAGATGGCTCAGTATTACGAGCACCAAAAGAATGAGAATGATAGGGCGTCCGAGAAAAAGAAGAAAGATTTAAAGGAAAGGGTTATGATAGCCCAGATACAGGGTATAGCGGTAGGACGGGAACACCAAAGGGGGAACTACCAATCAACCACCCCCAGAGATCTACCTCCTAAAGATCACACCCCAACATCCCACACTGGACGGAGAGACATTAGCAATGACCAATGCGCCTTCTGCAAAGGGTTCGGCCATTGGAAATCCCAGTGTCCGGTTTTGCTAGAAGTGAATAGAAATAGAGACTCCAGGGATGTGGCAGGTGGTCCGAGAAATAGAGTACAAGGACGAGGGAGCACCAACGACACCAGCAATGACAGATCCGGGAGACTGAACACATTTGACCGTCCCCGACAGAACCAATATCAGCTGTCCGAAGGTGAAAATGCCCCCGGCTTTGCATAGGACTGCCAGGGGCAAGGGAGGGATCCAGTCGAGCTCTGTGTTGACCAGCAAGGTCCTTATGTCACCGCTAAGGTCCTGGGTACAGAGTCTCCATTCTTGGTAGACACTGGGGCGACACGTAGTGTGTTATCAAAACGACTGATTCCAAGGGCACCCTTGTCTGGCTCACACATAACGTCGATAGGTTTCGATGGAACGCCCTCCACTAACCCCCTGTCCGTACCTATTACCTTTGACCTAGAAAACAACACCACTGACGCGACATTTCTACTCTCCTCCAACTCCCCTGACGCCATTATGGGCATTGACTTACTGAAACATTTTCGAGCTACCATTAGGTGTTCCCCAGATGGAATACGAGTCATCCTGTACGACAACCCAGACATGCCCAGATCCCGTCCCCCACGACACATATGCTCCATAACTGACGCTGACCTGTCCCTGCTTGACACCCTGCCTCCGTACCTATGGGCCAAAAATGACTCTGATGTGGGGCGAATGATGATTGATCCTATTCACATAACTGTACGACAGGACGCTATGCTCCCGAAACTCCCGCAATATCGGATATCGCCAGAGGGTGAGAAGGCACTGTTAGCGATCATTCAGTCTCTGGTAGATGCAGGAGTGGTTGAAGAAGTGGTTAGCAACGTCTGCAACAGCCCAATCCTACCTATTGTTAAGAAGCAAGGTGAAGGAGATGAGAAAGCGTACCGCTTCATCATCGACTTACGAGAGATTAACAAAGTGGTTGTACCCCAATATCCTGTAGTCTCTGATATCACCACCATTCTGACCCTCATCCCGTCCACTGCCACCACCTTCTCTGTTATCGACCTTAAAAACGCGTTTTTCTCTATCCCCATTCATCCAGACAGCCGTTATCTCTTCGGCTTCACTTTAAAATCCCGCTCGTACCGATTTTGTAGAGCTCCCCAGGGGTACACTGAAAGTCCCAGCATTTACAGCCAGGCCCTCAAAAGACAGCTGGATGCCTTCCAGCTACCAGAGGGAGTGGTGTTGATCCAATATGTCGATGATATCCTTTTGGCGGCCGACACCACCCCGCTTGCCACGACAGCCACTGTCCAACTCCTACACTTTCTTGCAGAAAATGGCCATAAAGTCTCCAAAAAGAAGTTACAGTTCTGCCAGCCACAAGTGACTTACCTAGGCCATCTTCTGTCCAAAGAAGGGAGGAAACTTACACCCGACCGAATCCAAACCATCCTAGACACCCCCATCCCAAAAACACAAAAGCAGGTCCGCTCTTTGGTTGGCCTAACCTCTTTTTGCAGACAGTGGTTGCCTAATTACAGCCTCATTGTGAAACCATTACTTGCCCTGCTGACCAAAGATGTCCCCTCCCCGCTTCCTTGGACCGCTGAGTGTCAAGCCTCCTTTAAGGAATTACGGGATGCACTCTGCTCAGCGCCTGTCCTAGGAACCCCGGATTACTCCAAACCCTTCTCCCTCTTCACCCACGAAAGGGAGGGATGCGCATTGTCTGTCCTAACTCAATCAATTGGTCCTAAGCAGCGCCCTTGTGCCTACTTCTCCGCCACTCTTGATCCTGTAGCCAGAGCTTTGCCTGCCTGCCTTCGAGCAGTAGCCGCCGCTGCTGTCTCTATCCGTCAGAGCGAGGGAATTGTACTTTCCAACTCCCTCACAGTGCTAGTACCCCATGCAGTCGACACCCTCTTGAACCAGACCAAGACCCAACACCTGACTAGCGCACGACTGACAGGGTACGAGTTGACTCTGCTTGCACCCCACATCACACTAAAGAGATGCACGACTTTGAATCCTGCCACATTGTTACCCCTGCCTGAAAATGACCCCGACATTCCTCCCATCCACGACTGTGTGACCCTCACGGACGAACAAACTAGGAGTAGGGTTGACCTCCGAGACACTGCTTTTCCTGACCCCGATGGAGAGCTATGGGTAGACGGCTCATGCATCAAACTCCCAGATGGCACCACTTCAGCTGCCTATGCAGTAACGACAGCCCGAACAGTAGTTGAGACAGCCTGCATCACACAACGATCTGCCCAGGCAGCAGAGCTGATAGCCCTCACCCGAGCATGCATCATAGCCGCAGGGACCACCACGAACGTATATACGGACAGCCAGTATGCCTTCGGAGTGGTCCACCATTTTGGGCTCCTGTGGAGGGAGAGGGGATTCCTGACGTCCCACGGCACCCCGATCCTCCACGGAGATCTAGTCTCCGCTCTGATTGAAGCAGTCCTCCTCCCCAAACGATTAGCGGTGATAAAATGTCAGGCACACAAAAGGGTGACAGACTTGGTCGGACAAGGGAATGCATTGGCCGACATCACTGCACGAACCACAGCTGAGAATAGGACGGTGACACGCATGTACATGACCAGGTCACAAGCAGAAACATGGAGTGACACAAGGATAATGATCAGAGACATACAGTCGGCCAGCACCCCTCACGAGCTGACTAAGTGGGCAAGGGTGGGTTTGAAGGATGAGGAGGGCTGTTGGCGAACGAAGGATGCAAGCAAATGGTTGCTGCCCGACTCATATCTGATTCCCATACTGACAATGGCTCACTCCCCCGCACACATAGGATCTGCACCCATGATCGAACTCATTTCCAAAGTCTGGCATAACGACAAAATCCCTGACTCAGCCAGACGCCTAGTTCAGCAGTGCCTTATCTGTCTGCAACACAACCCCGGGAAAGGAACTGTAGTACCCCGGGGAGGGTTTGGGACCCCCAATCACCCCTTCGAGGTCCTTCAGATGGACTACATCCAACTAGAGAGATGCCAAAGCCTGAAGTATGTACTAGTCATTGTGTGTGCCTTCAGCAAATGGGTAGAAGCCTATCCGACCCGTGACAACACTGCCATGACTACTGCCAAAGTACTACTGAAGGAATTCTTCCCTCGCTATGGCCTTTGTCGAATTTTATGGAGCGACAATGGCCCCCACTTCATAGCTGAGGTTATCCAATTAATCCTAAAGGGGTTGGGGGTGAAGCAACGATTTCATGCGGTCTTCCACCCCCAATCCGCCGGTCTAGTGGAACGCCATAATGCCACACTGAAGCTGAAACTGGCAAAAATAGTGGCCACCACTGGACTTAACTGGCCGGATGCCCTCCCACTGGCTTTGTTATCGATGCGCTCCACTCCCACCAAGCACCATTTGACCCCCTACGAGGTCGTGTTTGGGCGACCGATGAATCTCTGGACTGCTCCCAAACCGACCTCCATCCATGACGTCCCGGACGTCCTACTGTCTGATTATTTGTGCAAGTTAACTAAAACGTTGTCTGTCATTCATCAACAGGTGCAGCAGGCCATCCCCGATGCTTCCAGGGGCCCCGGCCATGACATCCAACCGGGAGATTTCGTATTGATACGAAATTTCCAGCGAACCAAGAGTCTGGAACCTCGGTGGACGGGCCCCTGGCAAGTGCTGATCACCACCCGAACGGCACTCCGAGTGGAGGGGAAGAAGCACTGGCTGCACGCGCATCATTGCCGGAAGGTCTCTGCAAACCTGGCCACGACAGAAAACGTCAGCACCCAAGAAGAGCTCCTGAGCAAAGACCGACCGATATTGGACTGTTATCCCGATACTGAGGCACTCGAACTGGCAAAATTCTCTGATCCCACTGTGCCATCCAGAGAAGGGTATTTCCTGCGTCGAAAGGAGGGAGTTTCGGCTAAGTAGGCCACGGACTAAGTTAAATCTCAGAACGGTGACCTAAACACAATCAAGGGTTGCCGGGAGAGAAGCTAAACGAAGTCTGTGGTTCTGCCCACTACCGAGCCCCTTGAAGGTGATGGAAGCGCCAGATAAGAAGATGATGGAAGCGCCAGATATGAAGATGATGGAAGCAACAGGAAATACTCAGTATACAAATCCAAAGACTGACAACTTGCACAAATCAAAGACAATTGCACTCTTCATTGTCTTCCTCTTCTGCCTCCTCCTCATGACCTCCTTCTGGATTCTGGAGGAAAGCACACCGGCCCATGAAGCATTGCTACCTACTGCACAGCCGACCCCCCTGAAAGAGCATCACCTAATCTCTCTGTCGCCTCAGCTCCGAGAAAGGCGCAGGGAATTCTGGAACAATTCCTTCGTGCAACTGTTGCACCAACACAACCTTGCTGCGAATGCTACGAACTGTTGGATCTGCGGGTTGCTCCCGCATGCCACTGGACACTCCATCCCCTTCATCCCTTCACCCTTCTCAGTTCACGGCTCTTGCCTCGCCTGGTTGATCCTCATGCAAGAGAGCCACAAGGACAACGCCACCTCCAGCCGGACAGTGTCACACTTCTACTCTGGGTTCTGGCTGAACAAAACAGGAAAGACCCCTGCTGCCCTGTGTCCTGCGCTCGCAGGCGCCACCTTCATCAAAGACATTCCAGCCAAAGAACGAGTCGAAGTACAGGTGCTCCACAATCCAGCCAGAACCACCTTCACTCATCTGCAAAAACAAACTACCGCCACTCTGACTGTGGCCCTGTCTGTTATCAACGTCACGGGTCTCGTGTGTCTCGAAGGCCATGGAACGCAACTGGTGGGTCACAGCGCCTGCCGAATCACCAGAACATTGGACTCAGCTGACCCCCCTTCCTTTGTTGCTTCTCCGAATATGTACTTTGTGTGTGGCACCAAAGCTTACACCTGGCTCCCGAAAGGTTGGAAGGGTATCTGTTACATTGCCTTCGTTCTTCCACCCACATATGTAGCCCCTGCCAACCATCACCGGCAGAGGCGTGCAGACGACCTTGGACAAGCCGACTCCACCGGAGCACAGTTCCTGGATGCAGCAAAGGGTCTTGTTCCTCTGTGGGGCCCAATGGCAAACAGCCGTGCTATCCGACACCTGACCCAGGCAGTAGAAACAACGATCAACATCACGGCTGGCATCCTCGCCAACAACACTGCGGAGCTTCAGGCGGTCCGCCTCGTGACCCTTCAAAATCGTCTTGTCCTAGACGTGGTCCTAGCCGACCGAGGAGGAGCATGCCGCATCATCGGATCCAGCTGCTGCACCTACGTGCCAGACAACTCGCCTTCAGTCTACAAAGCCATCGAACACCTCCACAGACTTTCCTCAGAGGTTCACCAAGAACAGGAAGGGTGGTCGCTTGGGAATTGGTTTTGGGACACTCTGAAGAACTGGGGTTGGAAGTTGTTTTCCTTCGTGCGGATACCTGTTGTAATATTATGTGGGTGTTGCCTAGGTATCCAATGTCTGCCACCTTTGTGCGGCCTTGTTTCTAACTGTATGTGCCCAAAGACTTTGGACTTCCGAAATGAGCACACGAGCCCCCTCTATGAAGTAGAAATACGTGGCCTTATGGGGATAAATCCAAACTGACAAGTTGGCGAGACATGTTAAAAGGGAGGACTGTGGAATTTTAATTTGCGATCTGAACATCATCTGCGCCAGCTTGTCACCTATGTACTACGTGCACGGCAGCCATTCTAGGTCACCTATGTACTACGTGCATGGCAGCCATTTTAGATATCATGGTCTCCCTGTCCACGATCGATCGCCAGCGCGCCCCTCTGACCCAGCAAGCAGCCTCCGCGCACCCTGGCTCCCCCTCCCTCCCCCTCATGAGCGTGACCCTTCTGCATGACCCTGTCCTTGGGAGTCACGCCAGCGCCTGACCAACACCTCCTCTCCTCCCATGAATGCCCCTCTGTTGATAAACCTCCCCTCTGCACTGGATTGTCCACGCAGCATGAATACCACTCCATTGATGGCCCCTCACCCCGTGTTCGACTGTCCACACAGGTCCGAGGCCATTGCCTAAGCCGGGAGATATCATTTACTGCCCCTTATTGTATGAGGTCGCTCTCCTTCAAAGGACCCTCTATTGATCCAGGCCTCCCCACCCCCTGTGATATGATCAGGCGCACACATCCTAAGACTCGATGGATCACTCAGCTGCGTGATGACCCCCTCCTCTTATCAGCAGGTTGAGGACCTCTATTGTGAAGGTATATGGGGGTGGGATTGACACGAGGATTACGGGGATGTCTTTTCCTTGCTTTACAAAGTTCTGATTGTAATAAAGAAAGGTCACATGTCATAAACCAGTGTATAAGAGGCCAGGCCTCCGAGAGGCTGTTAGAGAACTCGAGACGATACCTTGTTGTCTGATCTGATGTGTTCTGCTCCGTCGGAATAAACTTCTGTTTCCTGCCTTCTGGTCTCCGGCGCCTGCCTCATTGCTTGGTAAACTTGAATGGTACAAGGGCGGTTAGCGCCGGGCAAATCTTGAGAAAGGTCCTAGCCCTACCTTTTTCCACAATACCCCTCTTCGAACAACAACATTGCTACCACAACACCTGACGGCTACGAGATGCTACACCAAGACTGCGCCAACAAGCATGGCGGGGGCATCACCATCCTCTTGAAGGATGGTGATGACAACCCCGTGCCTCTCATGGAACACTTCAACTTTCAACTACAGACTGATGCCAAGACCATGTTAAGAGGCACCCTCGTCTACAGACCCTCAGGAACCCGACAGGCCTTATCTGATGCCATCTTCTACTTCATTGCCCCCTTTACCTTCGACTCCCACCACTACATCCTACTCTGCAACCTCAATTTCCATGTCGATGCCCCAACAATGCCAACTTCACCTCCCTCCCGGAAAACCTGAACAGCATTGGCCTCACCCAACTGGTCACCAAACCGACGCATAAAGCCAGACACACACACAACTCCATTTTCACCTCCCGCAACAGAAGCAAATTCAGCCACATGACTGAACACACCATTGTTCACTTCACTATCTCTGACACTCAGCACTCCATCACCAAGCATCACAGCTCCTCCCACCACAGCTGGGTCAATGTAACCAAGACACAGTGGACACAGGCCTTCAGCACCACCCTACCGGATGCCTCATCAGATCATGACCCGGCCGTCCAGAATTTCTCCACCTGGATCAACAAATGCGCTGACAGAGTCACTCTGCTGAAACCAGCAAAAGCCAACAAATCCTCAAAACAAGTCAGCTGGTTCACACAGAGCTCAGAATCACCAAGTGCAACTGCTGCCAACTCAAGAAATGATGGAGCCCCACAAGGAATCCCTCCAACAGAGTTGCTCACAAAGCAGGCCTCAACAACTACCACTTGCAAATCAAACAAGCCAAGGAAGCAGCCATCACAGCCTGCATCAACACTGAGGCCAACCACACAAAAGAACTCTTCAAATTAGTCAAAAGACATTTTCCAACCCGGGAGCTACAGAGAACACCATCCACCGCCCCAAGAACTCTGCAACATACTCTTGGACTACTTCCACAGCAAGATTGCCACCATCTACAATATTTCAACCCACCACTCTTAACCTCAATAACCTCAACCACCCAGCACAAACTGGGCGTACGATCACCACCTGGTCTCCGCTCACCACGCAGACCACCACGGCTATTATGTCTTCAATACACTCCGGTTCGCACACCGACCCCCGACCCCACCTTCTGTTCAACCTCGGAACAAACTCTATCAGCATGGAACTCACCAGCATCATCAACACCTCCATCTTCACAGCAGTCTTCCCGGTCAAATTGAAACATGCAGAGGTTAAACACCAGAAGCTCTCCGCCAACCCCTGCATCCTCAAATATGATCAACTAATCTCCCTGCTCCCCTACCAGGCCAAAGTACTAGAGAAAGCCATCAACCTACAGCTCACCAATTTCCTGGAACAGAACCACCTTCTCGATCCCTCGCAATCAGAATTCCATGCCAACTACAGCACATAGACTACACTGATCGTGGCCACAGAAGACATCAGAAACCTTCTTGACCACAGGGAGACGGTGGCCCTAATCATCCTCGACGTCTCTGCTGTTTTCAACACCATCTCCGACTAAACTTTCATCAAGACTCTGCAACATCAGTTTACAGCAAAATGACCTCAAGTGGATCATCTCTTTCCTCACATGATGCACACAGAGAAACTGGCTGCCTCCTTTCACCTCAGAACCCAAGATATCATATGTGGTGTACCCCAAGGATCATCCCTAAACCCCAATCTGTTCAACACCTACATGATCCCCACAACAGACGTCGTCAGATCCCATGGACTTAAAATAATCTCCTAGGCAGACAACATTCAACTTATCCTCTTGCTCACCCCTCCAATGCCAAAACCAACTTCTGCGATGCCATGACCAACGTAACCAACGGGATGAGAGGGAGCTCCCTCAAACTCAACTCCGACAAGACAGACGTACTGATCTTCAGAAAGAACACCTCTGTTTGGGACGACAACTGGTGGCCAGCAGAACTAGGACCAACACCCACAGCAACAGACCTCCTGCTTCCACACCCTCCACATGCTCTGCAGAATCTTCAGATGGATCCCCGTCAATACCAGGAAGACTGTTATACAGGCCCTCGTCACCAGCCACCCGCTGTAGCAACGCTCTCTATTCCGGCATCTCTACCCAGCACCTCCAAGGACTCCAACCCATAAAGAAAGCTGCAGCCAGACTCATTATGGAGCTCCCCAAACACACCCACATCACCTCCACTTCACAAACCTCCACTGGCTCCCCATGTAGAAAAGGTGTCAGTTCAAGATCCTCATGCATGCCTACAAAGCCCTAGATGATAAAGGACAATCCTACATCAACCACCGACTGAACTTCCATCTACCCACAAGACACCTGCACTCCTCCTCTCATGCCCTCGTGCACCCCCACATCGGTTCCAGCCACAGCAGAGCAGCTCTTTCTCCGACATTGACTGCAAGACCTGGAACGACTTGCCACTCCACCTTCGATTAGCACCCTCCCTGGCAGACTTCAGAAAGAAGCTCAAGACCTGGCTCTTCGACAGAGACACAACACCCTCAGCACCCAGATACCCCTAAGGATGATAGTGCTACTCTATATAAATGCTGTTTGATTTGATTGATTGTTGATTTCACCATGAATGGGTACACACAAGAATCCACATTATATTTCAAGACTTTATTTAAATCAGAATCCTAATCAATTACACTAATTTGTATGGATAGACTATAAAAACAAGCAATATGGTGTCAGTGAAAGGAATAATAATTATAATATTTTTTAAAAATTGTAATATTGTAATGTTTTTTCAGATGTTGATGGCATGAAATGATGGAACTAATCTTTGTTCACCAACCCCTCCCTTCTTGGATCTAGATAAGCTGTGTTAGCACCAAAAAGACTTTTATGAGTTTTTCGAGATAGCCTCTAACCTGCATATCTTATTCGAAAAACGGTATCATGTTATACATATTTAAACAACACTAAAAACAGCATTTATTTATAAATCTCACTCAAACAAATAAATATATATAATAACTATGAAATGCAATGAGAGTACATAAGCAGACAATTGCAATTATTATGTCAGTCAGCTCTCCTCCTCTAGACAGGTTTCTTATGCAGCAGTACTCTTCCAGCGCCACTTCCACAGCAAACAGCCTTCTCTCGTATGGCAGACAGTACTTCCAACATGTTAGGGGACTCAAGTTCACATCCTAAGTTGGCAAGGGGAGCTGACAATCAAAGACTCTGGCATTGGAGCTCAGTAGTTTTGTCAATAACACTTGGCATATTGGGCAGGGAAACTGGTCAGTATTTATTCTCAGGCTGACCAATCAGTGTATGTAATATTTAAAATGTATTTTTTGTGGGAGCAACTTCAATCAGAGTCTGAAGAGTAAGGCTGTTCTTTCTAGAAGCCATCTTTATATGTAGCTTTGGCCAGTTTATGCTTATTGGAGCCAGACTGATCCAGCAATTATCTTTGATATATGCATGCAGTAAGAAGGGAGAGTGAAGCTAAGAATGCCTTGACAGGGTACAGGAGGCTGATCTTCAAAGTTTAGAATGTGATATCCCTACCCACAAGTTGCTGAAATCTAGCAACAGTGAAACCTCTAGGTGAAGTTGCAGGAAGGTTCCTTGGCCTCCTCTCAAGCACAAGTGACAGAATTCCATATCACCTACCAGATGCTGGGGTCTATCTACAGCAATACATTTGAGAGAAGGTTCAGGAATGTTTAGGGTCTGCTCTCAGGTTAAACTAAGGAATTTTGCAACCTTATCACAATCGTCCTTTTTGAGTTGCCACCCACATTAAGGAATCCCACAATTAATTCCTGTGCCCAATCAGTCAAGTACAAACACACGCAGGTCTCACACTCGCCATACCTCACACATGCAAAACACACAATATTTGTTAATTCGTGTCCAGCATGGATGGAGCAAACAATCCATAAGAGTGTCACTAGCAGAACCCTTTAATAAGGGAAGTCAGTATGCTTCTCTTCCATAAAAGCAACAGGAAAAAAGACTTGCTCTTTCCACTACTAACTAGCGGCCCGTCCCGACGTTGTCCGGGTAAAAAAAGGCTAGGCAGCAATGGTTTTAGTATCATTGTACATTCGTCCCACATGATAAGAGACACATTTTGAAGCAGTGTCCCCAAAAGGTCAATTTTTCCGAATAGAGTATATTGAATCCCTTTCAAGGGAAACTGTTAGAGGCAGTTCAAAGGCAGAATGTGCTGTTTTCCCAGCTGTTAGCAAAGTGGCAGCGAATTCCAGATGAAGCAACAGCTAGAGCCAAATTCGCAGAAGATCGAACTTTGGCAAGTATGAGGTTGATTAGGTAAGTCTTTTCTGTGCCACCGGGGGCGTCTATGAACAATAGTTTGCCCTGCTTCTTTTCAACACTATCAACTATGGTGTTGTAGACAAGTTGTTGATCAGGAACTAAGTTAGGCAAGTGTTGAGCAAGGTAGTTATTTAGCTCTGGAATATTGTGTGCGGTAGCGATATTGTGGTATCCAGTTAGGTTAGTTCGGACCGCTGGCGGCAAGCTGAAATCTTGTAAGGACTTCTAGCTTTATAGATACAGTGAGTCTTCAATTTCTATAAGTCCTTGGTTTATGATTTCATTGTTGATAGCTGCCCGTGCCGACGTTGTCCGGGTATGAATTGCTGCCGGCCAGTAGTATATTGTTTTGTAGGATTTCGTTTTGATAGCATTTCTTATCTGTGACAGGCCTGTGAAACGCTCCGATTCACAGTGCACTGCTGATGCACTTAAGAGTGCGCGTTCAGTAGTGTGTGAACTAGAGTTTCCCTACTTTATATTTCTTTGCAATATTATATAGCGCAAACTCGACAACATGGCATGAGCACAATTTATATTACAGAAGAACACATTCATTTGTGGTAGGCACGGGGAGACAAAGTGATTTGCCTGGAATCACAGGATGTTGAGCTGATGCCGAGATTCGAACGTAGCTCCCCAGCCCTAAAGTTCGCAATTCTAGAACTTGTGGCGGGAGGTGTGTCTAAAAGTGTATGTTGGTACTGGCCATCAATGAGAGAGACCTGTGCATTTTTCAAATGGGTGGTGAAAAAATATGAGTATGTTGCTGGAGATGTGGGCCGCCGTGCCACCAATGTACTTACCGGGGGAGGGTAAACACCGATTATTCCGCAACTTTCTTTCCGCATACCATCACTCCGTATACTTTCATTACGAAAGTACCATCGCAATGCCATTATAACGCATGGCATTACATTTTGTATGCTTTGACTACGCATACATTTACAACGAAATTCGTTGTAAATACATGAATGGTAAAAGCATGTTTTTTTTAATGTTTGGATAAGGTAAGTATGGGTATAGGGGTATATGTTTTGGGGTACTGAGGTATATGTTTTAGGGTTTTTGGGTATTTTAAGGGTTCAGATATAGTTTTGGGTAATGGGGTACAGGGGTAGTTTTAGGGTTTAGGGATAGGTATGGGTTTTGGGGTACAGGGGTATTTTTAGGGTTCAGGGCTAGGTTTGGATTTTGGGGTATAGGGGTATTTTTAGGGTTCAGGGGTAGGTTTGGGTTTTGGGGTACAGGGGTATTTTAAGGATTCAGGGGTAGGTTTGGGTTTTAGGGTACAGGGGTATTTTTAGGGTTCAGGGCTAGGTTTGCATTTTGGGGTACAGGGGTATTTTAAGGGCTCAGATATAGTTTTGGTTTTTGGGGTATAGGGGTATTTTTAGGGTTCAGGGGTAGGTTTGGGTTTTGGGGTACAGAGGTAATTTAGGGTTCAGGGGTAGGTTTGGGTTTTGGGGTACAGGGGTATTTTTGGGGTTCAGGGGTAGGTTTGGGTTTTGGGGTACAGGGGTATTTTTGGGGTTCAGGGCTAGGTTTGGGTTTTGGGGTACAGGGGTATTTTTAGGGTTCAGGGGTAGGTTTGGGTTTGGGGGTACAGTGGTATTTTAAGGGTTCAGGGCTAGGTATGTGTTTTGGGGTACAGGGGTATTTTAGGGTTCAGGGGTATGTTTGGGTTTTGGGGTACAGTGGTATTTTTAGGGTTCCGGGCTAGGCTTGGGTTTTGGGGTACAGGGGTATTTTAAGGGTTCAGATATAGTTTTGGGTTTTGGGGTATAGAGGTATTTTTAGGGTTATGGGGTAGGTTTGGGTTTTGGGGTACAGGGGTATTTTAAGGGTTCAGGGCTAGGTTTGGGTTTTGGGGTACAGGGGTATTTTTAGGGTTCAGGGCTAGGTTTGGGTTTTGGGGTACAGAGGTATTTTAGGGTTCAGGGGTAGGTTTGGGTGTTGGTGTACTGGGGTATTTTTGGGGTTCAGGGCTAGGTTTGGGTTTTGGGGTACAGGGGTATTTTTAGGGTTATGGGGTAGGTTTGGGTTTTGGGGTACAGGGGTATTTTAAGGGTTCAGGGCTAGGTTTGTGTTTCGGGGTACAGGGGTATTTTAGGGTTCAGGGGTAGCTTTGGGTTTTGGGGTACTGTGGTATTTTTAGGGTTCAGGGCTAGGTTTGGATTTTGGGGTACAGGGGTATTTTAAGGGTTCAGGGCTAGGTGTGTGTTTTGGGGTACAGGGGTATTTTAGGGTGCAGGGGTAGGTTTGGGTTTTGGGGTACAGTGGTATTTTTAGGGTTCAGGGCTAGGTTTGGGTTTTGGGGTACAGGGGTTTTTTAAGGGTTCAGATATAGTTTTGGGGTATAGGGGTATTTTTAGGGTTCAGGGGTAGGTTTGAGTTTTGGGGTACAGGGGTATTTTTAGGGTTCAGGGGTAGGTTTGGGTTTTGGGGTACATGGGTATTTTAAGGGTTCAGGGCTAGGTTTGTGTTTTGGGGTACAGGGGTATTTTAGGGTTCAGGGGTAGGTTTGGGTTTTGGGGTACAGTGGTATTTCTAGGGTTCAGGGCTAGGTTTGGGTTTTGGGGTACAGGGGTATTTTTAGGGTTCAGGGGTAGGTTTGGGTTTTGAGGTACAGGGGTATTTATAGGGTTCAGGGCTAGGTTTGGGTTTTGGGGTATAGGGGTATTTTTAGGGTTTAGGGATAGGTTTGGGTTTTGGGGTCCAGGGTATATTTATAGGGTTAAGATGGGTTAGTGTTTAAGGGTGTTGGGGTGTTTTAAGGAGTAAGGGTGGGTTATGATCATGGGGTGCAGGGGTATTTAAAGGGAGCAGGGTGGGATTAGCACACAATATGAGACATGGCATGAAGGGTGGAACGTACCACACGCCCCCAGTGTTTGTCACGCCCCCAGCACACGCCCACAGCACACGCCCACAGCACAACGCAGACACGCCCACAAGGGACTACTTTGCTGGCACGGTTCTTTTACCTTTTAAAAGTATATGGTGGGCGTCTATATAGCCTATGTCCTTCTGCTGCAACTGCCCTTTCCAACGCTGTATTGGGTGTTGTGATTGGTGGTGTGGTTCCTGAGATTACCCGCCTCAAAGGTTTGGGCTCTCTCTTTATATTATTAGTATGGATCAATGCTGATACCATTGCCAGTCTCTCTCATCCCAGTGATAGGACATTAGTCCCACTCCCTATGAGGGTGTAATTTGCTTGCTGCTCCTGACTTCAGAGCCATGCTGTGTGGTCGCAGTCTGAGTAACAGGAAGGCCTTGAGTGAACATGTGTGATTGCTCTGTTCACTAGTATGATTATAGAACGAAAGCAAGGATAATTGTGAAATACCAAACAATATCATAATTTTAAAACAATATTTTAATGTTCAAAGAACCATTAATGGATTTTTTACAAATAAAACAAACACTGCAGTGAGATATGAACACATGAATTGAAAAAAGTGCAGCTGTAATGTTTGTATCACAATAATATCAGCAGGACTACATCCCATGAACAGTACAATAGGTTAATAGGAATTGGATCTGTAAGTGTTGTAGATGGCGTTTCGATCAATTAAAATAATATTGTTTTTAATTTATAATAACATTTGGTATTTCACAATTATCCTTGTGACCTAGGGACCTCTGTTATTCTCTAATAATAATACTTACATCAGGTTCCTATGGTCACCAGGGTACCCCTTATTTTTTAAACATGCTCTATTCACTAGGACAAAAATAAAGAAAACCTACACTGACTCTTAGATGAGACAGATAGAAAGATAATTGTATGTAATTTTTAATTTAAACTGTTATATACACTGAAACTTTAACCACTAACTGTGTCTGCGCAAATAATCAAAGGATTTTTTTTTCTGTATGGTAGTGGCTCAAGTGCAGTTCCTCTTCTGGGAAGCACTGTAAGTGCATACAAAAATAAACAATACATATGAACAACAGTAAAGAAGCAGGGCATAAAGTACACAACTTCATGTAAAAAATAAGATGAATGTAAACCCTAATCCCTTAAAAATATACCACGGATAAAAAAACACTTTATAGCAAAAATATATATTGATTACAATCAGTATAGGTAGGTGCCAATGGCAATGTAATCTACACAGTTGCATGATTTAATATTGAGTATACAAATATTGCAATACATAAATATGGAGAAAATATTGTGTATCATTAAAGAACAGGCCCGTATATCAATTTGACTAAATTTAGAATTTTATATTAAGTAATTAAACATTAAAGTTGAAAAAAGAAGACAATTAAAATCAAAATATATTATATTTCAAAATATATTGTACAATAACAATTAAAATGTATACTTTACAATTATTAATGCTTTATTTAAAAGGTTAATAAAATAATTTACATTACACTTAATATTAGCAATAACAAATGAATTCTGGAATACCTTGAATAATGCCAACTGCCAAACAACTTTAACTTTCTCATGGCAGGTGATTTTAATTTCCTCTGGGGCGCCTAACTTGACAGAACCTCTGCATGCACATACATACCCAACAAATTCCATAAATTAATTAGAAATCTGTGCCAAAAACACTGACTGAATGACATTTGGCAGCTACATTATCCGACAGGAAGTGAATTTACATTTTACTCACATCTACCCAATACTCTATAAAGGATAGATTTCATTCTTACCAATAACAATCTTACACCAGCAACCTTTGATCCTAAGATCAAACTAATGTTAATATAGGACTACGTCTGTATCTCAGCTATATTACAATTCGGCCATCACCCCCGTAAATCCAAACAATGGAGATTCAAAAAAGAATTGCTTTGTGACCAAACACACATCGACAAGAAAAAACAAGCCATTACCAGCTTTTTCTACGAAAAGGAGAACAACAACATTAATAAGGAAACCTTATTGGATGCCATGAAAGCCACAATTAGAGGCGGGTTCAGCAACATCATATCAAACATGAATAAAAACACAAATCTCTTACTGAATTTGAAGAACCTATTAAATAACTGGAAAAGAAAGTCAGGGAAAATAAACAACAAGGTTCATTACAACAATTGAAAGTATTAAAATACAAATACAGCAATATCTTGAGCAGCAGAGCTCACACATAGGTACAAAATATTAAAATGAAAACATATAAAGGATCCAATAAAGCAGTTAGATCATAAGCAAACTATGTAAACTTCAAAAACACCCACAATCGTATTCCTTAAATTAGAAACAAACTGGAGTCGGTAACCACAGACCCAACTGAAATTGTGAACCTCTTCAAAAAATTCTACTGTGACCTATACTACCTCAAAGAATCGTCCTCAATTACCGACTGTAAACAAGAATTGGAGACGATTCACCTCCGAAAGCTGTCTGATGTGGATCGTACATCTACTGTTTTCAAGCACTGAGATCTAAGTCCGGGTGGAGAATCCCGCTCTGCCAGAGGAGTGTGCGGAGATTTGACCAACTCTGTGTGCCACGGAGAACGCAGAGTATAGGACAAATTCTGACTCCTCAGTGGAGCGGAGTTAGCCAGCCCCACCTCCACCCCCTATTAAAAATGAATTATAGTTTAATAAAAATAAAAAAGAAACACTTCCCTGTACTGCGGCATCCCTGGGCTGCTCTCCTCATGTCTATCTCTCTCCTACTTGGGTCGATCATCTTGCGAAAACTGCGCATGCGCGTGCCTGTGCGCATGCCCAGTTTTTGCAAGATGATCGAATCAAGTAGGAGAGAGATGGCGAGGAAGAGGAGGAGGGCAGCACGGGAACGCCGCAGTACAGGTAAGTGTTTATTTTTTGTTTTCATTAAACTATAATTAATTTTTAATGGGGGGTGGAGGCGGGTGGCAGAGTCCAAGGAGTTTGTTTCCAACTCCGTGGACCTCTGCATAGTCCCATTCCACCAGCTCCACCCGGGGTTACCGAGATCACAAAGGCGATGCATTCAATTAAAGCTGGTAAGGCTCCGGGACCAGATGGCTTTACTGCCAACTTCTACAAGACCTTTCAAAATGTACTAATACCCTAATTAGAATTCTTTTTTCAACATGTTGCTAACACTGGTTAATCACAGGCTCCCTTTACTCGTCCACTGATCACAAGGCGGTTTTGTTAAAGGCAGACTTGGAGCAGATAAAGTAAGATTATTCTGCCATATTATTGAAAAAGCCAAATCTCTCGTCTCCCCCACAATAGCCATGGCATTGGATGCAGAAAATGCCTTTGATAAGGTCTCTTGGTCTTGTCTACCTGCTGTCATGCATAAATTAAATCTAGTTGATACCTTCTTTGACAAGTCTTTGCTTTATACTCTCAACCATCTGCGCTCATTACAGCAACTGGATTCCTCTAAGATAAAATTAACTTAACACAAGGAACTAGACAGGGCTGTCCCCATTCCCCCTACCTTACCTCCTAGCAATTGAACCACTCTTTTCTGCCTTCAGGGCCAACACAATGAGTGAAGGTATCCTGATTGGCGATATCCCATATAAAGTTGCTGCTTATGCTGATGATGTACTCATTTTCTCACAAGAAACAGAAAGCCATTCCTGAAATCTTAAAGGTTATCAAATCCTGTGCCTAAGTTCAGGTTACTCATTAAACTAGATAAAACCAAAGTCTTTCCCCTTAATAACCTAACATTCCCATCAATTGTGTACAACACAAAACTACACTGAAAACCCTAAAAAATAAAATACCTGCATATCTCATTAAAAAATATTCTAGAAGAAACGAAGAAAATAACCAAAGAAAATTTACTCCGAAAAGTCTAAGACTTGCTTTTAGGTGGGTCATGACACGGTGGGGCAGCGTAGAGTGTATCAAAATGATGATTGCTCCGCAAAGCAACGTTATTACGTTCATGTTACTTATGAAACTTTCCTACAACTTCTTCAATCCTTTTTCTGACTACACAAGCATGTTAAGTGTTGTAATTGTGTGACATCAGGCAAATTGTTTTGTTCATGATTTTGTAAATTTGATGTGACATATCTTTGTCTGGGGGGTGGGTGGTGCCCGGGTAGGGCCCCTGGGGGGACCGGGGGTGGTGGTGGTGGGGGTTGTGGCCCTCTTGGGTGTCCGAGCTGCATGATCAGTGGCTCCATGGCATGTGTTGTTCTTCAGGTGTGACTCTGGGCTGGGTTTCCTTTTCTGGTGCAGGTTGTCATCCGACTTTACACCAGGTAAGAGAAGGTGTTAAATTTCTGCTTCTAACACGCCTTATCGCCTGTTTTGTGATCGTATTGCTGATCTGGCTGGCTGTTGAGAATGTTGCGAAGTGGTGTTGTCGCAGCTTTTTGCACGGGAACGCCTACTCCTCATTTCATTAGCGATACTTGCCGGTGTCATCTGTGGCGATGTTTTTTGCAGCTGCTATCGCAGGGAAACTGGTGATATTGAATGTTAGCACCAGCTTGTGAATGGGGCGATACATTTATCGCAACTTTGGCTGCGATAAAGTGCAGCTAACTCAGCGATAAGTCCTTGAGAATATGCCCCCTGGTGGGCATGTGTCTGTTTTACAAGAAGTGCACACAGCGTAATATACAACAGCGACTTCAAAGGTCCTGTATCACAGAAACTATGGAGTAAATTAGACCTTATATCTCACACCTGGCAACCCTTAAGGTGCGGCCTGAACCTACTACTGAATGTGGTTCAAGTACATAGTCTAACCCACTTCTCAGATTTTACTACAATAATATTTGACACCATCCATGTGAGAGGCTGGATTAGTATATGGTGCTCACTTATGTAAGTGTAGCACCCTGCACTAATTTAGACAGGACCTATGGTGATTTTAGTCTTTTTAGACAACCTTAGTAGCTGTGGAGAGCAGCCTTCTGTCTTAGTCCAGAAGGAGTGTTAAGCAGCTTGTTTTACCAGTACTTAATCTTATGGTATTGGTTAAGTGGAAAAAGAACCACAGAGTGTAGTTAAAAATTAGGTATTTATTATTAACACTCACTAACACAATGTATTATTCCCTACCTGGATTTATGACACAAAACAATAGAATTCCTAAATAGCACAAAATACACAGTGGTCCCAGGGAGAGACTAAACCATATACTAAAAAAGTGGAATGTGAACCACAACCTATGTTGAAAATGGACCCAGAAGATGTAGAAGAGCTGGGGACACAAAGATCCACCCACAGTGAGTATCTAGGAACCCCACGGAGGTTGTGTGCAGAGTAGGAACACAACAGCATGATCAATGTTAGTGAATAGGTAAGTCGCGGTTGCAAATTTTGAGAAGAAGGATCCTTCCCAGCGGACTCAAAGAAACCCCACCTGTGGATACCCCAGGAACCAGGATGACAACACCAGGGAAGCTGGTTGCATAGATGTGAAGTGACGTTAGATACCACTGTAGACCACAATGGAGGACTCCGGAAAATATACCGCTGGCCACGAAAGTGAAAGTATCTGGAGGAACCCAAATGTGGATTCAAGGTGAGAGGTATCTGCAAGCAGAGAGGACAGAGTCTATGCCACTCAGGAGTGACCAGGAGGCACAGAAGACGAATGCCCACGATGTCAGAGAGCAGGAGAGTTGGTGGAGCCCTTGAAGTTGCAGATGCAGAGGAGGAACAGGAGCCATGCAAGAGCTGTTCCTTGTTGGATGTCAAGAGCCAATGGGGTTGGTGTCCGGCAGGGGTACCAAGAAGCCTTGGCAACGACAACCACAAAGTTGAAGAAAAAGGTGCATGTTGGGACCAGCAAGGTCAAAGTGACTCACCACGAGCAGGAAAGTCAGAGCAGGCCCCTAGCAAGCAGGGGAGCCCATTGGAGCCAAACAAGACCCTGGAGAGGACCCACAGGCTGAAGGCACAGGAGTCGCAAGAGGACCTCAAGCAGCTCACCAAAGGATGCAGGCCCATGATGTAAAAGATGCTCTGCAGGTGAAGATCTTGGCTGCAGGAGATGCTTGAATGTTGAGCTTCTTGGAGCTCGAAGATCTCTGAAGGAGACAGTCAACAAGCCTTGGCTACGGCAAGTCAACACTGTGCACAGGAGTACTGTTACAGCGGTTTTGACGAGTGCTACTAGCCTCAAACTCAGTGAGAAGACAGTGCAGGCCTCGAGAGAGTTGCAGAACCACTACCTGTGTTGCTGAGCATTTCAGTGTCTATGGGAGCCCAGGATCAGCAGACCAGTCAGCTGTGTTGCAGTGCCCGTAGATGCAGGGGAGTGACTCCTTCACTCCAAGGGAGATTTCTTCAAGTGTCTTGGATGCCCACAGGCATTGTGAAGAACCTGTATGGAGCACAGGGACAGATGTTGCAGCAGACTTGCAGGATGACAAGATCAGGAGCAGCAGGAGTCTTCCCAGTTTTAGTCTTGGTCCTCAACACGAGGTCCAGCGATGTCCAGAGTACCCAGACAGTCAAAGTTGAAGTGGTATGTGATCTGAATCTTGTCCCATTATATATCTAGGGACCCACCCACAAGTAAGGCCTTAAGTACCCTAAAAAAGGGTTGGAATGATACAGAGGTCCCTCCCAGAGGAGGGGCTGGACAGTGGGGACAATACTCCTATGTCCCTTGTCCAGTTTCGCACCAGAGCGGGAGCCAATGGCTCCCTGAACTAGTTTGGACTGGAGTCTGCAAGGAGGGCACCAAATGTGCCCTTCAAGCAGTCTAGATGGTGCTGTCAAGGGCCCCCACCCGATCCCAATACACTATGTCCTGTCTGGCAGGTGGTCAAACCTCCCTGTGACAGGATACCTATTCACCTGCCTTCCTAACTCTCGAGCTTGGCTCAGTTGCAGGAGGGCAGAATTGTGTCTCTGATTGGCAGCAGCCATAGTTTGCTGTCAGGGTCTAGAAGACTGGCACAGAGAGCACTGTGTGCCTCCCGGAGGAGCTTTACAATGTAGGGAATCTTACCTCCCACACTGATTCCAACATGTTTGATACCAAACATGACAGGGTGCATTACAGTCAGTTTAGAGATGGTCAGAGCGTAATGATGCATGGCCACTCTATGTATCTCTTAATGTCTGATGCACTTGCAGTCTGGGAGAATGGACTCCAAAGTATGTAGGGGTGTCCTGCTCATGCAGGGGAGCCCTCACACTTAGAACTGTGCACCCTGCAATCAGGATTAAAAGGCCTGCTTTACCGGTGACTTATAGGTTTGAAGTGCAGTGACCCTAGATAAAAGGAATCTTATATCTGTCGTAAGTGGCGCTAGCAGCAGCATACACAGGCTGCAATGGCAGGCTTGCAGTGCTTCAGCTCATTGGAGACCCATGGTGTACCTATGCCCTGGGTACATTAGTACCATGTACTATAGACTTATCAGGGTACACCATTAGCCAATCTGGAGTGTACCTAAGTACTCACCATGTCCAATTTAGGGAGGAACCACAGAGACTGGGGTCCTGATTAGCAGGATCCCAGTCAGACTAGTCAGTAAAACCTAATGAACCCAGAAAAAAGTGGGGGTGACCATGAAAGCAGATCCTACTTTCCTACAATCCACATATTTACTTGAGTTTAACTTTAACATGTAGCTCTGATGTCTAGCCTTCCTTTCTCCCCTGGGATACACATATGCTTTTCCCCTTATCCCTGCTCCCGTTCTGTCTCCCACTCTTTTTCAGAGTTTACAAGATCTAATGTATAAAACAGTCATAATGTGGATCCTTCTCTATTTGACCTTATATTATATTACTCCTGATTTTAAAATGTGCTCTCAAATCCTTCATGTATTGTATTCAATACCCCTCTTTTTTATCTCCCCTTGTTTTTTTTCTATTTTTCTCTGTGTACTCTTAAAACAAGAAAACCTAATAAAATGTTTAGGAAATAAAATGAATAAGCGTATGAACAACAAACATAGCTTATATAAAATAAAAAAGAATAAAACATAAAATAAAGATATCAAATTATTTATAAATAACTTATTTGTGTTGAAAAAATTGGAGAAAATAAATAAATAGATATTACCACTCCTAATTAAGCATGTGTTAGACTTTCCAGGTATTAGATATACTATTCCCATTCCAATCTTAGATAAAGTAGGGAAAGTATTGGACTTTCAAAGAGTCTGAGTTCGTATTCACACTCCAAAGTAATCCTAATTATGGAAAGTGACAGACTTTAGAAGGGTCCGATTTACTATTCCTATTCTAGTTTTAGCAACAGTAACGAAAGTGTTGGACTTTGGAGGGGTAATGTTTACAATTCCCTCTCCAATCTGAACAACAATAAGGAAAGTGATGGATTTTGCAGTAGTCAGATTTAATATTCCACCTCCAACACCATCAAAATTAGGAAAAATGTTGGACTTTAGAGAAGTCACATTTACTATTCTAGCTCTTAAATGTATTTAATAAAACATTGAGGTATAGACAAAAAAAACGAATTCTAAAATACTTTTAAAATTATAAACGTATTCATTTAAATATATAGAAACAAAGAAATAACATCTAGTAAATACACATTTTGTATTACAAAAAATACAAATTAATTTGTTGACATGTGACACCTGAAAGATCACATTTTCAAAATTGGAACCAGTTCAGAAAATGGTGTCATGATTAACATCCAATGCGCACATCATACCCATGTTTTGACATATACTCTAGCTGGTGTACAGTTCTAGAAATAGTTTTACTTTCTTATGATTGTCCATCAGCAAATAGTACAGGTCTCATTCCTGGAACAGAGGAGATCCAGAGGGATTTAGACCCGGCAGCTATTACTTGCTGGGTGCAAGTTGCCTACAGTGGGGCATATTCAATGGTGCCAACCTGCACTCTGTGCCATGTGCTCAGAGCAGCAATCAACAGGGTTTCTTATTTTCAGTCCTAGCTGGGTACCACACAAATTTCTCACTTAAAGGGCCATCAGCACTCCTTGCCCTAGAGTGTCATCATTACTGAGAGGTATCTGAAGCTGGATGCTAATGCACTGAGGAAACAAACATTCGCATTTGTAACTTTACAAACACTTAATAGAGAAACTATAATTTGAAGGATTTTTCCATGCCCTACATGTAAGAGAGATGCATTCACTGTAAGAGTGGCAGATGCATCTGTCTATAAGAGTAATTGCAGTAATACTGATTTACATGGCACTTTCTAATAAGTATTAATGTACAGATAGAGGAACCCACCAGAGTTATCTTGCCACTATCTTATCCTGGAATTTGCTGGGTACAGAAAGATCTTTGCACCAAGTGCAATAAACCCAGTATGACATTCTAAATTGCAGTATATTCGTGACCAATAAAGTAAGCCAGTACAGATTTACTGTCACATTTGTTCTTCTTGCCAATTTCTTCAGGCCAGATTTTTTTTTTAATGTGTAGATTTACTGTCAGACTCTGATCCTCATGGCTCCATCCCTCGTGGCTCTGCTCCTCAGGGCCGTTTCTAGGTGTTTTGCCGCCCTAGACGAGAATTGAAAAATGCCGCCCCGTCCCTTTTACTACCATCACTCTCTCCTCCCCCACGCCATCCAGGCTAGAAGAATCAATTAACAGGTGAGGCTTGTGAGTACCAAGGAACATCACTCCGGTTCTATGCATGCTGATAAGCAGGTGACGCAGCCCAGATATAGTGTACCGAATTCATCCACCATAACTGGAATGCACTTTATTTTATTGAATGGGCAATTCATGACCTACAAATACAGGGCCCTATGACGTGGATGCATGTTCGTGCAGGGCACAGATGTGTGTTTGTTTTTAGGTGAATTTATTGTAACTTTTAAGCTGGGGACCAGGTTGGAGTCTGGCGGGAGGCTCAATCATCCTGTGAATCTGGGCAAATCACTTACGGGCAGAATTACAATTACTGGCGCATTCCTGCATATCGGCAGGGATGCGCCAGTAATTGTGCACCGCAGCTCCACCACCCTTGATGCGCCGCGTTTACAATGCACCGCGCCATGGTCCAAAAACTGCACAGATGCGTCACACATCTGTGCCGTAAAAGCGGCGCATTCCTGGAGTTGCGTCGCAAGCAGAGACAGACGTACCTAAAAAGTGGATCTGTCTATAATCATTCAAGGACCACCAATATTGGTAAAACAATGGGGCACCTGGTGCTGTTTCATATATGTCTGAATTTTAAGTAGTTGGAAAACATGTCCTAATGAAAACGACAAAACCATAATTTAGAATGAAGAATTGTTATGCTATATCCCCAGTAAAGTCCAGCTAATAAGACTGTACCTGGCTATTACCTTAGTGCTTGTGGACGATCAATTTGTCTGCTTGAATGAAAGTACTGTCCTATGATCATAAGATGATGACTGTGTGCCCTGCTGCTAAGTCTCTAAACGATAAAGCTCAAGGATGTGAGTCTGCAACAAAGGTAAAAGCAAAAGTGAAACAGAATCTAGCCTAGAGCCTTACAAAGAAAAATTAGGCAATAAAAAAAGCGAGCTCTGACCAAGTATTACCTTTCTGAGACTTATTGGGATTCCTAAATATGAAACACGTTATCCCGCTGGCTGGTTTAAAAAATAGGGTAATTCCTTGATGAGGCCCACTGCAAAATTTATAACCTATTTCTCATAGAAACGGTTCTTCCTTTTTCGAGCCTGTAACGCCAAACATAAGCAAACGGAGGTCATGAGATTATGATATATACCTAAAACGTATGCAAATGCAATACAGCTGGATCAATAGCTATAAAGTTTCCTATTGTGTAGTCTACACATATGAAGATATCTTGAAATGACACTCTATATGTTGCAGCCGTTAAAATGTAATAAAGAAACCTACTCAAAGTTGTACACAAAAGAATACGGGGATGTTTAATGGTTCAACACTCCAACCCCAAAGTTGCTCTGTGCCTGTGCCGAGATAAGATGGAAAACTGCACGTAAACCATATGTACAGGCAAAGTAGTGGAAGCAAAACTTTGCTTCCTAAAAACACCCATGCATGGGTTCCTCACTGGAAAAACTAATTAAGCACAAAGGCTCACAATGCTAGATTGTGCCGAGAGATAAATATTATGTTGGAAAACTGCCTACCAGCTATGTGTTCAAGCATAGTGATAGAAGCAAAACTTGAAATGCTCGTACGGCACAATACCCCCAAAGTTACTTTTAAACATAATAGGAGCATCCTGAAAACTCGATAAAAATTGCACATGCGAGCGTAGTGACAGAAGCAAAACTTTGTTTACTGAGGCTGCCAAACATTAGCCCCTCACTCGAAATGCTCGTAAAGCACCATACCACCAAAGTTGCTTTTAAACATGATGAGAGCGACCTGAAAGCTCAATATAAATTGTACATGCGAGCAAAAAGCGAGCGCACCCTAAAGGCCTAGGGCCAGATGCATCAAGCATCCATTTTGCGATTCCTTATTAGCGAAAAATAAGGAATCGCTAATAAGGAATAGCAAAATGGAATGCATCAAGCAATCACTATAAAAATAGCGATTCCTTAGAATTCCTTATTTGCGACTCGCAAATTGCGAGTCGCAATTAATGAATACCTCCCCATTAATTCCTATGGGCCTAGAGGCCCATAGGAATGAATGGGAAGACAATCTCAATTTGCGAATCGCAATTAGCGATTCGCAAATTGAGATTGCGAGTTCAAGGGTGCAGGGGTGTCCAAAGGACACCCTGTTACACTCCTGAATGTGATCTGTACACATATGTTGCGCACACACATGCCCTTAGGGCATGTGTGTGCACAACATGAAACTTTGAAAAATGCACAAAAGCGCATTTTTCAAAGTTTTTGCAAATTACCATGAAGTTGTACTTCGTGGTAATTTGCGTGCCCTATTAGCGAATTCGCTATTTTTGATACTTTCATGCATTGCATTTAAGGAATCTCAATTTGAGATTCCTTAAATGCAAACAATCGCAATTTAGCGAATTCTCTATTTGCGATTTTTGCATTTGGGATGATGCATCCCAAATGCAAAAATTGCACTCGCAAAGGGCCAGATTCTGAGAATATGGCCCTTTTGCGAGCGCATTTCGCTTGATGCATCTGGCCCCTAGTTCTTACCTGTGTCTCGAATGTAACGAATCTCTTAAGAGATCACCAGACACGTCGATGTCCGCGCTGTTCATGAAAAGAGAAAACTTCATGTTTTGCCTACAGCTAAATACGTTTTGTCCTTTAGATATATTCGTTTTCAATGGTTCGAAAGGCATCTTGGTTTGTTTATATCATAAACAGCTTATTGACAGACACTACAAAAAACACAACTCTATTAAATAAAAGGCACACAAACGACCGTGCAGAGTTTTGGTGTCTGCATCTTGTGTCACCCCTTTTAAAGTCTTCGTCAAGCACGGCTACACGCGTGGCTGGTTACAAATGAACCAGCCTGGGTCAGCACAAACTCATGTTTTTGCCGCCCTCCCCCTCTTGCCGCCCTAGGCGGCTGCCTAGTCCTGCCTAATGGTAGAAACCGCCCTGCTGCTCCTTTGTGTTGAAATCACTTGGCGCCAGTTGCGACCCTTGGAGGGAGTTCCATGGAGCGGAAAGGTGGGGCGGGGGATGGGCAGGGTGGGGGGCAGTAAACACCGGAATATGGATGATTGCAGGTAAGTAAAGAATTAAATGAATAAAATGAATTTCGTAGCGTGCCCTGCATCGCATTTTGCAATGCAGGGCGCGCAACGAAATTCGTTTTATTCATTTAATTGTTTACTTACCTGCAAGCATCCATTTTCCGGTGTTTACTACCCCCTGCCCTGCCCCTCCCCTGACCCACCTTTCCTCCCCACGGAACTCCGTCCACGGGCCGCAACTGCTTGGCCTCGAATTTAAGGGAATGCAGATAATATCTTCAATTTCTGCCACCGAAAGTAGCCCAATGTTTTTGAAAACTTGAAAGTCAGTTTTGTCCTAGGGGAGCCCTTAAATTAGCTGCTTCTACAGACAATATAATAGAGGAAAGTCCCATTTTGACATAGGATATTCTTATGCATCCTCGCCAAACTTCAGAACTAATCAACTCTTCACAGCTTTCAAAATGGCTAGGAGGATAAACTGGGTAGGTAAAGAGCATAAGACTCTTCCAGGGATTGCATTGTGCTAACTTATAAATCTCCTGATTTAGTAAAAAGGATCCTATGGAAAGGGGTAAGTGGGTGCCTAAACGCAACTGATATTAACATTCTCCCCTTAGGCTACTTTTATAAGCCTGTAAACATAATGGGAAGGGATAGCATAGATGGGGCAAACAAAAAAGGTACTGGCTATCTCCCTAGTATCATGTTGGAAAATCGCTATGCACCATTGGCCTCCCTAGAGGAGATAGATTGACTGGACAATTGTCTAAATGACCCTTCTGATGTCCTTGCACATGTTTCCCCCCAGAGCTGTCGAGCACAGGACAGGACCAATTAAATAGAAAACTGCCTTTCCTCAATAAAGGGAGTTATTATTAACAGCCCCTGTACAGAGACCATCTTAGCAATAGGCATGACCCCCGGGAACATTTATAATCTGCACTCGCAAGGAGGAACAAGTGGCCAGTACTCGATAGATATACATAGAGTACATAATACTAATAGTGCAGATGAGCTACTCCATCCACAAACTGCAGCCCATAGCAGGATGTTAACGTCCAATTTACATAGTCTAGCACACACTGATAATAATCAAACTCAAAATCAGGGAACAGCCACCACAAATAGTATCACAGCACTTTTTTGGAATATTGCAGGACTTCGGTCCAAATTACATAATCAGCTATGGCTAAATTTTGTGAGCAAATTTGGCAAACTCTGCCTGCAGGAATCATGGTCCTTGGAAGAGAATCATATTGAAGGCTACACGACATTTAACACACTAGCTCTACCATCGGCAAGTGGGAGGCCAAAGGGTGGCCTTTGTATATATGTGTCAAATATATTAAATATATCTAAAGTATGGCTGACCTTCTCAGAACCCAATTATCAAGTATTGGTTATGAAAATTGATAATCGAGAAACATTTTGATACATGTTTATAATAACGCACAAAGGGAATGTATAATTGATATGCTAAAACAGCTCAGAAATGCAATGGTGAATACTTGGAATGACAATAGGGACAATGTATTATTGGTTTGGGGGGGTGATTTAACTCCATGGCTGCTATGCGTTTTCCCCCTCTGTGCTGAAAATTCTTTTATTACATTGTTTTATGACGAGCTGGGCTCGTCATCAGTGTTTGAGGAGGCTACACCATGACGAGCCCAGCTCGTCATGAGTGTGGAAGGGGTTAACACTGCTTTGTGTCCACACAGTGACGATGTATTATGTGGCCTAGTAGATGAAAGAGAATGCAACCTCCCTCATTTTATTCATAGCTTACAGGGTGATGCCTTAAACGAGATTTTATTCTTTTTAGATATGGGATTCGCAAATGTGCTGGCCTCGCCACCTAATCCGTTCATGCAGACGTTCCATAGAAGAGGGTCGAATACAATCATAGACTTCATAATAACCTCGAATAGGTCTGCATCTAGGGTTCAAAGCTTTAAAACTTATAAAAATCTTTTAAGTGATCACTTCCCACAGAGCTTGGTGATATCAGTTTTGTCGAAAATACGGACAGCACATTCCGAAGGAATTAATCAATTACAAGGGTTAGTAATAAATAAATTGAATGGATATTCATTAAAATGGGCCCAGGTAGAACCATCTGTAGTCACGAAAGTAGTGGTGGAAAAAAGTATGGAAAATATCTTGAAATGTCTTGATGAGACCACACCATTGGAAGACATATTAGGGTCCTAAATTTGCATAACAAACGTTATAAGGAACACACTGAAAAGGGAAGTGAAAAATGGGAAGGGAAAGAAAGCTGGTTGGTTTGATAACAACTGCACGAAAACATATAATATCTTAAAGCATGCCCTACATAAAAAGGAAAGGGATAGGGCAGAAATAACGCGATGCAGGCATGCATATAATTTCGCTTTCAAAACCATAAAGAGGGACATAAAAATTAATGCTTAGACCGTCTTACACAAGGCAAGCATAGAAGGGGACAGTATTGCATTTTGGCGAGTGGTCAACTCTCCCTTTCTGAGACCTGAGACAACTCCAAAACTAGAAATCGCAATTGATGAAGGACAATGGGTAGACCACTTCTCCAAAATGTATTCCAAGAAAAAGGAGGTTAGTAACCGAATCGCGTGCCCCTTACTTCCTCGGCCCACAAATGAGCTTTTCCCAATTAATATAGATTTTACTTTAGATGAAGTTCAACTCGCTCTGAAAGCTAGAAAGGGCAGAAAGGCACCGGGACCAGATGGGGTACCCATAGACATATTCAAACAAAATATGGAGCTATGGGGCCCCATAATAAAACAAGTCCTTGCAGCAGCTTGCATGGTAAGACTCATAGGAACCTGGTCTGAGTCATTAATGGTCCCAATTTTTAAGAAAGGCGTTATACAAAACCCTCCATGTTATCAGCCAATTTCCCTACTAGATTTGAGGGGAAAGGGGTTAGGTCGTATCATTTTAAACCGTCTTCAGACTTGGGCTGAAGATAATAATATATTAACGGACCTACAATTTGGATTTAGGGAAGGCTTAGGAACAGCAGAACAAACCCTCAACCTAACGATTTTGATGGAAAAATACACTAAAGCAAAAAAAGGGAAACTGTACCTAGCTTTTGTGAATCTTTCCACCACGTTCGATTCTGTATGCCGCAATAAACTGTGGAAAATCTTCGAAGCGATGTGAGTCAAACTACCCCTAATCCAACTTGTAAGAGAATTATATTCTGATGCCAGAGTATGGGCCAAATGAGGAATATACAGCTCCATTTGCAGTAGAGAGGTGGAGTAGACAGGGTTGTGTCCTGGCACCCTTTTTGTTCACCCTGTATACCAACGGCCTTGAACTGGTGATGCTCAAGGGGTGTCAGGACCTACCACAAGTACAAAATCGACCTATACCCACCCTACTCTACGCTGATGACATGGTGATAATGGCCCAAACACCCCTAGAGTTACAGCGGGCTCTGACCAGATATAATGACCATATGGAAAGTCTTGACAGAAAGATTAACACTAGTAAAACTTATGTAATGAGCTGTGGGAAGGCAAGCAGGAAAGAAAGATCTATCTTTATCAGAAACAATAAACTTGGAAACACAAAAACTTATCCATATTTAGGTATCCTTGTGAATAATAAGGGCACTTGGCAATAGGCGATAAGGGAAAGAAAACTGATATTTCTTGAAAACAACAGCCCTCGTAAATTTTGTTCAGAAATTAGGTAAAAGGCCACCATCAGAATTGATTAAAATCTACCAAGCAAATTGTGTCAGTGCAGTATTATATGGTGCCGGGATTTGGGGACACTGTAGCGTAGTAGACATACAGAAACTGGAAAATGGTTTTATCTGCTATATATTTGCTGTCCCTCGTTCAACCTCGACTTTCATCTGTCACACAGAGCTGGGGCTACAATATATCACAGATAAAATAAGGGTTCAGCCAGTGTTATTATGACATCGAATCTAGACCTCAAGAAAAACAACTTTTAATCAAAGGGTCATAGAAGATTCTCTAAAACTGGCCCAAGCCCCAGCTATTAGATGGCTGAAGTACATTAAAGATTTTATGGGGGACCTAGGACAGCCTGATTTTTTCCACAATCCAGTAAAATGATTAATATCTCTAGGAAAGATTTTAAGAAACAATGTATGTCACATTTTGAAGAACTCAGATACAGCAGTGAAGCCCATAAACCAACTATTCGGCTTCATCAGGTGATCCTCTCTTCCACTAAAATGCAATCCTATTTGACCCATTATGATACTGGGTACGACAGATTCGTACTTATACGTTTTAGATTAGATTCTTTTTATCGTCTAGTATCGTTCCCTAAAACAAATGATTGGTCAAAAAATCTAGGCGCTTGCCCTTGTGATGGTGTTGCGTCCCAATCGACAATTCATACTGTTTTATTTTGTAAATATTATTAAGAACATATAAAAAGGTGGATACTTCTAAACTTTTAAAAATTTGGGGTTTGAGGCAATGTCGCCCCGCCTATCTTGCATTGCAACTATTGGAGAATGAAAGTTATACAAGAAACATTGCACTATTTTTTAAAGCAGTAATCAAGTTTAGGAAACAACTGTAAATTTTAATGTACTGTTTTATTTGGATAAACGGTTTTAAGTGATCTGTGTCACAAATCGACAAATGTTTTTTATCTGGTAAATCTGAACAAGGAAGCACTAATATATTATGGTTTTGGTACTTTCCTAATAATTAATTCAAATAGAATGTTCAGAATGTACACATTTGTACTTGTGTATTATGCTTTTATGGGTTTTTATTGTAAATGAAAATCGAATAAAGCAAATTTGAATTTGATTTTGTATGCATGATAGGCCAGGTGAAGTGCTCTGGGTACCCCTAGGACAAGGAGGGCTCCAGGTATTTCCACTCAGGTGGATGTACTGTCACTCCCCCACCTCCTGTCCACCCATTCAAATGAAAATTGGGCAGCGTATCCTGCTACCTGATTCTCCATGCCAGCCACATGAATTTCACTGGTGTGTGCCAATAGAATATCCATACTAAACCACTTCTTAATTTGAGCTGAGTGTCATCCTAGTGCGTCTCTGAATCTGATGGCCATATATACTGAATATAGGAGCTTGCTGGAGGAGGCACTACTGCCTCCTCCCCAGGGTGGACACTGAACAATTAGCCTATTGGTGAAATATTATTCAATGGAGACAAAAGTCTATACCTTCTGCTTTTGCCAAATGCCTTCATAACACATAGATTGGGTGCAAAGTTTCAGGATTCTGCATTTCAAGATTCCAAGACGTTCGCCAAAAAGCACAAATGCTGAATATAGAGCTTATTCACCTTTATCAGCAACGGTTTCTAACATGTTGTTGGAAACTGGAGCAACTGCATGTGATTATGGTCACATGCAGTTGCTCCTTTCTTGGGCGCCAACATAATACAGAGATTCATGGAGCCCCTCATCCTCATTCTAAAGAACGCAGGTATCAACTACCACCTCTATGTGGATGATACCCAACTTTACTATAAAATCACATCCCATGCTGACATTCTGCACCACAATGACACCCTGACAAATATTCATCACAATCACCTGAAACCCAACCCTAAAAAAACTGAAGTCATTATCTTCGCACCTAAAAACAACCGGCTTCCCATTCAACACTGGCTCTCCGACATCAAAGCTCTCAACTGCTCCTTGGTCCCCTCTAGCACAGTCAAATCCCTCGGAATAAGCATTAACCAAAACATTAGCCTTTCTCCCCACATTAAAAATGAAGCAAAAGGC